>NC_085052.1:31145747-31450090 GCF_963662255.1 Cinclus cinclus | reverse complement strand
GCTCCACCTGTTGAGTCTGCTAGGTAGCCTACAAAAGAAGTTTCTTTGGGGGCAGTAGAAGAGAGAGGGTCCTGATGCAGGTGGGTGGCAGAACTGTTGCCATGCATGATGTGCATGGCATGCAGGATGTGAAGAAAACCCCTTCATCCTGGGACAGAAACAGAGCTGGCTTTAGCATCCTCTCCCTAGAACTGAATGTTACATTTTACTTTTGCTTGCACCTAATTTAGGGCAGTGAGTCCCAATCCAATCAGAGTTTTAGAGATGCCACCACACTGGTGGCAGCAGTGACCATTATAATCATGAAAAAAGCTGCTGCAGTGCCATTACCTGCTGAGGAGTTCAATCACTTTTGTTTTGACTATAGGAAGAGTAGGTGGTTGACATGGCAACATGTTCTGTGACCCACGTCAATTGATTGGTTTTTCCACTGGAGGAAAGTCCCTGCTTCTTTGAAATCTGTGTAGCAGCTCTTCCTGCCCCACTGGTGAGGACAAGAGCAGACACAGCCCTCACTGTCTGTACTGTTTGTCTCCTGCTGGGATTTAGAAAGCTTCAGTCCTGGTGTGAAGGGATGCAACTGCACTGATTCAGTATAGTTTAATCTGTCAATACTTATGGCTTCCATTGCAGAAACACCCATGAGGCTTTTTCTGTTAAGGCTCTTGTTTAAAGTGGATGATATTTTTCATGGAGAGCAGATAAAGTTAATTTTATATGAATTATAAAGCAGTATATGTTTGCTGGTGAAGGACTTGACCCAGAAGTGTATCCTAAGCATGCAAGAACTGCTGCTGGTCTCTACTGGACTACTTCTGTTGCTAAAATTAAAATTTTGCTTAGAGTATTTGAAGAAGAAATCTGTTGCTCTCCACATCACTACACTGAGACAGAATTAAGAGCATTTAAAGTAACTTCCAGTGAAATGGAACAATTCAGAATTTGATCGTGTCACTATACTGAAGTTGACAGTTTACGGATTGATTTAAGAGCTTGGTTTAATTATTCATCATTTCAAAGAAAATCCGAGATGCCCAGATTAAAATCATGGACCCAGTTCTTCTGAAGCCTAAGGTTATAGGAAGTGGAGATAAACTTGATTTCATTTTAATTCTCTGTACTAAGGGTACTGCCATTCTAAGAATACCTTGAACAGTTTTATTGGCCCCGCTAAGAATAATCTTTAAAGTAGCCTATCTTTTAGTTTTTGTATGTGCAGTTTAACACACACTAATAACATTCCTATATGTACCTGGAACAAATAATGAAAATCTACCAAAGTATGTCATCATGCTTCTTTTCTTTTAAGTATATTTGCTTTTTCAGACTTGCAGGTGCTAAAGATAGGTCAATTTTAATGTTACCTCATTGTTCTGCCAATATATCCCTCTTTCTTGTACAGCTGAAGGCCCATGAAATATCAGTTGCAATAATGTTTAGAGACACTAACTGCGATTCTCTTCCATTTTTAAGTGGGCTTGTGCTTTTCAAACTTGCATTTAGCAACGCAGTGAAACTCTTCATGCAAGTCTCTGAGTCAATGAGACTATCATCCCCTAGTGGTATTTTATATCCATAACAGAGGGAATTTTTTTTGTCAGCTCTTCAGCCAGTTAAACTGTTCTGATGGGTAGACCATCTCTACAGAATGTGTTTTTGTGAAAGTTTGAACTCAGTTCTGGATGTCTGAAGATATGCTTTACCCTACCCACTTATACATTTTACTTAAAACTGGAGTTCCAAAGATTGCTCATTTGTGAGCAATGGACTGAGGTTCAAATCCCTTGCCTTGCACATTCATAAATGGATATAAAAATTAGTCAGGACTCAGATCAGGACTGAGATCCTGAATGGTCAGATCTGCTCATCTGGACACAATCTGTATCACCACAGTCCCACTTGAGCCTTGATTCAGCTTTGCAGACTTTTGGGGGACATCTACAAATGAGAATCTGATCTGGCAATGCTTGCTTGGCTTCCAAGTTCATCTCTCAGTGGGTGGATTGATGAGGTCAGCAACAGCTAATACCATTTTCTTATTTGTCCTCATTGTCAGGGAAAATTGTCCCTTGGAGGGAGGAGTTCTCAACAATTTTAGGTCTCAACATTCTGTGCTTTTCTGCAGTTCACAGTAGGCAGAATTCTCTTCCGACTCATTGCTTTCCACTGGCTATAACTTTATGCAATAAATCTCCTTTCAGATAGGATTTTATGTTCTAGGTTTCAGCTCACAGGTGTTTCTTAGGCTTACAACAGTGGTATAAGCTTGTCAGATTCAGATACTTCTATTTTTACCTCGAAGTTTACTGGGTTTACCATTTTCCCAGTGCATAAAGCACATACTTCCCTCTCACATAATTGTGTGGAGAAAACAGTTCTTGTTAGGAACTGCACCTATATTTAATTCTGTAGATGGAATGAATTCCTAACTTTTGGAGAAAAAATAAAGGTTAAAAGAAAACAAATTAACCTCAAGGCATTTAAAGATATACATTTAGGACTTGTACTATACATTTTATGTATGCATTTTTAAGACTTCATTTAGGCAGAGCAACTTAAAAAGTCTCATCATCTCTGGGACACTTTATTCTGTTGGCAGCCATCATCTAGAATATTACGATGCATTGAGAATAAATCTCAGGGTCACTACAAACAAAAAAATCCACCTTTTTTTTATTGACAGGATCATGTTTTTCTTTTGAAAAATACTTTGATCACATCTGATGATCCAGGTGCCTCCAGCTGAGTTAACTGATCAGCAGTTACCTCAAAGCACCTGGTGTCAAGTTTAGTCTCTCACTGTTCATCCAGAAATCTTGGGTATATAGCAGCAACAGAGTAAAATAAATCCATACTGGCAACATATTTTTAGTCAGTGTATCTATAGCTACACAAGGCTTTTACAAGTAAGAAAACATCTCCAAAAAGTGTACTTTAACCAGTATTTTTAATCTGGCAATTACTTCTAGTGGTCTAATTATTAATGCTAATACAGTTATTGCTTGTCTGTGTCTCCTGCAGCATTTGTTTCATGTCAATAAGCTTCTAACAAACAAAACAAGCAGAGAGCCCAGTCTTCAGCTGACTCTGCATAAAATAATTGCAATTCCACTCAGAATACGTATCAGTTGTTGCATTCATCTAGCAGGCATAAATATGGACATTAAATATTTTGGCTGGTAATACAGATTTAAAAGACAACATTTTTCTTTATATTGACTGCAGACACATTTACTTAAATCAATTGGTTTACATGTGCCTGTCAATTACAGCAATCACACCGTGGATGTATTTACAAATTGAAGTTGCACTCCTGTAACTGGAAGTGAGGGACATTGGCTTTTTCTGCTATACTGGCCTTATCTTTAATCACACTTACAAAGAGACTTTAATGGCTTGTGAGATCCAATAACTGGGGTGGTAAGGTTAATGGGGTATCTTGTTATGCTGCACATTTTTTGTTGCAAATAATTTTGTAAATTAAATGCATGAAATCTTTGCCATAGGAAAGTGAGACAAGAATTTGAGTGGCTAAAGCAGATGGGCCAGCTAATTTGTGCTGGTTGCACAAATAAAGCTTAAGAGCAATGGCAGCAGCCACCTTTAGAGAATGACACAACTGTAAGATACAGCCAGCATCTGAAATGTAGCAGTGAGCGATTTTGTCTTGCAAAGGCAAATTTGAGGGAGTTAAAATAACAGCTTTTAAAACCTACCCTTGTGATTATCTTACTTCACCCCGTAAAAAATGGAGATAATTCATCTCCCTCCAGTATTGTTTATTTGTGTGTCCATGCCCACCATGCCCAAATCTTTTTGACTACTTCTCTAGCCATGGAGGTGCTGAGCATCACCTCCACTTTCAGTGCAGAAATACAGCAGAGATATTTTTTTTATACAGAGTAAGAACTGTGGCTGAGACCACACCTTGTCAGGATTATTTCTGGGATAGGTTTTTGACTAAGGAGCCCAAAATATCAAACAGTGCACTGCAAGAAATCCTCAGGACACACAATACCCCACATTTTCTGTTGCAAGGAAATGCTGCCAGCTAAAGGGGTTACCTTACTCCCACACCCAGGCCAATGCTTTGCTTCCCTCCCTGCCACCTGTGTGCTTGTCTGTTTATTGCAAGCTCTTGATTTAAACCCCAGATTTGCTCTCTCTCTGCCCTGTGATGCTTAGAGAACTGAACAAACTCTGCTGCTCGTGAAGCAACATGTACTGTGCTTTTGTGCAGTACTGACTGTCAATAAAAATGTAATTTAGCTAAAATAAAAATACTGATTGTCAATAAATGCAATTATCTAAAACAAAATGCACATTTCTGAGTAAAAGCTTCCATAGCAATAAAGGAAAACAGAAAATACTGGTAATATTAAAATTGCAAGTTTAATTATTTTTTTAAGGATCCAAACCCTTATGTTCAAACTTTCAAACAGAATAGTGGTATTAGCAGTAGGCATCTGTACAGCTGTTGCCAGCTGAAACCTGTGTTAAAGTATATTAGTTAAACATATTTCTGCTACTGTGCTTCTACCAAACATGCTTCCCTACACACACCAAAATCTCTACGCTGAACCTGGTGGGAAAGGGTTGCTGCAGAAGACTTTTCCTGTGTATATTGAGTACCTTTCTTTACCCTATAGGCAGAAATGTGTCTTTTAACAGCCAAATGATCCTGGGGTTTAAGCAATTCCCTGGGATATGATGAAACTTAATTTAAAAAAATAAATGCGGTGTGTAATCATGTAGATGAAGACTGAAGGAAAAATGGTTCCATAGAATATATAGGAAACATTTAGGGGAGCAGAATAGACTTTTCAGAATCATTAAAGAAATAAATAAAATCTGAACAAATTCTGCCATTTTTCATTAGCATTTTGAATTTCCAGCAACCTCCAGGATGCTTGTTTTGTACTTTATCAGTTGCCACATATGGAATTAGTGAAATAACAGGAGGTTTGGGGTTTGGTGGAACTCCTAGAGTTAGCCCAAATCCACAAGTGTGCAATGGATACAGAGAGAAACTGTTCACACAGTCTTAAAGCTGCTTAACAGCTTAAAATGGTAAAAAGTCCTTAACACAATTTAAGAACTTAAACCACTTAAACTGTGTGAAGCAGCTTTTGACTTCACAGAGTTTGGGGAGGGAGGGTTCTGAGAGGCAGCTCCAGCCTAAGGACAGGGCTCCCACATCAGGAGTCCAGAGAAGGGCACTTTTTGCAGCTAAACTTGGGAGGCCTTGGGGATGATTTGAGGGAGAAGAGGCAAGAGCTTTCTACATATTTTTGTGTGGCATTGAGTATATGCCCAGATTGCTTTGCTTTAAATAGTGTAGCAGGGAACCTTACAGGCATGTGATGTGTCAGCAGTGGCATCTCCCCAGTGAAACAGGGAAGAGGGTGGCAGAAAAATATTGTATATGACAAGTCTTCAGCTGTGGAAAGCAGCTTTGGCTCATGGGCCAAGGGAAGGCTCCTCAGGAGTGTTGTGAAGAAATCTGTACAAGCTGCAAGCCAAAATGTTCTGCTTCTGTTCTCCTGTTCACCCCAGGAGCTGGAGGTGTGGGGAGCTGGCAAGAGTGGGCCTTTCAGATCTATTGATCAGGAAGTTTTTATTTCTGAAAAATTGCTTTTGGGAAAAAGAAATGGAGTGAGGCAGGGAGGGTTACTTTAGTTTAACTGGTGTCAAGCAATGTTGCTTGGTTATATGAGAAGCATGTTGCTAATATGTGAAGTCACACATTTATAAAGCATTTTAATGAAAATATGCTATTATTTCTGTGTTTCAGTTTGGTCCCTGCTGTTGTATGGGGTTGTCACTGGTCGAATGTTTTGTATATTTGTATGCTCAGATGAAAAAAAGTGGTGGCACTGCACAGAGGTGATACTTGAGGGCAGAGGAAGGTAGAGGAGGAAGGCACAGGAGGAAGGTACAGGAGGAAGGCACAGGAGGAAAGCACAGGAGGAAGGCACAGGGGGAAGGTACAGGAGGAAGGCACAGGAGGAAAGCACAGGATGAAGGTACAGGAGGAAGGTACAGGAGGAAGGCACAGGAGGAAGGCACAGGAGGAAGGTACAGGAGGAAGGCACAGGAGGAAGGTACAGGAGGAAGGCACAGGAGGAAAGCACAGGAGGAAGGCACAGGAGGAAAGCACAGGAGGAAGGTACAGGAATCCCTCAAAGAGAGGGAAAACAGCCAGGCTGCTGCTTCTGATGGCAGTGATGCCACCTTAAATGTCTGGAAGCTTGGGCTGGTTTTCATTGGTGCAGGCAGTGATTTACACCTTCCAGTGCAGAAAAGGCTGTAAAACAGGAGTGAATTACATTCTGTACAATTTGAAAATAAATTGTGCATTCACAGCCATTCAAGGTGAGGCCCATTTACACTTCCAGAGTGGTATATGATGAGTAAATGAAAGTTAGGGCTCTGTGTGAATGAAAAATGCCTGTTTTACCAGAGGCTGTGAAAAGAGAGAGCAGGAGAGACTTAGTGGAAATTGGAAGCAAGATTTTATTTGTTTGTTTAAAACAGTCATATTGATCAGGAGTCAGATGGAGTATTGGTATAACTGCAAACTAATTCCACTGAATTCTGTGAGGTATTTCTGGTGAAATTGATCGGGCTGGAAGTTTACATTTATAATTTGAGTTTTTCCTGTGTTCAGGTAAGTCTATCACATTATATTCTTGTGCAATCTTGGCGTATTTGACATGTTATCTGTCAAAAAAAATAAAAATCTTCACAATGGGGTGAAACACAGCTTGGGTGTAGTTAAAATCATATGATCTAAATAGAATTAAATAACTCCTGGACTTTCCTTTACAATGAGGAATAAAATATGGAAATATTACTTGGTGAGGGTAAGTGCTTTCTGATGAATGACAGATATAGAAAGAAACCATTTAATTCATTAAATCTTGCTAATGTACTACATAATACTAATTTCTCAATATTGCTTGAATTTCAGAACATTTCAGGATCTGTCCAAACAAATGGATATATCTTATGGTACAGTCAGGGACTCGGCAGTGTATGAATACTTTAAAGCAAAAGGGACCAACCCTTTGGAGCAGGATAACACATTTGCTGAACTGTGGAGGACTATCAGTAAGAATAATGGGGCAGATAATTGCGTATCAAACCCTTCTGAAGGCATCAGGAAGGTAAGACTGGATCACAGGGGTTTTAATTTCATTTCATTTCTTAATCAATGTTGTTTCTATGGAATTAATGTTAAGTCACAGGGAAGAAATACAGTCATTTAAAACCCCCCTAAATTCCTATAGAAAGTTACTTTTAGTATCTTGATAGCTGATAAGAATCATATTCTGGTGTCATTGTTCTGAATTTAAGTACTTTAGTTGTGCCTAAGTCTTCAGTATGTAAATCCTTTGATCTGGTCATAAGGTTTCTCAGTTTTGTGGCAGCTTTGATAATGCCCTTTTGGATGTAATTCTTTACATTATCCAGTAGTGACTCCTGTCCTTTGCTCATGTGAGTTTGTTTACTTTTTTCTGAGTTCGTGATTGGAAACATGAGTGCGAATTAAGGGATCCACAGAATGCATACTCATTTCTCTTAAAACAGAAATTTAATGCAAGATTTTTCTTTGTTTATTCCAGATTTTGAAAAATGCATTCACATTGACACTGTGTTTTACCAAAATGTTATTTCTCTCAGATTAAACTACACATTTTTCTGTGTAACAGGGAATTAATGTGGGATTCAAGGGCTGATGTATAACAGCTTGGGATGCTGCATCTTTGTTCTGAGTCCTGTGATAAAGAATATTGACCATTACAAATGTCCTCTCTCTCATAGCTTGCCTCTCCCCTCTGCTTCCCATCTGAATCTCAACAAAAATAGGCAGTACCTTACATTAAACACATGTCCAGGAGTACATTACACAAAGGGATGCTGCAGGCATGCTGAAAGCCTTGATGTGCTGCTCCTTTAGTGAAAAGTGTCCTCTTCATCTGTCAATTGATTTTTTTCCTAAAACAAGTTAACAGTTTTTATTACCATAGTGAATGTTTGATCAGAGATAACTCTTGTCAGTGAAACACTGGTTTACTAGCTCTTTATGCTTTTGTACGTGGGACATAATGAAATGGCTTTGGCTTGCATTTTCTTTTTCTATTTTGAATTTTTGAAACCTTTTCTGAACACTCAGAGAGACAGTATTCAAAATCTACTGTTTTTACAGTGCCATGAAGATGGTGAACTCAAGCCATCGCATTTCCCAGTTCAAATTCCTTTAGCAAAAACATTCCCAAATCTTTGCTCGACTTGGACAAAATCTTTATGCAGACACTCTCATGTCTTAGCATAAGAGTATTCAGTCAAAAGTCAGCCCTTCCCTCAGATGAGCTTCCCCAAAGCTCTAAGCCCTCAGCTCCAACATCCTCCCTTCCTTGGGGATGAGGTAGGGCTCCGGCAATAGCAAAGTCTGAAGTGGTTGTTGTTTTTTTCTTAGTCTGCTCAGCTCTTTATGATAATGAGGCCTCTTTTGAGATGTTTTGGTAGCATTTAGAGGAGAAATGGAGATCTTAAATATTTTTCTATGTACCCTAACATTTAAGCTAATAATAAAACAGTTTACCTTAGAAAAATACACCATATTTTACTTTTCTTTTTTCGAACATTCTTATGGCAGTGGATGCTCTTTATCCATGAAATTGTAAATACTTTTATTCTGTAAGCCTAGTGCATGCTGCCATTTATGATAGCTACATTTGCTAAGCCAGAAATGTAACTGCAGATTGGCAGGCAGTTGAGAATACCAATTATATTGTCTGTATGGAGCTGGCAGCTCCATCCTATCTATGTGATAATAACTTTTCATACTAAGTTTGATTTCAGTGTTGTAGGGTGATTTTTATATAACTAGATCAGCTCATTCAATTAATGTCAACAACAACTAAATTTTACTTCAATCCCCAAAGATGACCAAGGCTGCTCTTTGATTAGACACCTACATAAATTGGCATTAATATTTAATACCATTGTCAACTAAACTACTGTGTTTATAGTTTAAGTGTCACTCTTCCTAGCTCATTGAACTCTCTGAATAAACAGACAAGTTGTCTGTGTCAAATATTATGGCTAGAAATTCTGGGTTTTTTTTCTAAAGGAGAATAGATGTCAGCCAAGGAAATGAGAGTTTACATCCATAAACACATACTGCTGCATGAAAGAGATGTAAATGTGCCTTACAAATGTGCTTCATAGGAGATGGGGACTCTAAATCTCTCAGCAAAAAAACATTCATAAAACATTTTTCTGAATGAGGACTTGCCTGACACAATGCAAAAAAAAAGAGAAAAAATCACTACAATTCTTTCTTCCCTCCTTCTCCTTTCCATTTTCTTCAAACACTATCACAGTTCAGCTGAAGTTACAAACAAAGCAAAGCCACTCCAGTGCAAAACAGGGAGTTCTGGTTATTTATGCCACAGACAGGTATTTCAGGTGTTCATCCCTATTGCATTTATCTTTCTCCGTTTCACGGAGATTTTCCTATTCCCTCTGAACACAAAGGGATGGCAGTGGAAGACAGTAAGGCGAGCTTTCATGGCATTTGGTCCCCACGGCAGAGATGTCTCTTCAGACACAGCAGGGTCCCTGCAGCCACAGAGACCAGCTCCCATGGGCAAGGCACAGCTTTTGCAGCACTGGGAGAGCCATGGGAAGGGCAGGAATGCACTTCAGTGTCACCTAAGTGACAGGAGAACTCTTGAGAGCCGAGGGTGGTGGAGGAAAGATTGCTTTTGCTGTATTCCCAAGATAGTTGAAAGTGGTCATGGAAGATGGAAAACCTCCTCCTGTTCAGCAGTACCTCTGTACAGCATAGGAGCAGAAACCACCAGTTCATACAAAATGCTGTTTTGCCACTTTGAGCTGTCTGGGACTATCACAGATGAGGACTGACTAATGCTGTATCAGGAAAGTTTCTGCAGACAGGATCTCAGTGAACTGTTTGCTTTACAGCCACTGGCAATTGGGGTAATTATTGATTGCACCAACATATGTAATAAATGATTTTTTTAAATTTCCTTTGGGAGCTCCCCATTTTTGCTTTGAAAGAATGAAATAATATGATCCCCATGTGATCCTGCATCTGCTATATATACAGATAGGAGAATTAAAATAATTACTGCATTTTATAATGCCTTCCTTTGGTTGAGATTGTTTGTTCCCTTGTCCAATCAATTTGGTGCCAAAATTTCTCTGAATTGTTTCTTTTCTTCCTTCATATCACTTTTAAACAAAAGCGATCAAAACCAAGTAGAGCACAAAATGAGAATGGATCATTGATTTAGGCAATGGCACAGCAAGAATTTATTCCTTCTCTTTTTTGCTTTCTTAATGATCACTGAGCATTAAATCAGAGCGATCTTCTCTCTTCATTCTAATATTGAGAGTAGAAGTAATTTAAAAGTTCATTTAATATCATTCTTTTAAAACTTTGTCTACAATGAATTTTATATTGCGAATTGTGATTGCTCTTATAGAATCCATAAATTCCTCCATTTCTTGACCCATCAGCCTTTGAAGCAAAAGTAAATGCATCCTTCAACCTGAATCTATTGCATCCTGTAGTGGTCCCTTAATTATTTTAATGTTTAAAACATTTCAACATGATTAAATGGCATGTTTTGCTTTTTATCAGAACTGTGTTGCTTCTCTTAAAGTACTTTTTTATAGATAATAAATGTTATCCAACCGTGTTTTTGAACTACTCCACTAATGCCAATGTAAAGGTCACTTTTTTGATATTTCTGTGGTAACAGCCATAAAATGGGATCAGCTACACTGACACTTTGTTCTGGCAGTAAATTAATGATGAATTTTTCATTATTCTGGCATTTCTGTCTTAAGTATGGTAGCTTCTTCATATGTTTCAGATAAATCACGTATATATCAGTGATTAATCTGGAATCAATCTTTTTTCATGTTATTTTTTCTTATCATGCTTCCTTTGAAGCAACATTGTTTAAGTCTCAGTAAGACGGGACACTTTGAACAACATTCCTCTATCTCTATCCATGCTGAAGAGTGGCATTTTGGGGTTGTTTACTGCTTTCCTGGAGTATTCTTTTCTTTGCAGTCCTTGTCTTATATAGGAAGCAATCTTCTTTGGCCTTTTAATTTTTTGAGGATTGTAAAGAAGAAATATTTTTGATGTAAGTTTTACCCAGGGGGTTCTTCTTTCTTAAATCTCTTTACTTAAATCTCTTAAACCAAAGATAAATCTGGTGCCCTTGGTGAAGCCAAAGCAGTTACTTTACTTGGGTGCAATAAATGAGTGCTGCTTTTCTGACAAAGAGGTTTTTAAAAGTTTGTGCAGCGTGCAGAGGTTTTTGTTTTGTGGTGCAGCGTGCCTGTATGCTGAGAGTCACAGTAAGGCCTTAGCAAAGGAGCAAAATATGAAGTACAATTAGAAGACTGAAGTCTAAATTTGAGCTCATAATTCTCTGCTTATTTCAGTCATTTTTTTATTCACGCTATCTCACCTATTCTCAGCTGGCATTTGCCACAGGCCCTTTTACCAGTCTTCCTACATTCATGGCCTGGAAGTTAAGGGGCAGGCACATGGAGTCTTTCATTAATTAAAAACAAAACAAAACTATAGACTACATTTAAAATTGGAGGTTGAATTTCATTGAAAATAAATGTCAGTTAAATGTCAGTTTGATTTTATTTAGCTTTTAATGCTTGCCTAGTGAAGGTATATAAAATGTCAGCCTACTTCAAACACACATGTATGTGCACTTATGTATCTTGTACATATGTTTTTCAAAGTTTGACAGCTTTTCCTTAAATTGAACAAATGATACTGCTTAGCTGTCATAACAGATATTAACAGGGAAGTGAAGGATGCTGAATTTAGACAGCAAATAAACATTTTGTCATAAGAAAACTTTCCACACAGTGAACACACTGATAGTATGAGGTCTTCACTGTTCAGGGAAGAAAATTTCACAAGTGAAAGAAGTTTGGAAAGAACTAAGTCTTCCCTTAGGAAAAAGGGATCTTTGGAGATTCTGGTTTTGGCAATGAGAGAGGGAGGGGACACAGCCTTGTCCCCAGGATTTCTGAGAGTTGAGATATATGCACAACCAAGAGTTTAAAAGTCAGATTCCTGATTATGCTAAAATGATCAGGCTGTCAGAAAAATCATGCTCTGCAGATATGATGACTTTGGATAGACTGATTTATGTCATTAAAAATTTGTAAAATAGGTGTTAAGAGATTTGGCAGACTCGGTTTATTGACCATTTACAGTTGCAGGATGTGATTTAGGATAGCAGCACTACAAACACAAGAGAAGTAGAGCTTTACATAAGATCTGCTGTCCAGCATTGTAAGTCAGTGTGCAAAGCACTTGTATATAAGATAACATACAGAAATCTGAGGATTGAAAAGTAGAATCAATGATTTTTTTTTTCTTTCACCAGTGCATTGTAATAGAAGTCAAATATTTGAGGAGCATTGTGATCCCAAATATTACTGAGAGATAGATAAGGAATGTATTGTGTTGTCAGTGTCCTTTTCTAAATTGTAAATTTGAAAAGATGATTTACTGACCAGTTCTGAAAGAACAGAAGATAAACACAGCTCTTTAAACTGAACAAAAAGAACCCCAGAAAAACCAACCCCAAGACCCCAAACCAACCAACCAAACAAACAAAAAGCTCAAACAAAACAACAACAACAACAGAAGAAAAAAATTCAACCAACCAACAAAAATACCCAGAGAAATGTAAAACACATTTTACCATAGTGACTTAGGCCAAAACCTTTCTGGGGTGTCCAGTTTCTGGATATCCACCAGGCAGGACTTTTGTTCTCTAATATAATGGTTTTTGAATAAATTCTGTGTACAGTAACAAGTGCTGCTGTGTTTTATCCCCTAAGGACATATTTTTAATGCTGACAGTTTCCTATCATAGGTAGCAAAATCCTATGTATTATTGTTTACCATGGAACACGATGTGGCTGAGTAATAAAAATAGTATTTTCCAAGGGTTCAACTCTTTCACATCTGACCAAAGAGAAAGGATATACTTATGCATATATATATTTCTACTCTCTTTTAACCCAGAAGGAAATGTTTTTGTGGATCTTTGATTGCCTCGATGCAAATGAAAGGGAATCAGGGAAAAGAGGTGGATTGAAGCAAGTGCCTTACAAGAAGTCTAGGCAACATAATCTTAATCTATGTTTTCCTGAATTCTGCCTCCTAGAATGTACTTCACCCATTTGATTTATAGTCATGTGTAAGCAACTGTAAGGGACTTCAGAAAGATATGGTTTCTGTCAAACTGTGGTGAAGTAAATTATCTTATTTGCTCATCTGAGGAATCCAGGGTAATGAAATAACTGATGGAATCTTATAAACTTACAGGTGAATTTAAAACTGAGCTTAGGAAAGAACTGAAAAGTATGCAGAAGGATGAACTAATTCTGTGCCAGAGCTGTAGCCATTTGCTAGGGGAATTTTGTGAATCAGTTCCCATAAAGAAATATATGCAGGACTTCAGCTACTTAAATATATTAGGCAACCAGTGGTTACTTTCACCAAAAAATGATATTTTATTTTACTTTACTGAATCCATATCCAAATATGCTTCTTACATCTTGTGTTAAGTAGGGTGATTTACATTCATTATATACACTCTGTTCAGGCCTTGGTTTCAATCCCAATTAAAAGTGATATTTGAGGATGTGTTAAAAAATATTTATCCCAAAACTGAGATAGTAGTAGATGCTTGTGAATCTTCTTACCTGTGAAGAAAAGAGGGAACTCTTTCAGCTCAATGCATGCCTTTTGTTACAGCACTAACATAGCTCTCAGAAGAGCTGTGTTTACTTGCAAGGAAAATTTGTTTATTTACATGTTTATATGAGCAAAGCTGCAAAATTACAATTTTGGTGACTGTGATGCTCATCACTTAGTGCTCATACTATGCCAGTCTTGTCACATAAATGCATGGAACCAGTCACATTCCATGTCTCCTACAAAACATGCATCAAATTTCATCATTTAAGCAATAGCTTTCATGTATGATTAAATAACCTGTTGCATAAGGCTCACCTACACTTATAGTTGGCTGTGTTATCCTATGTGCATACTGAAAAAAAAAAAGGAAGATATTTTAGCAAGGTCTGAAGTAGGTGAGGTCCTGCTGGGAGAGAAGACTGTTAGAAATATATCAAGATATTGAAGGTCTACATATTCACTGTGACCTAATGAAATACCAGCAAGGAATAGTGACAAGATCTGGATTTGTTTGGTGGCTTAGGTTTTTTCCTACCTAGAAATGAAGTTGAGTTTAGACTAAACTGTGTTGTGTTCATGTTGTATTTACAGGCAAAGAAAGGAAATTATGCTTTCCTGTGGGATGTGACAGTGGTGGAATATGCTGCACTGACAGATGATGAATGCTCTGTGACAGTCATTGGAAACAGCATCAGCAGCAAAGGATATGGGATAGCACTCCAGCATGGAAGTCCCTACAGAGATCTTTTCTCCCAGAGGTAAACTGAAACAAAGCTTGTTCTATAGGATCTCTCTCTGTAGCCAGAAACTGTTTGCATTAATTTTGGCATTTAATTAATAAACAGCAATGGACACATGACAGCAGAGAGGTTAAGAGTTCAGGCTCCAGTAAAGCTAAGCTGCTGCCCCTTCTGCTCCACGTGCATCTGGTTTGGGAGGAGGGGACCAAAGGTGACGTGTGGCCTCACACCTTGAGACACCTTGAGTCCTCTCTGGAGAGAGGACTGATGTCCTCAGAGCTCGGTGTGAGGTAGAGGAGAGATTGAAGAGAGATCTTGAGTTCATGCCACATTCTGCAGGCTCTGAAGCAGTTGCTGCTCCCCGAAGTAAGCAAGCAGCAATGCCCTGCATTATCCTTTAGGGTGGAGGGACAGGTTGAAGACTCATGGTAGTGCAGGGAACCAAGAATTCCAGAGAATTTCATGGGGCTGACAAGACCAGGAGACCATAAACTCTGCCGTTCAGTGATCTCTGAGCTATCAGCTGGGTATCTCTTGTCCATGTGAGTGAGTACCCTGAAACAAAGACACATGGTTGTGCAGGCATGTGTGGCCTTAGCAGAAGGTGAGCGGGTGCTCTGCTCCAGGTGGGGAACTGAGGCAAGATTGCCTCATCCTGCTCCTCCTTTATAAAAAGGAGCAAAACTCCAGCTGCATTACTAGAGACAAAGCTGCCTCAAGAGAAAAGATTGTTAGTAAACAGCTAAAACAGTTATCAAACCAAATCCAAAATGAATCATTCATGCAGAGAAGGGACACTTCACAAGAGACAAAACAATGATTAATTAGCAACTGTTAACACAGTAATTCAGGCATTAAGTACAGCATTGAAGTAAAATCCTTTTGAATAAACTACATCTGCTAAAGTAAATGAGTTGGTAGCTGCTTAAACAGATTTGTTCTAAGTGGTTCACAGACAGTAGCATGTTTAGCCTCACGCATTTTTGGAATTACTGTAGGAGAGTAGCAGTGGAGTGGGTTGAATATTTCACTAGTGGGACCAGCTGCTGCAGCTGAACATAGCCAGACCAGGGATAACTAACAGTGGTGATTTCCCTGGGAAACGCTGTTTGCATCGAAGTGGAATTTTTGACAGTCTCTTTTTTTCCTAAAGTGATCCAGTGGAGTTTACCTGCTGCTGTGAGTAGAAAGAAATCTTGGTATAAGGGAGTTTCAGATAAAGAATACAAAACTCTGCTGGTGGAGGGGGGTGGAGTTTTGAATAGTGGGATGGTAGATTTAAGAGCTGTGAAGCATAAGGAAAAGACAAAAAAAAAAAACCTGTAAAAAAGTATCTTTGCAAATAATACTTTTCTTTTAAAATTTCTGCAGGATCCTAGAGTTGCAAGAAAGTGGAGATTTGGATGTTCTTAAGCAGAAGTGGTGGCCACGGATGGGACGCTGTGACCTGAATAGCCATACCAATGCACAGACAGATGGGAAGGCACTGAAGCTGCACAGTTTTGCAGGCGTTTTCTGCATTTTAGCAATAGGCCTTCTTCTTGCTTGCTTGGTGGCAGCATTGGAGTTGTGGTGGAACAGCAACCGTTGTCATCAAGAAACACCGAAAGAGGTCCATAACTTTTATTCTTATCACAATTAAAAGTAGAGAACACAACAGAAAGAGAGAGCAAGTGGAAATTTTGGGATTTTAGGTGCTCTCATGCAATAAATTTGATTTATTTTGATTTGCCATACTAAGCTTTGCATATAACTTTTTGGGTGGTTGTTTCTAAGAAAATAAAAACAAACAAACAAGTGTCTTTTGTGCACGTGGAAGGTGCCAAACTGACAGCCCTGGAGACTAAAGTCCTCTATTTATTTGTAGAGCAGATACAGCATGGGCAGCAGCAGTGCAAACTTCCCCTCATTGCCCCACCAATGTGCCTCAGTCCTGACCTGGAGAGACCACCTTTAGGGGTAAGAGAGTGGTTCAGAAACATGCCCCCAGCCACTCTGCTGTGAGTGACGGGGAGGCCAGTCACAGGCACCTGGCTGTGCCATCTGTGGTGATGTTTTCTCTGACCTGAGCCCCCATCCACTGGCTGGGAGATCCATGTCCATCCTGCACAGGCTCTGTAGCTGCCAGATGTCTGGTAGCTGCTCTCCTTCATGGCTGACCTAGGCTGAGTTTGAAGAGGTACACCAGCAATTAAAAATAAATCAGCTAGTTAATAATTGAATAAGCCATATTGCCATGACACTGTTTAAATGCGTCCTTTTCTTTTGAAGTCAGTTTTTATTTCTAAAAGTAGGAGCCTCTGAGGAGGCTGACCTTCATATAACATGTTTTATCTAGGAAATTATATCTGAGAAGTTCTTGGGTTTGAAGTTTCCATGCACAGTAGCCAGTAGTAGTTAGCAATGCTAAGGTAGAATAATCAGTCTGTTCTCAGATCTGTCTTGTAAGAAGCCTGTGTTTGTTTACATAGATTAAATGTTTAACAGACTAACCTCTTGCAATTTTGGAGACGCTGAGGCATTTGTAGGTGCTTTCATCTTGGAACAGATGTTTGTTACAAGCAAATAATAGCAGTGAGCTATACAACACTACAGCTGGAAAATAGTACATAGGCCACCAATTCTGATCTCTCTTTCTCAATCTGCAGGAGCAGTAGACTAATTGACATACCTGACAGCTGTAAGCAATTCTGGTCTAGTGGATGGCATCTCCGTCTTTGGCATAGGGGTTGGAACTGGGGATCTTCAAGGTCCTTCCAACCCAAACAGTTCCATATCCTCTGGTTTTTCCTGCTGCCTTGTAGATGTCGCTCCTGCTGTAACTCCAAAGGTGCCCCCACACTGGTATTGTGCACAGCCCAGCTGTAGGTGTTGCACTGCACACTGTGAAATCCCACAGGGCAAGGCAGGGACGCTTTCCAAGGTGTCCTCATGCTGCGTGCACAAGCACCTATCTGGCCATACTGTGTCTGTGTTCCCCTCTCTATGCTCAGGGACTTGATGTTGTATATCTTTGTAGAGTAAGATGAGAATATGACCTAAAGGCAGTTCAATATAGCTAAGGTGAAATAATTTGCTCTTTTATTGCAAGGAGTTTTGAATACTTAGTTTCCATTGCTGAAAAAGGATCTGTCTTCCCGAGTTTAAATATTTTCTTTTTCACCCATCCCTTTGTTTCTTTTTCTAATAACTCTAAGAAGGATTATTGCATATCTGTGCCTACCCCATCCCATCTTTTCTCCTTTTCCTATCTTTCTCCTCCCCTTTCCCTCCAGTGTGTTCTTGATCAAGGTTGCTCTTGTGCACCTGTAGTGCTCTTTGGCAGTTTCTTTGTAAAAAATAGAATAATTGTAACCCTCTGTGTTTCAAAGTGAACTGAAGGTACTCCTGTGGTAGAGTTGTGCTTGGGGTTATCACTGTCTGTGAGGCTGGGCTTGCCCTTGGAGCACAGCTAGGCTGGGTTAGAGGTAAATTGAACTTAAACAGGCATGGCCAGGTTCCAGAAAGATCAGTGATGGGGTTGCTGCCAGGAGAGGGGGAGCAGAGTGAGCCCTGGCACAGCAGGTGCGCAGGCTGAACGAGGAGGTGCGTGTTCCCAAGGAGAGGGCGCAGCGCCGGGCTGAGCCGGAGGAAGGTGTACGGAGGGATGCCGGGCAGGATGGCACAGAATGAGGGTCCCGTGAAAGGCACAGCTGGGTGCAGTGACAGGCAGGCAGCTAGAGGCGCCTTTGGCTCCATCAGAGCGGCTGGAGGGAAGGGTGGCAGCTGCCCAGAGCCAGGGACAGGCAGGATCCTCAGGAGCCCTCTGCCTCGGCCAGTGGCCACACGTGCCACGTGGCCACATTGCTCTGGCCCTGCTACACACCAGGGCTTGGAGGCTTTTGTCACAGTGGCCACAACATCCGCTCAGCTAAATCAGCAAACTAATACAGAAGTACTTCCTGGCAGATTAGTGGCCTGACATATTTTATTTATGCACTACCAGTGAGGAGGGATTGAAGTGGGACATCTGATGGCTACTGCAATTGAGGTAGAAACTAAGTTTGGAATGTGATGTTGAATATAGGTTGAAGGTTTTTGACGTGTTTAGAAGAACCAAGTTTCAAAACTAAAGAAAGGATCCAGGGCTCAGGGGGGTGTGGAGTACTGGGTGCCCCTCTGCTTGAGCCAGGAGCAGTGGCTGAGCCTGGCACAGAGGACCAAAAGCACAAGGAGAGTTTGATGTCCAGGAGGAGTGTGTTCAGGACAGCTCATCTCTAGCACTGCGTGTTAACCAGCATTTCTACATCGAGAGCTGTAATGACAGAGCTGCAGCATGAGTAGCATATGCAGAACATTAAAATCTGCCTCTTAGCTGCATCTGGTGCTCCAGCCAAGTCATTAGTTCAGTAAGACCTGCAAACTCAAACCATGCTGCTGGTTTTTTTCTGCTTATGGGAAGGCTCTGGCAAAACGCAAGTGTTGTGGTATCACCTAAAAATTGTGTGAACTGGGATGTCTCCCAGCCACTTTCTTCTGTGAAGCAGAGCTTGTGGAGGGTCCCTGAAAAGGCAGACTTTCTTGCAGTCTGAGATTAGACTTTGATGTTGCTTATGAGGCAAAGAGAAGATGGCAACATTTGGCTTCTTTGACCCTCATCCTGCTATGAGCTTTAGAAATCCCTTGGAAAAAATTATAGTGGAACCAGAATTGAACAAGGAATTGTCTTGACTTGTGAAGGCCTTGTGTAGCATTCTCACTTTGGCAATGACCCACTTGATTTGTTGTATCATTTCAACAACTGCCAACTCAAAAAAAAAATGTTGGGACAATGAATGTACAAGTACTGTGGCAGATCTATGACAAGATTGGGTGGCGTGCAGCTTGCTGGAGAGAGAGAAGAAGCATTTTTTAGGGGCTCTTATTTTTTACGTTGAGGGTCTGTAAAGTCTGTGGCTGGAAAACTGTGCATTGCTTTCATTGGCATTGGAGAAAAGATTTCAGCTGACATTAAGGTGGTGCTTTTTACCAGTTTGTTGTCTTTCCTTTTTCCACTTTGTATTCCTTAGGCTTTTGTGGAGGTTAGGGTGAGCCAATACATTGATGTCCAAGGGCTCAGGTGTCTGCATGTATAAATCACAGCTCTTACACTGAGTGTGAAGAATGTAGTATTAACTATGAGACAAACAGAAGCCTGTCTTTTAAACCTGACAACATAATTTGGATGTTGATATTAACCTGATCTACATTTGTAGACTTCATAGGAAGAGTTATGTCAAGGGGAGACTGCTTCCATTTAGAATATTTTTTACAATTTTCGCATATGAAGAAAATCCCGCAAAAATTAAAAAAAAAATAGTATTGTTCCTATACACTAAGTTAATTCATTAAGACAGTCCTCCAGGAAAGATAAATTCCCTTTATTTTTCCATGTTGCCATTGGTTCACAATTGTATCTTTCAAGTAATAGTAAAACTTCTTACTAGAAGAGTGAAGGCTGGGTCGATCTTTTTCAGGATGTTGATACAAGATATTTTTATTGTACTTGAAGGAGATTAAAAAAAATTGTCTAATGAGTTCTGCTGTACAAATCTTAATGCTATCCCTATTTAATACTTATCAGATCAGATTAACAAATGAAAGATTAGCTCCAGCATCAGGAAAAAATGTACTGCTGCAACACCATGCCACATTCTTCTATTAAGGCTCAAATTTGAAATCTCTTCAAGCTGGAAAATACCTGGTAATGTTAAAATTACCTTATTACTTTCTAAGAAAAACTTGCGCTAGGTCAATTTTTTCCAAAAAGATATTCTGGAATTTATAATCACTCTCTACTAATTGTTAGTACCCAGCCATGAAGCACCCAGAGTGAAATTTAGTCAGCTCATGCAGCTATTTATGTGAGTTAAAATCTTGAATTTACACAGCTGCTACTCAGCCTGAAACGCTGATACCTAATCTTTTGACTTCAATAATCTTCAGAAAATTAGAGAGTTGTGAAAAATTAATATTTATTCTGGAGTCTTTGTTCAGTCACTTTATGTTCCTTTTAAACGACTGAGCAATCAGATAAAGTTATTAAAACCTGGTACCGTATAAATGTCGAACTTTTGACAATTGCCTCTGGATTTTACTTTTTGTTGTAAGTCCTATGCATTTATTTCACAATATCAGTAAGTCATAATGTAATTTGGATCATTTAACAGCCAAGGGCTTTGCCACATCATCAAATTGTAGGTACCTGTTATCCCCTTTGAAGGAATGAAAGGCAGTTTTCACATCTTTGTTGTCGCCATGATCCAGCATGATTGCTCCCCAGCATCCTCTGTGCTTTATCACCTGTATCTTTGTGTGATGTGCTATTCTTCTGAAGGTTATTACTTCTGAGATCTCGTCAGAACTATGAAGAAAGCATTCCAAGTTTTTCCACATACTACAGAACAATGGAAACTTATATGCAAAGATAGAATATCCTACTATTAATGGAAAGAAAGTTAAATTACCATATTTTTCAATGTGCATGATATTATTCAATAAAAAATCAACAGGCAACCCCATGTTAAACAAAATTAGTCACTTGTACAGGATGATTTTTTTGTTTTCTGGGATCTAATATTTGTGGCATCTCGCATAAGAGGTGATATTGATTTGATTCACTTACATTTGATACTGCTCTTGAAAGACAATGTCAAAATGACCCCAATAAAATCTTGGTTTTATTCTTTCTTTGCACAGATAATATATATGATTAATCAAAAATCTATTTTTTCAAAACAGCTGTGCTACTCCTAACAATGTCAGTATTTCAGAAACTGGGCCCAGCATGTTTGAGAATCTGTAGTGCAAGAAGATTTGGAGGTTTTATTGGTTAAGGCATAGCATAGTTTTCCACCTTCTGAGTTACTCCTAGTCATTGTCTCATAACTTGTGTCAAATTTATAATTCATTAACAATCACAGCCTTCACAGCTTAGTTTGTGATTTCTTCCCTTTCTCACGGTTCTTCAAAATCATTTCATTCAATAGACTCTTTTCACTTTTCTGTCATTTTTATTTTTAAATTATTAAAAGAGGGCAGCATTTCAGGTACTGTTCATAGTGGGAACGATCTTGTGTACTAGTAACAGCACCTTATAATTCCTATTTCCTGCTACTCCAAGCGTAATAATGTCTTGAATCTCAAAAAGTCTAGACTCTGTGAGCTCTATGAGATAGTGGGAGGTAGCAAAATTATTCTAAAAATTGTCACAATTATTTTGGCAGTACACAGGATGAAAGAAAAATACCCCTGTATTTCTGGCCAGGGCAGCCTCTTGTGATCTGCCTTAAACTCCCTTGTTTCCATGTCCACTGATGTGCAAATCCCAGCCTACCTCAGAAATCCATTCTTCCAGCTTTAGCAGTCATGAAAGTTACCCACTAAAACTCCCATCTGGTATTAGAAGAGCAGGAATCCCAGTGTACCTTACCAGTGGAAATAGGAGCTGGCAGACAAGAGTCCAAAGGATCCAAATTTGTCACTGCTAAGACTTGTGATTTGTACTGAATTCATCTCCCTGTAATTCTCCAGGCAGATACTATTCCATGGCAACCGAGGCGTCTGTATCTTGAGCATGGTGTCAGCAGTGTTGCTTTGGATTATTAAAGAGTCTCTTGCTTTCACCATTATTTTCACTTTCCTTGTCTTTTTCCTTGTCACTTCATTTACCTTGTCTCCTTTGTGGTGTTATCTTTTTATGTGATAATTTGATTTGCCCCAGGATGGTTCCTTTTGAGAGTGAAAGGAAACACGAGATCATCAAACCGATATTTTATTTTCCCTTCATTGCATGTTCTCTATATTTTACCTTGTTTTTATTTTAAATTATTTTTTTCTGTATTTTAATGACATGTCTGAAATCTCTGTACATTTTTTGCTCAGTTGCATATAAATTATCATTTGTTTGTACTACTGTATTGTATTCTACTTTTCTAAGAATAAATAAAGGTTTGTTTGGGGAAAATAAATCATGCAAACATTGGCAAAATAATGCATTTTAATGCCATCTAGAAATTCAGTTTCAAACCAGCTTTGAATGTAATAAGCTGAGGAACTTCATTTAACTAGCATTTTTAAATCAGCAAAGCGGTGTTTGGAATCAGTCAACCCAGAATGCAAAGTTTACTGTTGTTTGATGATAAAGTATAAGCTGGAAGAACCAGTCAAAAAAAAAGAAAAGAAGAAAAAAAGGCCAATATAATATAAAATATATAAATTACCTTGTACAGAAGCTAGTAATAGCTGGAAAGGCATCTTAACTAACTCCCTGCTGGCTTTTTATGTGAGCGAAGAAACAAGATTTTCTCTTTGGAGGTGCCTGTAGTGAAGCAGCAATTCTGTAATTCCTGGTCCGAGGCAGGGTGCACATCCAGAATCCAATGAAGTCACTCAACTCCTGCTACTGATCACCATAGATTTTGGTCAAGGCTGTAATGGATTTAACAGTGATATGTCATCCTTGTGATTTATGGCACTGGGCCCAGGCTTCTGCTACCCAAAGCAGTGGTGAAGCAATTGAATTTTGTACCAGCGTATTTCCCTAACTGCAAGGAAGGGATTTTTGTGTTTGGTTTAATTTTTCTCTGTCATGTAAGAAAACCCTGCTAATGGGATCCTTAGGGATATTATCTGGATTTACCTGGCATGAACCTTAGGGGGCAAGAAAATTATTCAACAGAAATAAGCTTAAAAAATGAGTGTTGCCATGCAGGAAAATCAAAAAGAAATAAGCTGTTTAAAGTTTCATTTTGGTGATGAGTGTAAGTACTTGCTTAATTTGCATTACATTGCCTATCCCAGAGAATTTCTGTGGCTACTCATGAGCTTGGCATGAGCTTATGTATTTTACTGAATTGTAGCCTTAACGTGTCAGATTCTTTTAGATTCTTCACACAATGTTTACACAGCTAATTTTTGTATGTCTTATCTCAGCCTATGCCAGTATTTTAAAGTTGACTTTTTGAAAGGGGTGTAAAATAACAAAATCAGTAAAAGTTTAAAATAAAAAAAACAACATAAAATGTGACTTTTTCTCAAATTTCTTTTGCATTTTTGTGGTTTGTAAAATGCCTTAGGTGTTGATCTGATTAATCATTTAAGCATGCACATATGATTAAATAAGAGGTGTGTTCTAATCTCACCCAGAGCACCAGAATATTTCCATTCCTTTTAGTGGCATAGGATCAAACTTCAGTTGCTTTGAAACCACCATGTATGAAGCAGAAACTGGGAGTTACATGTGCATTGAAGTTACTTGGTGAAGATTGACCTTAACATGCAACGGGATTAACATGCGATAGATAAATTTATTTATCAATTGAATTTAAATAATTTTATATTACCTGAAACAACATGTGGTCAATATTACCAAGATATTAAGGTATCACAGATATCAATACTGTGGAAAATATTTTCTTTTTTTTTTTTTAAATAATCAATGGCTTGGTTATGATTTTCCATAAGTCCAGACCCATGTTTATAGGCACATTTATAAACAAGAGCTACACAAACTCACTCAACATAACAAGTACCATTTCCTCAGAATTACTCAGTATTCAAGAGTTAATCTTCCAGGAAACTGGTGGACATGATTTGGCTGGTCATGTCTTGTCTTATGTCAACATAGGAGCTTGGACACCTTCCAAAATAGAGCCCTGAATAGGGGTGCAGAAACCTTTTCAAAATTTGGTTTTTAATTGCAAAAAAATGTGGCTAATAGTCAGGAGTAAGGATTTCATAAGGCTTTCATATAGCTGGAGTGGGGACAAGGGGCTTTGTAAGTCAGCTAAGAGTGGGCATCAAACAGGTTGTAGAAACAATTCTTTGTTTCAACTCTCTCTTCTGGCATAGTAGGAAAAAATGGGAACTTTTGAGATTTGGAAGTGACTAGACAGGAATGATGAAGGAGGGTGTGCAGCAATCTGTTACGCCTGATGCTCCAGTAGAGTAGTTCAGTCTGTTAAAATATAGCATTGCTTTGATTTGTGCTCACTAGAGTAAGAAGTAGCATCCCTCATGGACTAGATTATAATTTAGCATTAAAAAAATGTGTAAAGCAATGTAAATAAACCATTAAGTTTTAGTGAGTTTTGGAATAGAACCTATATGAATTTAATTTTTCTTCATAAAAGAGTAACCTGTCACCTCACAATGTAGATTTAGATGATGTCAAATTCTGAAAACACCACCCTCTTGAGGGCCATCCTCTCTTGTTCTAATGTTATTTCAGACCAGAATTATAAGAAATGATTAGTATATGTTTGCTGAAAAGAGTGAAATATTAATTACATTCTTAGCCTCACTATCTTGATCCTTTTTTTTTTCTCTCCCCACATCTTCTTTTCCTTTTCCATCTGGAGATGGCCAATGATGTGAGGCTGGGCCTCAGAAGCATGGTGAGAATTTATAGTAAACATACAGATGATTGGTTTCTTGTTGAAAATGCCTGCACAGATGAATCCCTGTTAGTTTCCTCCTTATGTGTACCTTCCCCTGGAGCTACCCTCTGTGTTGTTGGAAATGCTGTAACTGCAGTCTGTGGTGTGTACACAGTAGAGGTTTCTCTGGTTGCAAGTTCTCCTTTCTCCCAAGTCCCTTTGCAGAGACCTTGGCATGCTCATCAACCAGCACTCATTCTGCACTGCATTTTGCTGCTTGTGTTGAGAAATGTTTCTTTGCATTCTCTTACTGTCCTGTTAATTTTTAATGTCATGAAAACTGTGGAAACATCTGTACCATGTGAACCACTTACTCATTCTCTTTGTCGTTGGGTTATCAGCTGGTGAACCAAGGTTGGTAAGGATTTTAAAGCTTGAATATCTCAGCCTGAGGCTGAACGTCCCCTTTCATATCGAGTAACAAATGAAAATTCTATCACACTTCTTTCCTGGCCGTTTTGGGTCTGTTTGAGGTCTGTGATTGCACTTAGTTAATGGATGGTGGTGAATGTGGGAGCAGATCACTGCAAGACTCTGGAGAGCAACCTGCTGTTCCCCCATCAGGACTGTGTCCTGTGCATTTATTCACAGAGACAGGGATGCAGTTGAAGAGGTAAATAAGGCAGAGGTTTAGCTGGTTCAAAGTGGTGTGCATTGTCAGCTTCACTGGCCTGCTGTGGAGATCATTGTCTGGGGTATTCCTGCCAAGGCTCGCAGGCAGGACCTGAATTATACCCCTGCTTAGATGTGATTTCAGGTTAGAAAAATCCAGCCTGGGTAAGGTGTGAACAGGAGTGTGGGAAGATGTGAACTGCTTCATGAAGATTTTTTATACTTGTACCACCTCTGTAGCAAATCACTGTTACTTATTTGGTGCCTAGGCTTTTGGTAATAATTTATTTACACCTATTTTCTGGCTGAGGGTAGCTGGAAATAAACTTTGGCAATGTATTTGAAACAATTTTCTATCACACTAACATCAACTTTGCAGTATTCTGTAAAATATCACTTTTTTTAGGTTTACTTAGAAGAAAAAAGTGTTACTGTCTCTTTATGAAGGAATTTCTGCTCTCTGGTAAAGGAGAGTATCACCTGGTGAATAGGTGGCCTCTTGTACGTAATTTTAATGAAGTTTTATTTCTTTGCAGATGATTCCACATTGAATGAAATTAACATACTACAAAACTTTAATTTCTTTTATTCTTTCAATTAGGAAACAGCCAACTGGACCTCACCTGATGTCAGTCTCAGTGCCTTCTTCTAACAGCTGGCTTATGGATGATAATTTAGCTAATTACTAATTTAAAATACATGGTAGAGCTTCCACTTGTAAGAACAGAAGCTTGATTGCAGGATTTGGCCTATTTCTAAAAGCAGGTTTTCAAGTAGACTCTTGAGGTGCATCCCTCCGTATTTCTAATTAGATTTTGTTATGGTCAAACCAGCTTTGAGCAGAGCACACTCAGAAACCACTCAGCAAATTTTATGTAACATTAAGTGCTATTTGACTGGGTCAGGTGCCTGTGTTAAATTAATGACAGCAGACATACATCAGCACTGCATCTGTTTACACGTCTCTGCATTTCACTGCATTGTCGGCTGCGGAGTCTCCGGAATAATGAGTGTCACACAGTGAGTCATGTTAAAAAGGGGTTATTTGTATTAATGTGTTGTCACTGTTCTGCAGCACATCTATTACATATAGCATCACTGCTTTTTCTTCTTGAGCAAGCCAATTATGCCTGGTTTTGCCAGTCTGTCAGAGCCTCCTGGAATAAATTAAAATTACATCTTTGCATATGCAGGAACTATAACTGAAAGTAATGATAATGACCCTGGGTGAATACAGGATTTCAAAATGATCCTAAACAATTGTACATATGCAGAGTTACCACTGCTTTATTTCTCTTTAACAAACTAAATGTTGGAGTCCAAGATGTTTGAAACCCCACAGACTGAAGTTGGTTGCTGGGTGAAGCTGCAGGATTTGATGCTGAGTAAGAAGAGAATAGTTTGTGGGTACCTGAGCATGGAAACTTTTCTGGTTTTGTCTCTGCCTCCTTATTCAGTTTTGCAGTATGGCTGTCTGTACCTGGAAATGCCTTGGTGTTCCTTTCTAACTGGGTACAGGTGTGCCTTCCAGCACCTGTGTCTCATGACCTCTGACACCTGTCATGATCAACACACATGTATGAGTCAGGAGGAGTTTTATAGAGGTGGGAGAGAGACCAGTGTGTTCCTGGTCAAGGGCAGAAGAGGAAGTGTCTGTCTGACACTGGGGTTTGTGTCAAATTTTGAAACCCAGTCCTAATCACAAAGTTACCTGATTTTTAAAAAACAGTTCTTGAATGGAATGGAAACCTATTATTAGCATTTATGTCTTGGTTTATTTCTCTCACCAAAAGATAATCCTTCATGTTGTCATCCAGGAGAGGAAACAAAAAACCAAACCAAAAATGTGCCCTGACTGATGATTAAGGCTATATTACCTTAAAAGCATTGTTTTCTGCATATCTCCTGAGTCTTATTAACTACTTTAACAGGTTTTCAATTCTTGGCACAGTTACCAACACCTAACTGGGAGGTATTGACATATGCAAGCTATTCCCTCCTTGTATGAGCCTGTCTGCCCATATTGACTACGTTCCTGAAATTTAAGTCCTTCTGGGGTCAGGGCCATCAATCATTTTCTCCTCCAGTCTAGTGTGCTTTTATTTGCATGTGCTATATGCCAATGCAACTTATCACAGTTTTGGCGTAGTTTTTGCATCACATTTCTGCAGATATTAGACTTTCATGTTTGGGCATTTGTCTTCCCTTTTTTTGCCTTACTGGTACCGCTTCATCATCTTGTAGCATTTTTATGTCTTGAAGTGGCTTTTCTTGAACTGTGTGATAAGTTACAGAAATAACAAGTAAAAAACCAGACATCACAATGGTGTCTTTAATTAAAATATTTTTCTCCAAAAAAGTCTGCTCTTGGAAGATTCCAAGTGTTGCAAGCCAGTCAGCTGAACAGTATTACCTGTTAATTAATTGTAATTAATTGAGTTTAGAGTGATGTAGGCAATTTCTTAAAAACATCAGCCAGTAGCTCCTTTCCAACACCCTTGAATGTGATCAGGTTAACTGACTCCAAACCTTCCAATTAGTAGCATACCCTTTCAATACGACTGCCCACAGGCTTTTATGAGAACACACTGTCAAGAGTCACAGAAAATAAGCTAGAAAAAACAAATACTAATTACTCTGTAAATCGTGTTGTCTATATTTATATCTTGCCCTGATTTTACTCTGTGTAAAAAGCCAGACTTACTGTCACTCCTTTTCAGAACTAAGCTTCTTGCAGGTGTGGTCATTCTGAGATAATTCTGGTGAGCATCCTCCAGATCCACTCCATGTCAGGTGTGTTCCTGCTGTCTGTCACAGCCATGGAACCTGTTGTTCATGATCAAGTGCTTGCATATGAGAAACCTGCCCTTCAAATGCCCTTCCAGAACTCAAACTCACTGAGGGACATCAACATTTCAGTTTGTATTTATGAATAAGAGAATTTCCTGACCAGGAGCAATGTTTGGTTAGCTGTTCTCCTTGAGCCTGCAGAGGATAAACCTGGGTGTATAATCAATTTTCCTTAGACGTTGCTTTCCTTCACTGATTAATTTCTTCAACTGATCTATTTGGAGTACAGCATTAATATTGAAAATAGAATTATGAAGCCAGCAAAGGAAAAAATATTTATCTTCTTCTGGCAACACAAACATATTCTTGTGTCCAACACAACTGTAAATGAGAAGTGAAATTGAATTGGCACGAAATGTCTGAGATGTGACATATTTATAATATTAACTAAATTTTATATTTTAAGTGCAAAAAAAAGGAAATTTTAACAAATTACTTGATATTTAATGAGAAGCACAGAACTAAAAATAAAGGAGAACATGGAGCAAAACATCATAACTTTTAGGATTTCTTTTTCTCTCTTTACTGTCATTTAAACCTTTCTCCATTTAGCTTGTTAGTTTTCAGTAACATATGCTATGTTACTGACTTCCCAGAAGAACAATGAAGGGGAAAAAAAAGATTATGTTCACATTAGGTTCCGAATTTACAGATTCTGAAAGGATAACTTGTCACATAAAGCTATCCCAAAACCTCTGCTTCTAAAAATCTTAGGATTCAATGCAGTTTTATGGTGTGCAATGACAAACTGATTTTTTCAAGGGATTCTGAATTTTATCTTAGGGTTTGTTTTTTTTTTTTAAGTATTTGAAGAATCAGTCATTCACCATTAAGATAGTCTCATACAAACCTTGACATTTAGTTATTTAGCTGCTCTTTGTCTAATAAGACAAAGAAAAAGGGAAGAACCTTTAAAAATGTGGTTTTATAATTCCTCAGAGACAAGTTGTTTTCCACAACCTTTGCAAACATTTTATTTTGACAATGAAAAGAAGGAATATTGTAAGTCCCTGGTCTGTTGAAAGCCTTTAAAAAGTTTTCCCTGATCTTAATAAGGTCAGCAAGTTGTCCTTAATGCTGAAGAAAAAGAAGTAAGCAAAAGAAATCACCACCCCTGCTTCTTGAAGAGATCCCAAGCATTTACGTCTCTCTGTATTTTGTAAAATGTTCTGATGTAGATAGAACGTGATGTCTGTGTGCAGGAAAGTTTTAATCTTTACTGACAATTAAAATTTTAGCACAGTGAAACATGAGTTTGTATTGTGAAATATAAGCAACTGCAAATCCACCATTTCCTGGGGAAGGCTGTCCCAGGGTGGACTGTGCATAGCAGAAGAAAAGGCCTGTTAGGATAGGGGGATATTCCAAAGGATGTGGTCCTTAATAATCCCTACGGTCTGGACCCGGAGATGTGTATTAAGAGAATCCCAGCTGTGACTCTTCATGTTTACATCTTAAAAGGGCTCAGCTAAATATGTTACCAGGATTAATTCTTGCTTTGAATTTTATGACTTTCTGTGCCCAGATGCTCCAAATGAAGATCCCGCTTCTTTCATTAATTTATTTTTGCTCTGCAAACAATCATGACTGCTTGTTGCAGTTATTGAAACCTTGCCTTTCCCTCTGGCTTGGCTTTATCCAAGTCACATTTTACTTGTTCCACTTGCAAAGCAGGATGAATACACTTAGGATGTACTTACAATTAAAAAAAATTAAAATATAGATAAAACATGGATGTATATTTTCACTTGAAATGATCTGTAGAAAGGCATTAGTATTTAGCAAAAGCTCAGAAAAATGCGAATGAGTCATGAGCATTTCACCAAAGGCTCATTTAGGAGTATTTGCTCTAATGTTTCTTCAGTTCTAACCCAAGTTCTCTTTTGTTTTCTTATTTCGTAGTGGAGGCTTGACAAGAATATGAGCCCCAGATACCCAGAATGCCAGCTGGGAGTCTATAGCCCATCTAGCAGCATTGTTCAGAAAAGAAATAATGCAGGGTACCTAAAGAGGCATTAATTGCATAATGGGCTTCTGGGAGTTGGCTCCTTAGACACAATATCATCACATGTGGTGCTAGCTGGAGTTTCTGGACAAGCAGAACTTTGCAGCAAGCTTTTGCTGGCAAACAGCTGAGGAAAATGCAGCAGTGAGTGGTTGGACATCTGTTCCAAAGGAACCCACCCAGAGAGGTCGAGCTCTTGCCCCCATCAGGGAATAATGTAAGAACTTTTCTCATGTTTGCCCCAGGTCTACTTCAAGAAAAGGAACTGAGGAAAGTATGAATTAAATTCATGCAGTCCTCTGGTCATTGTACCATAAATTCTTAAATTTCCTAGCTACAGAATTTAGGAAAGAGTCTCTAAGTTATCATCATCTTATTGCATTGTCTAATGTGTTGGATGAAGGGCCTGACAGCTCAGGTGCGTTTTTTTGTCAGGAAGGACTTACTACAGCTGCAGGGGTTATCTGATCAAGTGTTGTGTGATCACTTCATGTCAAAAAAGTTTATTTTTTATTTTATTACCCATTGATTTTTCTCTAACTCAAAATTATCTGATTAGAGGATTTGGCTGAAAAAGCAGGATTTTTTAAAAGTTATTTGTTACTTTAGTGCGGAAGATTATATCCCCCAGGTTTCTGGGAGCTGCATTGGGATTTTGGTGAATTTATAATATAAATTAAATAGGAATTAATTTTCCACTGATTAGCACAGAATTTGCAACCTGCAGCTCAGCCCTGTAATTGTGGAGCAATTGTATTCCAGTTGAAATCAATATGGATTTAGCCTAAGCTAAGGACACAGGTTTGGACTGTACATCATGTAACACTAATTCATTTCCAAACCCATGCAGGGATCAGCAAATTCAATGGTTCTTGAGTAATGTAGAAGGGGTGTTAAATCACAGGGTTAGAATTGAATCTGTAGTTGACATTGACTGGAATCAAGGACTTTGGGGTTGATCTGTCAATTTACAGGGGAAAGCAAAGTTGCATAGCAGAGGGTACAGCTGGAATAAGATTGTAATTCTCTGTGCTCCACCTGGACCACGCTGATGAAAGATTCAGAGGAGTGAGTGGTTCTGACACTTTGTACTTCCTCATTCCCTGAGCCTAGATCTTGGTATGAATCAGTAAGGCTGCTGGTGTTGGGTTAAACCTACATTTAAGCACAGGTTGACCTTGGATAGTCAGGGATTGCTGGAGCACAAAAGTTTTGGGTAGTCCTGCTCCCCAGGTTGGAGTGTTGCTGTCTGAGTAATGTAATTACAGGTTTCTGTTGGATCAGGGCATTTCTCCAGTTCCAGGGCTGTTGGGCTGTTATGCTTTGCTGCTATTCTGCTGTGTTACACTTGCATCAAATAACTACAACTGCAATCATAGCTGTGCCTTATGAAATGTAGAGAATTTATATAACGTAATACCTTTTTATTGGCAATACAATGCTAGCTGTTAAAATTCAGTCAGACAGCATCCCAGGTGATTGACTTCACCCTGCCAGTTTTGTTGCTTCCCAATTTGAGCATTTTGAATGCGGTGCTGAGGTGATAAACAGCCCACTGTAGGTATTTGCTACTTCAGGATTTAAAGACAACTCCTTTGGCTGTATTTCCTCAGGGATGCTAAAATGAGTTGAGTGAGTGGTTCTGATAGTCAGTTGAAGAGGCCACTCTGGAAACCTCAGAAAACACATTCTCAGAAGATGGTGATGCATTTTCTGAAGACCAGCACTGTTTTCCTGAGCTCTGACCACAGACAGACTTTTTCAGATGACGTGCCAAGGTGACAGACAGCCTATGGTCTGTCATGCAACTGTTCCAAACACAAGTGTGTGGTCCCTCCCCAGGGCTCCCAGAGTAGGGCTCTCAGTGCTGTTCATGTACATTCATATTCTGTGCCACACAGGTGACCCAGGGCTTCCTGATGGGAAGGCAAGAATTCATCACCACCACAACCCCTGGCCTGTAGATTTTGACACATGAAGCAACTACCCTGAAGTCAGGAGTTTTTACTGACATGCTCTTTAGAAAATGCTCTGCAGAGAGATGAGATAGTGGTGAGCTGTTACATGGTGACAAGGGGCTGAGCTGCCCACTTGAATTTGGAGTCCCAGGTCATTCGTTTGCCTGCTATAGGCTTTTTTCTGAGCTTGTGCAAGGTGAGCCAAGGGTGTGAGGGAGGTGCCGGTCCCCGATTCCAGCCCCTGTTCCCCCGATGCCTCCCCTGCCATCTCAGGAGGATGGGATTGACAACATCAGGAGCTCCAGCAGGCTGAGATTGAGCTGGTGTTTTCTGCAGCATTTTCTTCAGCAGGTTTTTCATCTGGAGATGTCGCCAGACCTTGAGGTTTTGTGCGGGTGCAATTGAGATCCGAGCGATGCAATGAGTGATCAGCAGCTCGGGTCACACAGAGGAGAGGAAGGGGGGTCCGGCTGGGGCTGGAGGCTGTGTTTGGACTGATTGTTCTGGTTTCTTCCTCACTAGGACAAAGAAGTGAACCTGGAGCAGGTCCACAGACGCATGAACAGTTTAATTGATGAAGACATTGCCCACAAGCAGATCTCTCCGGCATCCATCGAGATCTCAGCGCTGGAGATCGGTGGCATGCAGCCAGCTCAGACCCTGGAGCCGGTGCGCGAGTACCAGAACACTCAACTTTCTGTCACCACCTTTTTACCAGAACAGACAACTCATGGTGCCAGCAGGACACTCACAGCTGCCTCGGGCAGCAACCTGCCTCTGCCCCTGAGCAGCTCAGCCACCATGCCCTCCATACAGTGCAAACACAGGTCACCCAACGGAGGACTATTCCGGCAGAGCCCCGTGAAAACCCCGATCCCGATGTCATTCCAGTCTGTGCCGGGGGGAGTCATTCCAGAAGCAATGGAGCCCTCGCATGGAACATCCATATGACGAAAACAAACAGTACAAACAACCAGCAGAGATTTTTAATACAAAATTTAAAAGGAAAAAAAAAAAAAAACGGAAAAGAAAACAAACTCTTACATTTTTCTTGTATATAATTGTAAATAATGAAAGAATGAAGTGGGGTAAAAGTGTATTTTGAATATTCCTAATTTTCAAAGTAAGTAAAAAACAAAACAAAAAACAAACAAAAATGTATGAATGACTTTGTAAATTTTGTTCTATATGAATAAAAAGGCAAACTACTTGTGGTCGTTCTCAAGTGCCAAAGAAGACCTGTTACTGGGACTGAGGGCCATACTTTTCTTTTTTTTTTTCCCCATGGATTTCAACACTTATTCCCTTACAGGTATGGTTTCTTTTAAGAGTGAAAATTTTATCTGTTTCTTGCTAGAAAAATTGACCATGCTCAGATCTCTCCTTTCCCCAGAACCCTGTTTTATAGCCAAGATGACAATTCATTTAGCACTCAGCAGCTGGTGTTAGCAAAGCAGCAAAAAAATGCTTTAAAGGTGAATTATAACTCAAATCCAACAAACAACAGAGAACATTTTCCTTCTAACAAGAATTTAAACTTCCACACAGTTTCTAAATTTAAGCACAGGATTATTGGATTATGTTTTTACGTGTCTGCTGTGTGGCTCTTTTTATTTAACTGTGGTTTTTTTACACATATATATATAATATATATTATATATATTATGACGTATATATTATATATATAAATGCTTTGATGAACAGGTTTTAGGTTAAGGGGAAAGCTTTTAAGAAGAACTGCTCAGCTCTTTTTCGTTTCTTGTGTACATGACTGAAAATGGGGAGGAACCAATAGAGTGAGGCAAGGAAGAACTGTAAAGGCAGGAGATAATGGCACTGCAGTGACTGTGCCCTCTGGTGCCATCTCTTTCTTTAAGATTTTACTGAATTTGTTGCATAATGGATGCAATGCTTCCTGTTGAAGTCATATCCCTGAATAACAAGACTCTAAGCCCAGCTCAGATTTTTTTCCAATGATTTTGTAAAGAGAGGCATTTTAATGGCCATGTCTGTAATCGTGGCAGAAATGGCTGTACAAAAACTTTTTTTGTGTCTGTGCAACACAGAGGACAAAGAGCAACACATATAGCTTCTTTGACGTCTTGTCATGCAAATATTGCCAGTGCAATGTTGTATGGCAAGGAAAAAACAAACCAAAATCTAAGACATTGTTTCCTTCCCAAACAGAAGTTTGAATGCCAAAGATAATGGATCCCTGTCCCCCCTCCTACTCTTAATGGACCATCACTCTCTTTCAAAATTGGGACAATTTAGTGTCTTCTTAAATGTGTCCCTAATACTAGGTTGTAATTTCCCTTCGTAGCTGGATTTCTTCACTTTATTAGAAAACTGCTATTTGGAAAAGGCTGTAGATCCTGGTGCAGCAAAATCATTGTCTACATTATGAAATGTCTACAGGGTGAAAAATTCTGTTTGAAAGGGGTAAAAATGCATTCACATCCCAGGAAAGTCAGCAGGCAATCTGGGTCAGGTGTTTGGATAAATAAACATTCCATTCACTGCTCCTAATTTGATTTGCATAATTACACAACACACATATTTACGGGGTGATTAAAGTCCCCACATTTTTACATTTCTACTTTAAGCAGTAGGGAGGGAAAGTCAAACTGTGACATAAAACCAACCTTATGGAAGAGTATACTCAGCCTACCACTTTTTAAATGAGGAATATTGATGGTGGGCTTAGAGAAGGAGTACTTTTGGAGATAATTAGTTTGTCTCTGTTGTCAAGCTGTTTCTTCATGGAGATGGTACAATTTTGTAGCCTGGCACAAATTGCACTATTTGCTTCACACTAATTAAAAAAATTAATAATAAAGCTGAATAGATTGATGTTATTTAGAGGTTTAGGGCACAAAAACTTTGTATTTTTTTTCTTCTTTTGTCATATTTTTTTCTGTTTGCTGTCTTAAACCTATGGCCACAGGAAAAAAAAAATCTTGCATAAATACACTAGTTATGGCAGAAATAGCTGCACTAAAAGACTACGCACACACAGGAAACTGTAAAGATGCTTTGGAGAAAGAGTGCAAGGATTTGCATTGGAAAAATCTCTCGTTTCATGACCAATTTCAGATTTTAGCAGCAGCAGAGGAACGTGCTGCAGAAGATGTGCAAGGAGCTGCTTGAGTGGCTACGAGGGTGCAATCTCTTGTGGCACACAAGCCTGCTGGAGGTTTCCTGAGCTGCTGCCGTGCCCTTGCTCACAAAACCTGCTGCTGACTCGCTGCAGCAAAGCCCAGAGCAGGGGCTTGAAACCCTCTTTTACTGACACATCTTTGCTCTCACATTAGATCTTCTTCATGTCATAAACTGAAGCACTGTAATTTTAACTGACCTGCACTTGTGGGGGGAAAAAAAAAAGTGAATACAAAATATTTTGGGGATTAACTTTAGCATTCTTCATATTCAGTGTCCTCCTCCTGACTTACTCTTGCTCTGCAAAGTTTGGAAGTGTGGTTTAACTTATAAGTGATGTTAGAGCTCCTTTATTCTCATGCACAGAATGCGACTCACCTGTTTGAATGCAGTGCAAGACTACATCTAAGATGAGCAGGAGGATCTTGAACAATCAAACCACACAGCCCTCTTTCAGAAAAGTATTTGAGCATGTGTGAGCCCTATATGGAGCACCTTCTTTATGCACAGGTGAAGTTAAAACTGCACATCTCAAGTTAAATATGTGCCTAATTTTAAGCAGGTGAGTGAGCTGGCCAAACTCCGTGAGATTACTCAGCTACTTTAAGTTAACCTTAAGTTTTGAGTGCTTTGCTGCGCCAGGGTCTACACTGCAAAACTAGGACTCTGCAATGGATCTCTCACTGTCTAGTAATTATTTGTTTATATAAAAGTTAGCAAGGCATAGCTTGAGCCTGCCAGCCCTGACAGGAAGCTGTTAAATCCTTCCTGTGCTAGTGGTTTGGTTGTAGATTATTTAAGCAAATCACCAGGTTCTCCTTGAACATAAAGAAGGTTTCTTTCCCCATAACTTTCAGTTTTCAAAGTAAATGCAGAATGTATGATTTTCATATCCTGTCTCCTGTTTTATATTTGTATCTTCCTTTCGACAGATCAAAACATTCACCTTCTATATAATATGTATTCACCACACACATATGCATATATATATATATACATTAGCAATTACTCACAGAAGAAGTGAGAAATATAATTTCCATGTGATGTAAATGAGCATAAGGTGAAAGCTCTCACAGAGCTATGCTTATTTACACCACCTGCAGATTTGACCCTTCACCTTTAATATCTAGAAAGTTAAAATAGAAAAACTGCAGAAGTTTCTGAAAACTTTGGAGATCAAACTGTGCTCTGCTGTTTCAACTGGAACTTCCCTGAGTGTACTTAAAATAGGGAATAACGTATGATCCCAAATATTCCAACTCCTCTGGAATGTTTACATTGCAAAGGTGATTGTACATGAAATGTACCTTCCTTATATTGTGCTCTTTTGATGATGAGCTTTCACAAAAGTGACATATGTGGCACAGCACTTCTAGCCTGTCTTGTTCTATCAACCCATTAGTTTAGAAATTATTTTCTTACAAAAATGTGACTCAGTTTCTTCTATTTGCTTGTAATCCATGGGCAATCTGCTTTCAATATGAAGAATGCATTGCTCTTATTTCTTAGTATGTCATGTTTTCCTATTGCAATGGAAAAAAAAAAAGAGTAATTGTGATTTTTCATTTCAGAGTTGAAACTTGATAGAATGTCTTTATGCTGAGTTACAACTACATGTGTGCAATACTTGTCTTGCAAAGTGAAATTCCCAATATCTGCCTTGCTTTGATAACCATTGCTGCATTGTAGGTGAAGTCTCAGCAAAACAACTCACTTTTTCTTAGTCTGCTGATAGAATAAACCACTTAAACCTGGGTTCTCACCTGTGTAAATCAGCTTCCCTCCAGGGAATGGGTCAAGCATACCGAGTTTCAGCAGGTGAAGGTTTCCCTCTTAATACTGAGCCCAAGAGCACTGCTTTCCACAAGCTGGTATCCAGGGATAGCTCTGGAAAGGAAAATGTCTCAAAACTTAACCTGAAAGAGGAACTTTATTAAAATTTCGAGCTTGTAACATGGATTACAGTTTAAACTTTATGCTGGGATTGCTTAAGGAAAGAAAATTCTTCCTAAAATCTGTTTAAATTTCAGAATAGCTCTCTTCTGAGACAGGTTTAAAGCTGTTGGGTTGGTGACAAGTGAAGCATTCAGAGGAAATCATGTTAGTGGGATGGTACAGCAACCACAGTGTTCAGACCTTATTATTTCTTTTCTTTTGCTCTGCTGACTTGAGCTTATATTGTGACCAGCTAAAGAGTGGCATAAATCTAAACACAACACATTTGGGGAACCCTGTTGGAAATTTCTTAGAGAAACCACATCCTTTGGCATCATCCTGGGAAACGCAAGGAGAAAGTCAGAAGAAAACTCTGAAGAAAAGTAAAATTAAAGGTAAAAACTGACATGTGGTGAAGGGGGAGGGAGAAAAGGATGGTTACAACTCATATTTAGTAAAGCTGTATTACTTGTATGGGAAGCCTCAATTCCATCATACAAGCAGTTGCCTCAGCTAATTATTATTTTTCTTAATTTTTAGGAAACAAATAAAAACAGCATTTGTTCTACCAGAAACAGTTGTTTTATTATTTAAGAGTCGAAATTATTTGTGTGACGATTCCTGTTTTTTGGCTTGATTGTTGCTCAGCTGGGGAGAATCGGCTTTAATGAGTGATTTCACCCAAAGCAGCTGTGGGCTGTTTGCTGGGAGACACTCCCAAGGGCTCTTTAGGTTTGCAGCTGGGACAAATCAGCCTCAATCAGCTCCCCATAAAGCTCTCACTTCCCCGGCTGTGGGGAAGGGTTGGGGGTTTGTGCTTTGAGCTGCAGGTGGCTCTGGGTTCTTGGCGATGGATGGCGTTTCCTCTGTGTTGGAGGGAAGTGGGATGGAAATGTGGGTTCTCCAAGCTTGCAAGGTAGCCAATAAGAGGAGCATGTGATGTGTAAAGCTTTAGTTTTTTTACTGAGCTTTGTTTTCTCTTAAATTTGCTGTCAGCCTTAGCAGAGATATTTTTTTGTTTTGTTTTTTAATTATTATTTTTTAACTGTATGCTTTCAGGTCTGCTACCTAAATTATTTTCTTATGTCCCTACTGAAACTGGTAGTGTTCTTTGAAATCAGTTAATGTAGGTAGAAACTTCATGTTGCGTTGTAGTAGAGCACAGCTATGAGTTTTGTCTTTTTAATTTTATTTTTATAGGTGTCTTTGAAAGGTGTCTTATCTTTCTGTAGCTAGTTCTGTTGTTGCAGTTGTAAAGCTGTGTAGTTTTGAGGAGGTCTGTTTGGCCTCTGTATCATATAAGGAGGAGAAGATTTCAGAATCACAAATACACATAGAAAGGTAAGGAAAAGGTTTGAGCAGAAGACTTTAAAAAACACTCTCTGCCCATGTTGCTGGAGTTTCAAATGCTTGGGTGGGTGTCTGGGACAGACTCTGATTTCTGAATAGTATGCTGCATGTGAATGTAGTGTAGCTATCATCTGAAACATTTCTAGGTGAAAACCCTATAACTCATTGTGCCTAAATGTTGTTTTCAAGAAAAAGAATTTTGTTTGCATTTTTAACTGATTTGTTATAGTGCTATAAGGGAAACTGTGTGGGAGGGGAGATGGAACCTGAGGGTTTGTTACCTACAGTTGTAAGTATTCATCAGTCTGCTTTTAGACTCTGATTCTGAAAAGTCAGTCAAGAAAGGAAGCATCCTGGAAATTTTTCTGTGTTTCAATATTTTTCTAAAATTCCTTTTACTGTGTAAAATGTGTGTGGATTTTTTTCCTGATGCAATTATTTCTAAGGCAGAGTAGAACACATCAGAATCCTACACTTCAGGTGAGAATTGAAGCTAAAAAATACAAGGGCTTCGTGGTGGAATGGAAATTTATGTTTCCAATAAAATATGTGGCTAACTTTAATCAGGTGCTGAGCTCATTAAACTCCCTGAGACTATTCAGCTGCTTTAAGTTAACCTTGAGTACTCTGCTGCACTGAGGTCTACACTGGACTATAGATCTACACACCATGGCAATTGTGAAGAAGAGATCCCAGGCTTGTACAGCTTTTTCTATATATCAGCAGAAAGGGAATTTACTTTCATTTACTGTGTTTTTGTATAGCTTGCATTGAAGCAATTCTGTTAAATTAAATATTTACCAGAAACAAAATATGCCAGCCCACCACAGTGCTGAAATGCATAATTACAAGTAAATCTAAGCTGACATTGATTTGTTTCTGTGCTCGGTCTGCTGCAGTGGCTGTAGTTACAGGTTGCAGATCCTTTCTCATCTTGGGGCATTAGTAGGGATTCCAGTGGGCTTGGTCCTGGTCTGCTGTCCCCAGAAGCAGGGCCAGGGGTGTCCTGCTGGGGCAGTGGGATGTGTCCATGCGTGCTGTGGCCTTTGCTCATGCACAAGGATGCTGTTTGGCAGCGTTGGCTCTGCTGCTGCAGACAGGAGAAATTCCTGAGCAGTGCTGGGTGTGGGTAGGAAGAGCATTTACAGGCTCTTCAAACTTAGTCCTTCCTGCATTTCAGCTGCCATTTAAGAGCTGGCCAGGAGAATGGCTATGTTGCAATGTTTTGCTTGATTCTGAAGCTCGCTAGGATGATGTTGAGAATTGTTTGGGAGGGTGCTTTGGTCAGGAAAACTTTCAGCTTCCAGTGTAGTAGACACTCGTGTGGCAGTAGAGCTCACAGTGGTGTGGGTGGAATTTAAAGGCAGGGTTTGCTGAGAGCTTCCCAGAGAGCTCCCGCCTGCTGCTGTGGGAGCAGGGAAGGGCAGGGAAGCCCAGAGCATTGGGGTGGGGAGCTGCTGGGGAAAGGGAATTGGAGACGCCCCTGGGGGGGTCTGCAGGTCTCCAGAGAGGAAACCCTGAGGAGAGTGTAGGCACATCAAGAAGGGCTGGTGGGACCTGGAAATAAAATGGTGAAGATGCTGTATTTGGAGTATGAATGCGTTCTGTGGACTGAGAGGCACTTGAGTTGCTGGGTGCTGCTGTCATTGTTTATGTAAAGGTTCCCTGAAATTCATGTGGTTCTACATGGTGGGACTTGCTGTTAGACTGGTCCTGGCACAGGGAAAGAACAAGGAGTGGTTGGATTGGGCTGTGCAGATCCTATCAAGCTGTTTCAAGTCCGTGCTGTCAGATTTCCCCTCCTGTTCTGTGTCTGTAGGTCAGCTCACACATCTTTCTGGGCTGTGATTAGTTGTGCAACATTTACCAGCTCTTTGGCAGGGGGAATGTGCTTCTACAACACGAGAACAGTTTCTTCTCGAGCATTTGCATTCCTAGCTTTGTCTTGTCATTCATGTCAAAATGTCAAGCAGAGAAACATATGCTTTCAAATGGAGTTTCTGCAGACCATTTGGATCAATAAGGACTGTCTGTCTGCATATTTGTAACATCTACCACAGAGGAATATGAAGCTCTACCAATTCAGTGGCTTAGTAAACCATATTTTACTCCAGATTGTAGCTTGTTGACATTCAGTGACAGAAAAATATCGCTGCTCTGGGCAATGCAGAGGTCTATTGTAAAACAAATCCTGCTTTTTTGGAAAGTAGGTGTTTCATCTTCTGCACACAGCAAATACATGCCATCCTGACAGGCCAGGCCATTAATCCACAGACATGTCATTTTTGGCTCCTGACAGCTCAATGCAGCTGCTGATCATCCCTGGGCTCCTCTGAAGGCTGGTGCAGTCAATAACCTCAGTTATTGTGAGACAATACCTGAACAACTTCCAGGGTTTCAGAGAGCACCCACCTGCCTGAGGATAGAAAGAGGGGCTTGGACTGGAGGGAGTGTCTGGCCACATTCTATAGGGGCACAGAAGGTGAAGGCTCCCCTGTGCCCTGCCTGGTGAAATTTGGACATTGAGGTATACATTTTAAGGGCTGGAGTATCACATCCAGAAAAATGTTGGTGTAAGGCAGGATAGGGGAAAAATCTCACAACTAGGGAGAGCTGGTAGCAGAGTGTGGGACAGCTTGCTTGGCCCCAGAGCAAAACTTCCACAAGAGCACAGGTGTTTTACTATGAAAAGCCATGAGGCTGCAAAAAAAAAAAGCATCCTGCAGTGCCAGCCTGGATATGAAATGGTTGGGCAAGTCCTAGACCTTTAGTTAAAAAGCTGCTTAGTTCCACAGTATTAAGTACCATGGAAGGTGTATTAAACCTTTTATTAAGAACTCAAACAGCACCCGGTGAAAGCACACAAAATGCAAAGTGTTAAATTAGACTGTCAATTTAATTACCCTTTATCAGGTAATCCCTTTACCTGTGTGGATTGTTAAAGGCAAACCCTTCTCTGCTTTTCAGGGAAGAATTGCAGAGGTCCTGCGGGGCAGAGGGAAGGAGGGGACCTGGGGGCTGAGCCACTGGGCTGTGGTGGAGCAGACAAGCCTGGACTTCCCTTTCCACGGCAAGGAGCAAGGTGTGGGGCACAGCACCAGCAGCTGGGAATTCACCTCTCGGGGGCTCCGCGTGGGGAATGGGATTTGGTTCTGCTCTGGGCCAGCAGTGCCTGTCAGGGTGCACTGGTGCCTTTGGCTCAGCACTGGGCACTCGCACTTCCAGTGGGTTCACTTCACTGCCTGGGACTTCCGATTTTATTTTTATTTATTTTTATTTTTTTTTTTTTTGGCTTGACCTCAAACTATAAGAACAAGCATTAAGGCAGATTTAAAAAAAAAAAAAAATCATGAAGTTTAAGGGAGAATTATTTTCTTCACCAATGAAATGCTTGTTTTCTCAAAGATAAAAACCTCTGCGTATGTGGGATATGATGAACAGATAACCATGTATTAAGAAAAAAAACTTAAAAAAATTTCTTCCTCTGCAGCTCCTGTGCTTCTGTATTTTTTTTTTTTTAATTGGAGTAGACTACTTGAAGTTTTCCAAAGTTGAAATTTGATCAAAAGTTACAATAGAACTGAGGATCTGTAATTCATCTAGTTGGGAATTGTATAGGCTTTTGGTTTTAAATTAGCTGGTCAATATTATATAAACACCAGTGAAACACAAAATGGTTACTCTGAGTTGCAAATTAGAAGTATTCATTGTTGATAAAGAAACATTAAGATTTCTAATTGATTTTGTTTTTAAAAGAAGCAGTTAATTGGAAATAATTAGCATTTAATTACTCACCTGGCTTTAGTTATGATGGGTTTATTAAGTTGTTATTGAGAGATTGAATGCTGGCACATGTTGATTATATTTAGATGTCACTTGCCTTTGTTTTTTCAAGCTCTAGAAAGAAATAGCTCAAGTCTTCTGACAGCCAAGGGAAAAAAAAAAGGTAAAAGTTAGTGCTATGATGGAGTCAAAGGCATTTAAAATCTCCCAACTATTAAATTTCAATGGGACTTACAAGCTTTACTCTACAGAGCCCCTTTGATAGTCCCTGATCAAAGCAGAAGTCAGTTCAACACTATCTGTGCTTGTCACATCAGATGCACTGATTGAGACTTCCAAGCTGTTTCACTCTCTTGGCTGAATAATTCAAACCCCCACCCTAATATTTGTGGAAGGAGGGGGTTTTTTGTTTTGTTTTGGGGTTTTGTGTTTAGTTTTTAAATACACTTTTGATAAGTTTTATTATTTTGAATACATTTTCATCACAGTAATTGGAAAACTTCAGGCAAGTTTTGCATCCACCTGCAAGGAGGGCATACAGAAAAGAGGGCTTTAAATCACAGTTACCCAAAACACTTGAAGTTACTTTCAGCCTTATTCTGTCTGGGCAGAGGATCATACCATGGGGCCTTTGGTCTCTGTGGTACAACACACAATACAGAAAGACATGTGCATTTGTGAATTCTGATAATGTCAAACATTTCAGATCCATTGAATCTTTAAATGCTTAATGCTTGCTTTTTGTCTTCTATTAGATATCCTGTATAGCCTGCCTCTGTGGGCCATAGAGACCTTAAATCCCATGGAAAAACCCAACTGTTCACAAATAAAAGCAGTACAGAAGCCTTTCAGTGCTGTAAACAGCTATTACTTCACTCCTAATGCTGAGTACAGAGAGAGAAAGTGCGTTTCAAGGACTATTAATGCAGAGGCCATTAAATAAACTGCAGTAAATGTTGCTCATATTCTATTAATGCTAATGTTGTTTGTACATTTCAGTCTTATTTAGTAAATTTAGTTCAATAATTCCTGGAGCTTCTGCTGGAATAGATTTTTCTAAATATTAGTGTATAAACACAAAGGTGATGTTACCTCTTTCAGTGGGATAAGGAAGGAATATTAATTTTTACTTGTTTACTCTCTTGCAGCTATTGCTCAAAATGGACTAATTTTAAGAGCACAAAGAACTGTCTTGTGCAAGTGAATCAGTCTGACTGAAAAAGCAAAAACACTTTTGAATGATGGGCAGATAATGGGGTGCTACCTTTTGGAAAACCTTGAAATTAAAAGGTTTTGTTATTTAGGTAGATTTCTAATTTCCCTGTCGAGTGTTTGAGTTTGTTGGTTTTTTATTTTTTTTATTTTTTTTTTAATCTTGGGTGGGAAGTGACAAAATGTGCATTGTTTCCCTGGCTTTCCTTTGCATGTTTATTTTTAAGGTTGCTGCCATACATGTGGTATATGAAGATTTTGGGGGGTTATAAGGTTGGGGATTTTGTTGGTTGTTTGTGGGTTGTAAAAATGTTCCTATTGTTGTGAAGAAGATATCCACTAGGTCTCAGCCTTAAAAGCAGGGAATTATTTTCTGTCTAGCAGGATCTGCCCTCTCAGTGACTCAGTCATAATCAGTTCTAACTCAGCTTCCCAGAGAACTAAAAGCTTTGATGTATTGCTATGGCTGGTGTAAATGAGGATCATTTTCTGTGGATTGTGATCTATCATGCAGTGCCTAATTATGTCACCTTCAGGCTTGACCCTTCTGCACTGTCACAGGCACAGCTGGCAATTTTTTCAGATGTTCCAGCTGGAGGAAACCCCCATGTGGTTATAATGGAAGGAAAAGTAAAGCAGTGGGACAGAGAAACATCCTCGTCCTCCCAGTGTGGCTGCTGCTGTCCTGTGTGCTGCACATCAGCTGTGGCTCCTCACTGGGGCTGCAGGTGACAAGGACTTCTTTGTCAGCAGGGTTAGCTGGAGGTCTGCCTTGTTGCCCCAGGAAGATGAGATTTCTAACTGGGCTCTTTTTGTCCTTCCCATGTACTTCAACAATCCCAGCTGTGGTTATCCAGGAGAGGTTATTTGTGCTTTCCAGCTGCTCCTTGCTTCTCTTTTTGCAATTTGCCTGCATGAAAATCTTTTTCCTTCCTGAAGGAGTGATCTGCTGTGTATTTGACATGTCTCCTATAAACAATATTTCTTCCACTGGAGTCACTTATTTTTTCACAGAGTAATTTGGGGATTTAGGAGTACCTATGTTCTTGTTGGCTCATATTGTATATACTCGTATACATTGTATATTGTATATGGTCATATACTTGTGCAGCTGATGGAGTGGAAAAACGATGAGGGATGTGTGTGGGGCAATTCAGCAGAAAGTGAATAGCAAAATAATTTAAAAATCTAAGTTTAAGTGTCTGGGGATAATTCTGTTTAGCCAGTAAAGATTTGCAACTTTGTCCCTTGAGTATGGTGTATTAGCAGTTTTGCATTGAAATAATCGTCATTGTAAGCAAGAGGATTTCTCCTTGAGGTTGGTTTTGTACAAAGCAGCTGCCCCAGAGCTGCTGCAGCACCAGAGCATGGCCTCACCCATGGGGTCAGTGCTGGATGAAGTGGTAAGCTAAGAGAGTTGTCACGCTCTGTGACGTGACAATCGCTGCTTTCTCTTCTCTCGTTTTTCTTTTTTTCCCCTCTCAGTAAGTTGCCTTCTCAGCCATCGTACAGTCCCCTTTGTTCTGAACAGCACAGGCTGGAAAGTTGGGGTGCCTGGGCAGAGGCTTGGTCCTTGCTGGGGCCCGAGTGCTGCTCCAGACCAGAACTGCCCTCCCCACCCTGGGGCAGAAGCATTTGGGGTCTGCTTGCTGCCCAGCCTTGGTGTCTCGTTCCTTGGAGCATCTCCAGGCGCTCGGAAGCTGTGTCCCTGCAGACCCAGAAGGGCTCACCCCTGAGCTGGGACAGGCAGTCAGCTTCTGGGCAGAGAAGGCTGGCTGGAACATCCATCTACCATTCATAACCCTAATCTTAGCAAGCAGCCTTTCTCTTTTTAGGTTTTATCGCAGACAGTTATCGGACACTGCTGAAAGCAGAGGCTGGGTGTATGTCTCTGTGGCTCTTTTCTGAACTTACATGTGCAGTGTAACTCATCTCCATTTGCCTGCAGAGTTTTGTTTTCTGCTGGCTCGTTCAATTTGCATGTGTGAAATGTCGAAGTTTTAGTTGTGTGACCTTTTTAATTGTTTGGCTTTTCCGTGTAGATTGGTTCTATGTCAGCCAAAAACTACCTTAATTAGAAAACAAAATATGCAGCCTGACACCTAATGTTTCCATTAGCTTGTTTAAAGAGTCTGGAGATTTGGATTTGGGCCAGACTCTTTATTCAGAGTGCATTTTTAATTGGATTATTGGTATGTAATAATTGATCTCTCACTGATACATCATTAAAATATAGATGTGTTTGGAATTGTTCTGACACATCCCGATGGAGTTTAATTGAAATAGTTACTCTCATATAACAGCATAGGCCTTTCTTCTTTCCATTCCAAATAATGAAGAAAAAAAAAGATTTTGTGGTATATTAAAAAAAATACCTCCCTCTGCCAAAAATGGATTAATCTTTTACTGCTATTTGAGCTATATCTTTGAGCTTTTTTTTATGTATACAGAAAGCTATTGTTTTTCTCTAGACCTTCAGAATTTATATTCATGTTTTTGAAATATGAAGCTGGAATCCAGATTACTGTTGTCCAGAAACCTAGGAAATATCTTTTCTTGGAGCATGCTTCCTTTGAAAACTGACCACTGGCTTATCCCTATTTCTTTATTTTTTTATTCGTGTAAAGAGATAAATTGCTGAAAGATTAATCCCTTCTTAATCCAAGAAAAGATCTTTTGCTATCTCTTAACAACGCAGTTTTACACTAAGAAGCACTTTCAAGAAACAGCTTCAAATGTTTTTTTGAAAATGCACCTTTATGTCACCTGCCTCATCCTTTGTGACCCTTTCTAAAGGACGCGAGGTGTAAGAAGAGTTCCTGCCCAGACCCTGCTGCATGAGCTGTGCTGGTGATTCCAGAGGCTGGGACAAGGAGAAGAGCCAGAGCTGAGTGGTTCCCTGCTCCCTGATGGTTTCCCTGCCAGGCTGCAGTGGGGCTCAGGGTGTGCAGGGGCTCCTGGCTCTGCTCCTGCCCAGTTCCTGCTCCCTCTGCCGTGGTGTTGTACTCCCCTGGGCTGGCTGGCTCAGTGAAACACAGTTGATGGGCCTGAAGTTGATGCAGAAATTTTCTGGTGAGGGATAAATGTGTAGCAAACAGTACTGGATGGGATCCTTATTACTTGATGCAGCTGTATGTCGCTTTAACTTCTGCTTTTCCTGGCTGTAGGCATCTCCCACCCCATAAAGCTTCTGCCCAAGTGAGTTCCCATCCTCTGAACCTTGTCAGTGTTTCCTTTGGAGATTTCTGGTCCCAAATACTTCTTGGCTCAGAACTGAGCCAGTGCCTCTACGAGAAGAGTTTTCATAAAGAAGCTGCCTGTCTTTGTGTTCCTGTCTGGAAAGATGTAATAATTTCCTGTCACTCAGAGCTGCTCTGTATTATGGGGAGAGTAATGATATTTCACTACACTTCTTGAGTGATGCACTGAATATTATTTTTTAAAGTGAAGTTCATGATAAAGCTAAAACTGTTCTAAGCAAACATTAGTTTGCAGTAACTTATTTTTCCAGCCAGAATCAGATGGGTTCGTGATGGTGTCAGTGTTTTTATGTCAAACACCCATGTAAAAGTGCCAGCATAGTGAAAAACCCTACAGACAGGCTTTGGAAGCTCTTCTCCCCAGGGGAATCATGTGTCCTAAGGATAGAGCCCAAGGGATCACCAGAGTTGTGTGCTCTCCACAGTGCCATATTTAAAACCCAAAGTCTGAAAGCTTGGGGTGCACAATTTTCAGCTATGATCAGCCTATACAGCTGGGGAGAATTTGGATTTGTCTCACCTGACTTCGGCGCCTGTGATGTTGATGGTTATCTCTGTGCTTTCAAAACAAAGTGGGGTGCAGTGGTGAGGAACTTGCTGTCTTACTGCTAGGTGGAGATTGCCCTTGGGAGTGTGCAGGGCTAATGATCTTGTGTTTCCAGCTGGAATCTGACCCACAGCTCCCTTTGTGCTCCTGAGTCAAGAGTGACCAAGGGTACTGAGGCAGGGAAAATGGCAAGAAGCTTAGCTATCCCTTGATGGCCATTTTGTGGAAAGCTTCTGTGTCAGATGCTGTTAAAAATCTGATCAAGCTAGAAAATGTTTTTGTTGCCCTTTTAGTCTGTTTGGATGCAAAGCTTCCTCCCCTTCCCACCTTGCATACCTCACTATCTTTTTAGCTGTTGTCACCAACTATGTGTCTACATCTTTTCAATGCTTTTTTTGGTAAACTGAAATATTAAGATTTGTGGGTTTAGGGTAAACACTGTTTCTGGTTCCTAGGCAATATATTTTTATTTGTACCAGTAGCTAATTAGGGGAATGGAGCCTCTTTAATAACACCTATTGCTGAAGACTCACTGCCCCTGTCTGAGAAACAGTGATGGAAGATGAAATATTTTCAGTCCAGTGTGATAACAACTCCATTCTAGAATATTGGTTTATCCTCTGCAGCACTGCCTTTCTTGCCTACCAAAGCCACCAGATGTTTTATTCTGAGGCATGTCTGAAAGCCCTACCCTGCTGTAAAGGTTAATTATGGAGGAGCTGGGCCTGGGGATCACCTACTGCTCAGGATGAAAGACCAAAATGCCATTTTTGTAGCTTGTTAACTGCTGTAATTTGCCTGTTCTGGTCAGGAAAAAAAAAAGAATCATTGCCTCATCTGTCACTTGGTTTGGCTCACGTTTCCTTCAGCCAGGAACAGTTTATAGCTGTTGCCTTCTCTATCCCAGGGCAGCTCTCTAAAAGCTGAGGCTGTCTGTGTGTATGCTGAGCACTCATGGGTACAAACCACTTGGATGCATCTCAAAGCATGAAACCCTTTCCCTGTTTGAGATGAGAGGTCAGTTACTGTCACTGTGGTTTTTGCAATCCCAATAATCATTATGGGTGTCACAATTAGAGTACTGCAAAGGTGACCCTCCTGGTCACTGCTTGGTCGCTGTGGGAGCTGATTATCAATGGAGAGAGAGAGATGTTTATTAATATAAATAAATTTTCAGAGTGATCTTGCTGTAAGGATTTCTGTGCTGCCTGTGTAATCTGAATTTCTATAGGATTTAGAGCCCCGGTCAGGGTACTTCTACAGGCCAGGAATGGTGAGAAAATACAGCCATTCCTAGCTTAGAGAGACACAGTATCAGGTGTTATCATGGTTCTTGAACATGAAAAGAAAGCAAGCCCAACCATTTCTGTGTAGAATGAGGAGAGATGCCTATGAGGATGACACAAACAGAGGTTTCAGCTCTTGCCTCAGGAGGTGACAGAGTGAGAATATACCAGAGGCACCTTCTGTTCACATATGGCATGGATGCCCTTATTCTTCTGTCTGTAGTAGGCCAATGGTCAATTGAATCTGAGATCTAAGAATGGGGGGAGCTTTGGCAGCAGCATCTCTAATTCAGCCTGGGATTCCTGGAACGCACTATTACTTTGTAAGAAACTTTTTTTCCTGGAGAAAGAAGTAATTAATACCTAATATTCTGCCTATATTCCTAGATGCTATTGTTATTATTACAGTATTGCCTGAGTAATTTGGGATTTAAAAAGCTGGAGTTGAGCTGTTGAGGAAAGCTGTTCTGGCTGTGAGTGTGGGATGGACCTGTCCAGTCACTGGAGCCTCCTGATGTGAAGGTGCTTCAGCCCCAGCAGTGAAAATCTTGTAGTTGGGAGCATGGCTGCCAGGGAGTGCTGGGAATGGTCACACTGGGAGGTTTCCTTAAGATTTTGGTGTCTAGGTGAGCTGCTAGTCCACCACCTTTGGGGTTTCCCTTCTCCAACCATCTGACTGCTGGCACTGTGAGAGTTCACCTGGCATCTTTGGGTTAAAATTCCCCCAGCAAATTCTGGATTTGAGTCTCTGTTGGTGGTAGCGTTTTCTGTCTGCGTTTATCAATCGCTTTCTGCCTCTGGAAGGACTCCCAACCGTATCTCTGGAAGTCCCTGTGCCTGTTCTTCAGCCAGAATTTACAGTCCTTGTTAGGTTCCCAGCACCAGTGTGCTGCTCCTTAAATGAATCTTAAAGGGCTCATTTCCTTCGTTATATTCTCAGTTTTATTTAATTACACTTCCTGAAGAGAAGCCATTCTATTTTATGTTTAATACTGCTGTCTGTAGGGGAAGTGAGAGGTAGATGGAGCTGGGAAGTCTATAGCAATTAAGGTATTTTTGACATTAATGAAGCTGTGGCCATGCTACCATGATATTTGGAAAATAAACTTCTCTAGTTTTTTTTTTTAATTTTATTTGGTTTTTTTCTTTGAGAGCTTTTCATATAAAGTATTTAAATATTTTTAGGAAGCAGTGCATTTTTATTTTTCCCAAGGTTTTACTTGCTGGTTTACTTCCTCTGGTTATAACTCCTTTGTCTGAAAAGCCTGAAATTGCTTCATCGAAATAAGTTTTCCTGTGAATTCAAAAGGGAATTTAGTGTTTGCTCCAAAAGAGACTGCTTAACCCTTTATTGCAAGTGAGAAGGCAGGTCGAAGGAAAGGATGGACTATTTGAGATGCATCAGCTGCAGATTGCTAAGATGCAATCCCTTCTCTGTGGGTGGGTGAGACAAACAGTAGGTTTCCTTGGAATCTCTGAAATGCCCATCATGATTTCTGCAGCCTCCCCACCAGCACAGGCTCTCCCTTAATCTAAACCCTGGCAGATAGAGATCAGCAAAATTGCTTCTGGAGGCCGTGGCTCTGGGCAGAGCCTTGCACCAGAGGTAAGCAGCACCTGTCTGGCAGGTGAGCAATGGCCAGGATATCCCAGGAGAGGAGAACGGGGCTGTGACCTGCAGGCAGGGCTGGAGGCTCCTCAGGGGGTCAGGTCACTCAGATTCTGTGTGGGAGCACTTCATGGGGTAATGCAAGATTTATACTATTTTAAAGGCAAAATTTTGGCTTCTTTTTTTGTTGTGATTTTTGGGTTTTCTGGGGGGGGGCGGGGGGTTATTTTTAAAGTGAGATTCTGAGGGTGGTTTGGTTTCCCTGAATTGGTTTGTTTGTTTCTACTCTATGGGAACGCCTTGTTATTTCAATTAATGGTCAAAAAATTCTCTATTTAAAGTTTTACAGGTTCAGTGAAGAATTTTTAAAATAAATTGTGCCTCCATGGCATTTGTCTGGGAATAAGCTGTGATTTTTATTGTTACTGGAAGACTTCCCTCCCTGACCCCCAGTTAAAATAGGGAGCAATTCTAATTTTCTTAGAAGGAAAATTATTGGAAAAAATTTACCAAGGATATTAGTTTATTCCTCTACTGGGTGCTAACAATAGAACTGAAATAAAAGAAACTTTGCTGGAATATTTTCTGCAGCAAAATCTTTTGCTGTCAGTGAATTGTCTTTCTGAATGACGAAAGCTCTTCATCACTTAGGGCAGCTGACCTTCGTGGCAAAAGACAGTGGAGTCGCTTTTGGCTGCAATAGATTCAATAGCTGCTTCTTAGGAAATGGAACAGATGTTTGAACAATGGCAGCAAATACCTCAGAATTTAGCTACTACAGCTTATGGTTTGGGAATCACCTGAGCACAATCTTTTGGGATGCTGTAAAACTTGGAGCCCAGATTTTTTTCTGGTTACCCTGGAAACCCGGAGCGATGTCACCAACCTTTGCACAGAAAACACTATGAAGTGTGTCCAAGCTTCTTTAGACGCTCCTCTCTTGGGTGAGATGAATGCATAATGAACATTTCAGGTTAATTATTAAAAAGGAAAAGAACTGGAGAGTCACCTGATGGACAGCATTTGTTGTAAACTCTGACTGCTTCACTATGCAGTGAGAGACCAGCTGCCCAAAAAATGGTCAGGGGGTCCTTCACTCTTAACCATAGTATTTTGGCTGGAAAAGAGTAGCAAAAAGTGAAGGTGTATCAAGCTTAGCCTCATTCAAAAACTGTCTTATGAGGCCTTAATGCAGAAATAGTACATTGAAACATTTGTCAGCCCTACCTCTGGACAGTAATCTGCCTTCTTGGGCAAGCTGGTGCAGCTCCAAGGATGCTGTAATTTGTATTCACCTGTGCTGGGTATTAGTGTCTGCAGTAGCAAATGTACTTCTTGTGGCCTCCTTGGCATCCTCAAACCAACTTATCTTCCCTCTGAATGCCTGCCCTGTGAACATCAGGGCTAGAGCTGGCAGGCTTGAGTAGTTTTTGTAGCACACCTCCACTTAACATGTGACAGAAAATCAGCTGACATGTAATCAATTTATTTCTCTGGTGTGAAGAAATAATAGGTTGCAACTGGTTACCATTTTCTAATGATCTCTGTGCACTGCAAGAGTCATCAGCTTTGTTCCATGTAATTGCATTCTCTAAATGTGGCTATTTGTGGTAGATTACATCTTGCAACTACAAGCACATTTGAGTAGGGAGCTGATGAAGTCCATTGGTTCTCCTTTTAGCCTTGCTCAAGCAGCTTTGTTGGTTTTAGCCTGGTGACTGCTGGCTTAACTCCATGCGAGAGGAAAACAGTGTCCGAGGCACTCTTCAATTCCACAAAATATATCCTATTGTTTTGGCCTGGGCCTTCTACTCCTGAAGTTATATAACTACAAAAACTTCAGTTTCCACTGCTTATATAAATACTCTGTAGAAAACTGCAGAATTAGCAAGGAACTCAATGCAAAATCTCCTACCACCCTTTCATTGTGCATTGCATATTTTATTCAACACTTAAAATGCAGAAGAAAAAAGTCAGAGCTCCTTTATTAGTGTAGTTGGGAAAGGTCTTCTGTCTTTGCTGTAGGGTGTATCATGTTAAAGTCAACACGGATCCTATTTTCAGTGCATCAGGTAACTTACAAGCCCAAAGAGCAGAAGTTGCCATTTTTAACCTTTAGTTCTTATGCAGTAATACAGGTTAGTTAGCTATCTTTTTCCAATTTATTATCGGACTTGAGCGGTAATTCAGTCTTCATGCTAGCTTAATCTTCAGCTCAGTGACTGCCAATTACCAACAGAAACACACTGATGCTGCTTTAGCAATTATGATCTCAAGGTTAAACAGAAATGAGAAGGAGCTGCTCTTGTTTCAAGAGGGCCAGGCCTGAGATCTGAAGGTGTCCCTTCCAAACCCTGATCTAATTTCACAAAGAACCCTACCCTTTAGACTTTCCCGAAATCTTAAAGGCCATCCGCCTCTTCCGCTCTACTTTTCCAGCGCTTATTCATGTTTTGTGGATGTCTCTGGATGGAAAACATGGGACTGTTTCATGTTGAGCTCATGGGGAGCCTCTTCCCCTAAAGCAACCAGCAAGCAGAGTCTGTCTTTGCCCTGTGCATGTGGCTGCCAGTGTGCACACACTCACAGTTTATTTAAAACAGGGGGGAGCACGGTGTAAGTGCTGGGCAGGGGGGTGCTTCCCCCGTGGTCTGGGGTTAACCAGGAGTTACATTCCTGTGTGGAAATGTGCTGGGGAAGTGTGATCTCCAGAATGCATCCCCACCTGCATCCCTGTGCAGCAAAACACCTCACCTGGAACTGTTTTGCACAGAGGAAAAAGGTATTTGGCATCTATTGCCCCTTTGAGAAAAAGGGTCCCTTTTTCTCCTCACTAAAAAGCAGAGATGTCAAATGAAATCCCTATTTGTTTATTTCCATATGCCAAGAGGCGTTGACTCCCTGCAAAGCGGGCTCCTCTCCAAATGTTCTCTGTCTCCTTCTTTGATTAGCAATGACCTTGGCTTCCAGCCAGGAGACTTGTCTTTCCTCTGAAAGAGGCTAATTGTCTACAGTTCTAAAACTGCTCTGAAAAATCATCTCTATTTTCTTGTGCAGGAGCACTTGTGCCTCTGAAGGGCAAGCTGTTTGAGAATCCAGAGGAAACTGTCCTCCTCAAAAAGGAGGGACTCAAGGACTGTGCCTTGTCTGGGCAGGGGGATAAAAATCAGAGCATGTGGTCCATGCAGGCCATGCTCAGCAGCACACCATGAACAGTCCTAGCTCTTGTGTACCACAAATCCTGTCTCTTAAATCCACAAGACCTGGCTTCATTTCTTAGCTTCAATTTGCTGCCAACACAGGCAAACTTAGATAGCAAGTGCGGTTTGGTTTTTGAAGAGATTGTGCTAATAAGTTGCATGGAAAAGATATCATTTGCAGCCCTTGGAGGTAATTTAGGAACTCTTGCGCTGAAATTGCAGTAGCAGATGGCAGAGGAGTGTTAGGAGATAGAAAATTCCAGGTGTAGTAGCTAAGCAATGCCTTACCCTTTGGAGAGAGGACTGATGCTGGGGGAAGTGTGACACTTCTGTGTTAGTGTCAAAGCTAATTTAACTTCCCCATCCAGATCCTTCCCTTTTTTTTTTTTTTTTTTGCCCTGTTGCAGGCACCTTTCCCAGGTTCTCATGGCTGTTCAGCAGTGCTCCCTTCCACGTGCAGATGCTGTTTGGGGGTGACCCAGTGGTCCTGGCTGGATCTATGCAGCCCTGTACCAGCGTGAGCAGCTGAGGGGCTTATGGCTGTACTCTGTCCTGCCACCCTTCCCTGTGCTGGGACATCTGTGCTCGTCCAAGAGAACTTGTCAGTATGTCCTGTTCTCTAATATTTGGTCTTGGTTGGAGTTACAGCATGAAAAATGTAAGTGAAATAATTTCCCTTTCTGCCTCTTGCTTTCTTAATCCGCTCTAAACCCCAGCGTGCTGAAATGCCTGGGTTTGTATTTCAAGCTTGCTCAGAGGAACTTCAGCCTGTTGTTAACAAGCATTCAGTGACAAGGGACACTGTGAGAGCTCTGTCTGTGCCCTGTCCACTGGCCAAACCTAGCACCACAGGTGCTGATGTCTTTCTGCAATTATTGTGGTTTGCCTTGGGCATCGCTCCTGTAGTTGAAGGTGGTTTGTCCGGTCAGGAATAAAGGTCTGAGTGGATGGCACCAGTTGCACAGCTGGTGTACTAGAAATCACCTATTAGATGGAATATCTACTCCAAAAGCTTCCCAAAACAATGTGACTATTATGTCACCTGCTGGTTTTGAGTGGGGTGCTGTGTCAGGATCTCTGTGTATGTAACTACACAGGTAGTCCTTGTGAATTGCTTTTGGCTATAGTCTTGCAATAGTAAAGCAGGTTTAGAGGAACATAGAGCCTTTTTGTAGTTTTCATAGAAAAAAAAAAAGCAATATTTTTATATCATTTTCTCAAGAGAACAAAGGCTATATGGACAGCCAACATATTGGAAAATGCACAGCAAACCCCACTGAGGGGATCTAAAGAAAATGGCCTTGGCGAATCATGTGTTTATCAAATTAGTTATTTATTCATTTATAGTAAGATGGATAAAGACATAAAATTAACCTAGACTGTGAAAACTAAACTTATTAGGAGAAAAAAACTCTTTGACACCAAGAGGTATCTACAGCAGAAATATATTTCAAAAATTAAGCCATATGTTTCCATGCAAGATATCCTGTGATTTTACAGTATTAAATCCTTGGTGAAAACCTACTCATCCTTAGTGTAAGAATCAAGACTGGCAGTATTTCCAGTTCATGTTAAGAATAATTATTTCTTTATGTACCATTAAATGCTGACCATAAATACTTCATTTTTAGCTCTAATTATTCCTGTTTCACATCAGTTTTGAAATCAATGAAACTGTTTTCATATGGACTTAAGGAAGGAGGGCTACTGTGTCCTAGGAAGGCACTTCCAAGTGGTGCTGCCTGCCTTGTCTAGCAAAAACATGAATGAGGCAGCAACCCCTGACAGATAGGAGTGTATCAAGATAGATTACTAAACATGTCCCAAATGGATCAAGCAGAACAAGAACTTTGAGAAATGTTATATTAATGCTTCACTAGACAAGCCTAACTACTGTAGAGTATTAATAAATGAGGCATTATTTGTTAAATATATGGTGGGTGGGTGTGGATGTGTGTGTCCATGTCTATGTATTATAGAAGAGAATTTATTTTATTTTATGCAAGATAAACCCCTCTAGTTTTCAGGAACAGGGGCATCTTTCTAATTGATCAGTCACTTGTTACAGAAATACACTAAGCCACCCCAAATACTATGAGATGTTTACCTGAGTTATGTGTTCACATTGTAATGAACTGGAGCAAGACTTGGCAAGTTCTCCAAGTAGAAAAAAACCTTAAATAAAACACCCCCTATCTCCCCAAAAGACAAGGAAAAAGTCCCAAACCAAACAAACCCAAAATCTGTTTGGTTTGAAGCTAACCTCCAGTGCTGGTAGCAGCCTCTGGTGTTTCCTGTCCCCCCTAGAGAGGGATGCTGCACTTTGGGGTGTGAAACACCAACTGCCAGATGGTGGCACAGGGCTCTCCAACCCTCAGGGTCCTCCAGACAGCAGAAACTACATCTAATAGCTAGATGCTTCTGTAAGCTTTTCCAAAGTGAGTGGGCCTCCAGTGTCTGGAGGACCAACAGGAATAACTTAACATGTTCAAGGCTTCACTGGAAAGAGGTCCACATGATGGAATTGGTTTGTCACCTCCAGCAGGGAGCTTTTGACGCTGCTCATAGGCGTGCACTGTTGCCAATATTTTCCTTTTGGCAAGGAGCAGGAAGGAGCGGACATCAAAACCTTTTTTACATACATCTTTGACATTTCTCAGCGAGCACTTTGGTTCATCAATGGATGTGTTTTATAGGTACCGTGCACTTGTGACGTGCTGCCCTCGCTGTATGCGAGGGATTGCCTGAAACGTTGGCAGCAGTAGAAGACACTGTGGATAATCCTGGTAATCCCTCCAACTTGTTTGTGCTGCACATATTTATTCACTGTAAATGTATGTTTGATGGGCCAAGGGTTCACTAAAAGAGAATTTGTCTGACCTGGTAATGCCACAGCTGCTGACAAATCAGTTCTCGGGCACGGAGTTCTCTGCAGGCTGAAATGCTGCTGGGAGTGCTGCTCCCCAGCCCTGCTAGCATCCCAATGAGCCTCCTTGCAAACAGCATCTCTGTGCTGAGCTCAGGGTGAATTATTTGTGGTTACGTGTTGACAGGAAAGCTTAGGGGGCGATGCACACCTTGGGATGGTGGCTTGGTGTTATGTCCAGCCTCAGCTCAGCCTGTCTCCTAGGCTGCCAGCAAACTCTATTATCTGAGTTGGCTCAAGCCACTTTTATACCTATTACAGAGATTTACAGCAAACCTGTGCCTCACAGAATGAAGCAGGGTTTTATCAGAGACTTAGTGAGTTCCTGCTCACCACACTAAGGGCATTGCTGCTGCCAGTCCTGTTATCATCCAATGAATTCCTGACCTTCCCCAGGCCACAGCTGCACATGGACAGGGCTGCTGGAGGAACCTTGAGGAAAGCAGAGAAATGGCATAATTACAGATATAAGATTGGCTTGAAAACAAACTCCCACTGAACCAAAAAAAAAAAAATATACAGACTTTTCACCCATATTTTGTTTGAATTCTCTGGAACTGAGATTAAATATGTGAAAGTTCAAAGTTCTGAGGATGCTCTCCAGAAATAGTGCTGGAGTTTAGAACATCCCAAGGATAGAGATGCCACATTACTGGCAGGTGCCTTTTTGACAAACAGGCTGGGGTTTAAGTCATGTTCTACTCAGCAGTATGCCCCGACTTCTTTTTAGGGGGCTAAGCACTGTTCTCAATTTAGAATGCTGAGAAATATTCAGGCCTCAGTAATATTTTGTTCTCCAAATGATATTTTCTCACAGAAAACATCTACTTTAATAAATCATCAGATTGAAAAGGGAAAGAACAGCAACTCTTTCTTTTTTTTTCCTTTGTTGTTGTTGTTTTTGTGTTTGTTTTTTTTTCTTTTTTTCTGGGGAAGGTTTTTGACCTGCTGTATTTCAGAAGATGTGCTACTACGAAGACTTGGATACCACAGAAATAAAACTCCTGCTATTATTTCTCCATGGGGATCCTAAATCCTTTAACACTTGAGAGGTGAATGAAAACTCAATTGAAGTGAGTGTCTGAGGCTTTTGCTTCTGTTGGGTGTGATGTTTCCAAGGCAGCTCTCTGGAAACCACGTGTAAGCTGTGATGGTTGGAGTTAAAGCCCTTCTCCAAAGCCCAGTGACCTCAATAGGTTCCCAGTCAGCCCTTATGGTGTGCTTTGCTCTTGGTGGGGAGTTGGAGAGAAGGTCATAAATCAGTTGGCTTGGCCTTAGGAAGCTGCTTTGGATTTGATTTTGGATTTGATTTATGTGTGGATGAGTGCCCTTGCTCCTGCAGAATGTTTTCTCCTCTCACGATGCGCTGAGGATGATGAAAATCTGGGTGCCATGTGTATGAAAGGGCAGTGATGAAGATCTTCTGATCCCTGCTCAGAGGTGTGAGTTGATAAGGGATTGAGCACATTTTGGTAGGATGATGCAGAAAGATGATGAGCATCTAAAATCTCCCTTTGGCCTGGAGATGCTCAGCACCTCCAGGGTTTGATTGCAACACATGTTTGGTTTATCTGCATGATCACCACCAGTCTGACTCTCTGCTTTGTTGTTTGCCTCTGAAGTGCAGTAATGCAGCATAAGCTTTAAGCTCCTGTGCTCCCAAAGGAGGTGCAATTTTTCTGCATATAGAATTGCTATCTGTAAAAAAACCCACCTGTGGAAATAAGGGGCAGGAAGATATTTGGGGTTTTAGGCCTTTGGTTAATGCTCCTTTGGTGTTCAGTAATAGAAAAATGGTACTTCGGGGCTGGAGTAGGTGTCACCTTTGCTGTGGGGGGCAAAAATAAAATCCTGGTGCATTGGTAGCTGTTTCAGGTAAGGAAATAGTCAACATGGCACTAATTTGGTCCTGGAGCACGAATGTCAGGAAGGATTGTAAAAAAGCACTGATGGTGGCAATTATATTGATAACCTACATTCCCAGATGTACAGAAATCAATCTTGCACTGCCAGGATTCTGACAAATTCCTATGAAAATCAGAAAGCAATCAATATTAATTGTGGGATAGAAACAGTGCTGAGGACTTTCTTGTTTTGCTTGATTTCCCCCTTTCTTCATTCTTTTTTATCTTTCTCCAAATAGCATGATTGCAAACACTGTAAATGAGAGAAGTAAGAGAAATATTAAAAGACAAGTGTCATTAGATCCATGAAGTGGCCACCTGACTAACCTGGCTCTCTTTACACTTAGCTTTATGTAGTATTTTAATAGCTTTGACATATAGGAGTGCTCCCTGTGAGTCCCTTGGTCTGTGCTGATGAGTGTGGGGCCTCATTACCAACACTGAATTTTAAGCCTATTTTTCCCTTCTGACAGCTCTACATCAGAGGATTAGAAACAATTTACCTTTTGTCCTGCCATTAGTTAATGAGATGAGTTCACAGCTCTGTTAAAATACCTTCCTACAGCTTCACCATATCCATTACTCACAGCTGTGTGTCAGGTAATAATTTTATTTGGTAGTGAAGGAAAAGTTTTGATGCTCCACAAAGTTATCTTGCCTCCCCTTTTCTGCATTGCTAAAAAAACTTTTCAAATGCTGGTTTCCAGCCCTTTGGTGTGTCATCAGCCATACACTTTGCACTGCATTTCATTTTCCTTTTCACACTGTAGTGGATTTTATTTTCATTCTAGCACATATGGAAAGGAAGCTTCTGGACCTCAAGAGAGCTTTCCAGTTTGAAATATTAAGTGAATTTGTGTTTGGAAAGCTAAAATGAAAACAAATTGTTTTGAATGCACTGAATGTGCGGGGTTTTTTCTTCAGATGTTCAGTTGGCTCCTCTGAGAGTTTTCTTTTTTAACCCAGTTGTTAGTGGCAAAAACTGCAGAATTGTTCTGTAGGTTTGAGAGCTGAAGTGGGTCATGCAGGCTTACAGTGATGGAAATAAGGGAATGAAGTTCCCTGTCCTGTCTGCATTCTGCTGCTCCCTTGTTGCTCACTGTGCTGAGAGCAAGGCCTGTCTGGCAAAAATAGATAAAGTGAACATGAAGCCATCTGAATTCTGACAGATTAGAAATGATTGCAAAAGGTATGAAGGAGATGATTAAAAGTCCATGAGCTGAAACCAAATCACATGCTATTAACTGAGAACCTGCCACTTTTCAGCACTGTGGGCAAGAAAACCAAAGGCTTTGGAATATATTAGATCGGGAGCATTAAGTTTAGTTAGAAATTGCAAATTAAATGTTTTAATAAAATATCAGAAAAGAATGCTTTGTCCCTCAAAGCTGTATCTCCTAGGAAATGTATGTGCACCCAGCTGTCTGGGCAGAGCACTGATTCTGTATTGTAAATTTTTGTGGTGGAGATACATGACTTTGAGCTGCTGGAGAGGTCCAGGAAAGCCAATTTATTCTTGCCATGAGTAATAACCTGGGGACCAGGAGGAATTCCGGGGCTGGGTCTAGAGCAGGAACTTGTAGATGGGAGGAAAATATTCTGTCATCTCAGGAGCATCTAGGGTTCAGGAGGTGCCTGTAACAGGTACAGTAGCTTGATGCAGACGTGCAAGAATATTTTCTCCAGAGCAGAGTTAGTTAAAATAATCCTGATATTCAGTATCTACTGCCCTCTTCAATTCATCCTCTGTTGTCTGTCTAATGGTTGGAATTTTAAAATAATCCTGACATGGGGAAGCAGTAGCATACTGCTGTGAGTGTAGTGCCAAGAAACACAGATCGCAAACCCCACTTTGTTCTACAGTAAATGAATTTAAAGGACGTGTAGCTGCTGTAATTAGAATATTGCAACAGTCTTTGGAAGCCTTAATTATCATCACTAGATTAGCAACCCAAAGAAAACTGTAATGCCAGCACCTAACGAGCTTCTTGAGTCAAAGAAAGTTAATCCCAAGTTACTCACAAGTGACTCTGCATCATGAACAAAGAGCAGGGGAATTGACTCCTAAAAACCCCCAAGTAATTGTTCCAGAGGAAATGGGATGAAATGAGTCTAGTTTGCCATGCAGAATCTTGTGCATGAGAATCGCTCCCCAGGTCAACAAATTGGCCTGGTTCTGTTTTCAACAGAACTGGTTGCTGAAATCAATCTGTTGATCGATTAAATGTTTTAAATTGAGAGGGTTTTAGTTTTGATCTCAGATCAGCATGAACAGCCGGTCTTGGAAACTTTCAAGAGTTCAAGATGCCCAACAGATACATAAATCAATTTAATTTACAGAACTTAGTTTCTAGTTTCTTTAATTCTAATTTAACTTATCTTCTGAGGGCAAAAAAAAAATTGTTCTCCTTCATCGAAAGGGGCTGTGTTGAGCAGGGTCATAATAGTCTACTCTTTCACCTTAAATATTTTTAAAAATCTAGCAAATAAAAATTTCTGCAAGTGCCTCTTTCCACAAGTAGCTGAGCTTTAACTAAGTGTTATTTTCTGGTGAAGAAATGTCTCTGTAAAAGCAGCAAATGATGTTACATAGGAACTGGTGCATTTTGTTTTGGCATCTCAGTGCATTTTTAATCCTTTCAGTGAAGCAAAGTGTGTGTGGAACCGGTCATGCCTGGAATATTCTGTGGCATATGAATGTTTCTGTTGTGTTGAACCACAAATGCTTGTGTTTTTCTTCTTGTAGCATTTTAATATTCTTTCTTGTTGAGTGCGTGACAAAACATAATTCTTTGTAGCTTGAAGCTCAGGAGGTTTTTCTTCCTTCCAAGGTGGGTCAGTGTCGCTGTCTATAGCTGTGAAGATTATCTGGTGACTGGGTGTCACAAGCACTGGAAACACAAGAGCAGCACGGTTTATTTGTTAGAAAAAAAGACATCAGCAGCTGGGCTCTGAGCTTAAGGACTACTGACTGGCCAAGCAGGTTGCAAACCCGATTTACAGAAGTCTTTGTATGTGGCAAAACAAAAGACAGATACTCTTTCAGTGTCCCCATGAGAAAGGTGATGTCAGTACATGGAGCGTCTTTACGTGGAGAAACGGGGCTCTGATTTCACCTGAGCAGAGGGATTCTTTGCATTGTTTCATGCTTTGTTCTGTGCACTTCTCTAGTCTGGATATTATTGCCCTGCTTTATTTATCCAGGGCTGTTTAAATTCTGGGAACTTTGCCCTTGTATTTGGCAGCACCAACTCCTGCCACAGGCAGTCAGCTGAGTGTAGTATATCTGAAGAATATCTATTATTCTATGTCTATGTAAAAACCTAGAACTGGATATTTTTTTGAGACTTATGACTTATTCTACTAATAAAAACTCACTGATGCCCATGCTCATGAAATTGTTACGTGAGTTTGTCCATTAAATATACTAAGTTTTATTTTAAAACATAGATGTTACATTTTACTATTTAAATCTATTATGCTCTCTCTTTAAGGCCAGTTTGGCCTTCCTTGATTTCCGAAGCAGAGATAAGTTATTGAAATAGTGCTGAAAAAACAAAAGGGTTTTTCTTTGTATTTTTTCCTCTTAAACCTGGCTTAGTTACTGTCTTCTTGTGCACAGAAGCTCTGACATTCTTGACTAAAACTGGAAGATTATCAAATACAGAGGTATTGCTCAGGTTTGAGGCTGAGGGTGTAGAATCTTTCATCTTCCTTTGCTAACACTATTTTTTATTTGGTGAAAAATGATGTCTGGCTTCAGTTAAATTTCTATCAATTATATTTTTTTTTGGTTTGTGCTTTTGCCAAAGCACTGTCTTAGAATTCTATAGAGAGCATTTGATCATTGGCAAAGAAAAATAAAAAGTGAAAATTCAGAACCCACTATCTAAACTGATCTCCTACAGACTCATATCTGAGTTACAAACTTCACTCCATTCAAGCTGAAATTTCTCTAGGCTTTTGTGTTAGAACTTGGGTCTAAATAAAGAATAAAGAACCTTCTCTATTTCTGCTAGACCGTCTCCATTTAACTTTTGGAGCAGAGGTATGAAAGCCACTTGACAAACACTTGCCCATCTGTTGACACTGACCTTCCAGTACTTTAGCAGTATGGGTGGAGTGGTAGCATCCTCTGAGAACCACAGCACAGGGTCTCTCAAGTGCTAATTTTCCACATTTTGTAAATTTTTTGCATAGCCTTATGATGAAATCTTCCTGCCCAGATCTGGACTAAAGGTTCTTAAATATCTCTTGTTTCCATTTCAAGGAATGGTCATTTACTTTTCTTTCTGAAATGGCCTTTGGAAAAGTCAACCATATGCCTCATTGCTTATAAGAATAATAAATACCTTTGGGATTTGGCAAATCCTTAGCTAAATGACTCCAAGGTCAATTTTCTCTAATAGACTTAGTCACTTGGTGCATGCTAATTTCTGAGGGGAAAAAGAACAAAGGAAATTTCTGAAGGAAAAACTGTGTTGAAGAGTGACTATAGTGGTTTTCGTGAGTGTGAAAGATTTCCCTGTAAATCCAGAGAAGGGCTCTGGGCCCTGTCTGACCTGCCTTGACCTGACTCTTCTCAGAACCAGTTCCTGGGCACAGCAGATGATGGTGAGGTAAATGGAAGCGGGCACTGACCGTATTTCTCTCTTTGGGTGCCCAGGAGCCAAGTGCTCGCCAGGGACTGCCACCCATCCTGTCAGGTTTTAAACCCAACCATGGAGGCAAATCAGACCAAGTTCACCACAGGTGCCTCACCTGTACCTGAGAGCAGGGTCTGAGCTCAGTGTTACCCTTCCCTGTCCCCCTTCTGCCTTAGGAAGTCACTAAGCCTTGCTCTTACCCTTTGGCCATGGCAAATAAACATGCCATTTCTTGCTTTTCTTGACCTGATTAACCCAGTTAAGCTTCATGCTTTTGCTTGCAACTTCTCTTTGAAAGGGAAGAACTAAAACAAAGCACTTGCTGCTTTGGCTGATGTCTGGTGGGAGGGAGAGCAGTGATAAATGGCTGTCTTTACTGGGAAAGCTTTCATAAGTCACATTTGATGGTGCTGTTGGGTTTTGTCAAGAACAACTTGGAGCTCCAAAGGCGCTCGTCGCACTGATGGTCAGCAGTTGTCAGATTAAATGAAATGGCAGTGAGGGAGTTCTTCAAAGGGGGTGAGACTCCAGTTGAGGTGCTCCAGAGGTCCCTCCACTCTGACCTCATAAGATAATTAGTGAGAAAGATTCAGGAGATTTCCTTTGTGTTCAAAGTTTTGTTTCTCTGTCTAAAGCGATCCTGATAATGAAACCCAAACCAAGCAGCATGGGCATTGGAAGGAAGATTTCTGAATGCCTGTGCAGGGACTGGAAATACTTTCCTGATGTTTTTGTGTTTGAAGAAGCACTCTGGGGATAGCACCTTCTGCAGAAGTTGCTGACAGTGGGTCAGTGCTTTTGATACCTGAGTGTCATTAGAACCAGTACAAAATCCCCTTGTGCAGCAGAGGTTTGTCAGTGCGTGCAGTTTCTTTAGGATATAATTGTCTCTGGGGACAATTTTGATTATTGAGAGATGGTTTGAGTCCTCTCTGCCCCCTTACCAATTTACTTTGCTGTGTAAGACCCCAAGATTGTGATCTCCTTGAAGGCAGCAGCTCCAAGACTTCCAGGTCAGCTGTCTGTCTGGTCCTCTCACTCCATCAGTGTGTTGAAGAGGAGACAAAAATCCAAACACTCTGAAAAAATGTATCTGGTGATCTGGGATCCTGAAGCATTGAAGGTTCCCAGTACTTCCAAACTGGAATAAAGCAAAATACTAAACGTCCCCAGCTCTCTGGGAATTATCATTCTCTGCACAGCTCACAGATATATTTAGAAAATTAATTTCAGGCTCTTTTGGTTTCAGCTTTTTCCTCTTCCTTCTTTAGAAGCCCCCAGAGTTGAATTAACTTCCACTATCTTCAGTGTGAATTCAGCTTCTAGTGCTTCTGTAGCCACAGGCTGAGCACTGAGCACCATGTGAAATGAACCCCTGGTCTCACAGGGGTCCTCTCCTGGCAGTAGTCATTGTCTCACCTGATGTGGACTGGCTGTTTTAGATGGACTCTCATTAGAGGTCTATGACTAATGAATCAGGAGATGAATTGTCCTTTCCTCCCTATTGCAGGATAAAGCCAGGTAGGAACTGAATGTTTTCAACAAGGCAGAAAGAGCTGCTCTCTAGATAAATAAATTATTTCAGCTTAGAGAGTTGTCAAACCAGAACTTAGGACCAGTGCAGAATTTAAAAAGCTCCTTAGCACAGGTGTGGGTGTAAAATAAACTGAGGAGGAAAGATGCCCTGCACACAGAAGCTGCCAAGTCCTCCTGCTATGGTCTGTGCTGGGCAAGGCACAGCTTCCTCTTCCTCCCATCTCTGACCCAGGGCCAGCTGTGTTGTATCTTGTGGTATTGTACAGAAGGATTTTCTCAACCATGAAATAATGTGGGAGAATTCCATACCTAAGAAATTTCAACACCAGGCATGACATCTGGGAACGTTTGTTTTAATAAAGAACAGTATCTTACTTGCATGGTGTTTCTGGCAGGGCCAGCTGCAGTAGAAGCAGGAGGTATATTCTATTGCTTTGCAGTAACATGTCCCATGTAAGTGAAGAGCAGAAGAGCATTCTCTTGAGGGCTTTTTAGAGGGCAGACACTGATATGACAACTTTAGATGGCAATAAAAAATGTGTGGGTTTATCTTGTCAGCTGCACTTTGGCACTAGTGGTATGATGGACTGATTTTGGTCACTCTCTTTTCTTTTAAGGTCCTGCTTTCAAAGTTAGGTAGAGTGGAGTTGTGGTTATTTCCTGTTATTTATGATGGGACATGTGTTGCTTTATTTGTATCTCAGCTTTTGTTAATGGGAGAAGCAGAGAATTGCAGTGCTTAGGGAGAGAGCACTGATTACATTGGTTTGGTGAATCTCCCACTCAGGGAAAACTTTTTCCTCTCTCTGACTCTCTTTTTCTTCTTTCTTTTATGATGCTGCTGTGGAATCTGTTTGAGTTTTAAGTCCTGCACTGATCTTAAAAATTGTGTAGAAGGCCACAGCAATAAAGCAAATGTTTAAACGGCACTTTGAAATACAAGTGGAAGTTTTGGGGGGTGGGTTAAGGAAAAAACCCAACAGCAGCTACGCAGTGTGCATAGAAATACCCCAAATCTACATAGAAGTGTAGAAATGATAATACATTTCTTTAACATTTTAACAGATGTAGAGAAACCATTAAAAATCAAAGATAAAAGCTAAATCACAAACTTTTCTCAGATTAAAGGTTGAGTGTTTTATAGTCAACACTGTCTACTCAAGACATGCTCACAGAAGGATGCAAATGAACACTAAAGCATTAGTGACTGTAGCAATAATTGCAGCAGTGTGGTTCATAGGAAGCAAAAATCTGGGGAAGTCAAAGCTTATCAGGAACTGCTGAAATAAAGGGGGGAATTAATGTACAGCACAAGGCAAAACAAGGACAATTACACTTGCTGAACTTGTCAAAGTGCCTGTTAATAATTGTTCTGGTGCCGTGTGATGCCATGGCAGAGCTGCTGATGAGCCTGCACCCTGGCACTGACCTGTGCAGGGATGGTAGCTCAGGGCTGGGCAGTGGTGCTAGGGCAAAAGAGAATCCCTGTGCATGGGCTGCATCCAGCACAGGTGTGGCTCAATAACTTTAAAATTACTTAAATTATAAGCAGGAATTTATCCTTGAGAATGGCAGCTGGCGAGTTTCATCCCAGGGTAGATAGAATTTTGTGATTGTGAGATGTGTAGAAAATCCATAAATTGACCCAGGAAGCTGCTTGTGTTGGGTGTGACCCAATTTTTCCACCCTTGACTGAGGTGAGATTGGTTAAGTTACAAGTCATTCAGGACCCAGCAAATAAATATTTGCCTTGAGAGTTGAAAAACCTGCTCTTTCTTCCTGACTCTGCTCTGAAATTAATAGGTGCAAATGGCTCCAGATGTTGTCTGTACTGGAAGGAGCTTTGATGTTCCTCAATCTGTTTTTGGGAAGCAAGCCTCCACGCTGACAGGTAATATCAACAATAAAACTTCTAAGCCTCTCAGGCTACATCTTGTGGGTGTTACTCATGTCTTGGCTAATAGACGAGTGTTTCTCAGACACCGTAATGCTGGGGGGCACCTCCATCAGAGGAACAAACCTTTTCCTCATTATTGTGCAGATGGCAAGGCACAGGCAGGGTGGCCTGTGCAGAGGTGTGAAGGGAGAGTCCTTTCTTTCTAGTTTGAACAGGCTGTTATTTCCTGGTTGCATTTAATTTTTATAAGGTTTTCAAACTCATTGTGGGCTGCATTTCCTTTTTCTTGACAGGGATCCTGAGGCTATATTATCCCTTGTGATAAGTACATTGTCACCAAGGCTGAAACAGTTTTGTTGGCACCCTTCTGCCAACATCCCTTGCACAAGCATCAGGGTGAACTGTGGCATGGGGGGCTCCTGCTCACCACAGGCATCCAGGAATGCTCTACACCTGCATGGAGGGAGAAAAGCCCACGAGGATGCAAGAGGCATGGTGCAGAGCTGGATGGATAAACTCTCACTGGAGGTCATTTCAGTGAGCAGGAGAGGGCAGCCAGGACATTGGCTTCAGAGGTGACAGCAGAGCTTTATTAGGGTCCAAAGTGCACTGCACTGTGTCTAGTGATTTGGAATGCTATTGAGCAAATAAAACCATGTAATGAATCTGCCTGAAAAGACAAAGCAGGTGGGAGGACAGCTGGTCAGGGTTTTAATAGTTTTATTATCTCTCTACCTTACTCTGAGTTGTATATGTGTCAGAAGTTAAAAATTCTAGCTTGCCTTTTTTTTTTTTTTTTTGTTTTTCTTTGCAAAGCTCAACAAAAGATGTTTATAATACTATATATTTGGTATTTTTAGCCAACTAGAGTTGTGGTAAGCACATGTGTTACTCAACTCAGTCACTCTTTCCAGATGCCCAAAAAGTTTATTTGGAGCTAAACGTGATTATGTAGCTATGACAGTGCTCAGTAGTGCTTGGCTACTAGAAATGTAGAATACAGTGGGGATGAGAGATGAAAGCAGAAACACTCCAAGCTGTAATACCAAGCAGAACAACATGCGAAGAAATCAATATTTCCCACTTGTGCAGCTCTCACAAAGGGAATGAATGGCAGTGATTTTTTCAGTTATTGTGAAAAGCATAAAAAATAATTGTTGCTATAGTAAGGAATGTATTTAAAAGAAGTCATGGGGAAATTTGCAGTGATGGGAATAAAAAGCCCCAAAGGCTTCAGATTACCATTTCAACCCTGTAGGTGTTCTGTACTTGGAATGCATTGGAAAAGAGGTTGCCATGCTACTTGTTTTCATCTTTCAGGCTGCCAGCTTGGTCCCCAGCTGAGTCCAAGCTCATTTGTTTCTTATGAGGAAAGCACAAACCCCTTCAGAAAGTTTAATGTAGTGATAAGAGAACATTTACTACCACACAGAATAGTCATGCTGCATTCCCAGCCCATGTCAGAGGTGTTTGTTGGTGTTGGTGTCAAAGACTGCCCAAAAGTTAAAAATCAAGGGGGTTTGGGGCTTTGCTAAATTGTATATGTTTCATCTAGGATTTCAGTCATAAATTACTAGGAGATGGCATGCGTATAGTTAAGATCTTATAAGCAAACATCCAGCACCCAAAGTATTTCTGTAAAAGGACTAATAAAGCAGCCTTGCAGAAATCCCTGGAGGGGCTTCACAATCAGTGGTCAAAGACAGCAGATAAGCAGCAATCAGAAGATGGCAAATAATCCAGTGATCTTGGCAATCGAGTACGTCTCAGAACATGCACATAGGACAGATGGTAATAGACATTTCCATGATGTCTGGCATAGATCCTTTACGAAGGAAAGCTGAAAGAAGTACAGGCATTTAGCATTGTGGGCTGCCTTTGCAAATCTCTGCTTTTGATAAAATACAACAGGGGAGGGTAAGCAGGTAGAATATGCCACCTCCTTCATAGCTTGTTGATCACACAGTGAAAATATTTGATGATAGATGTGTGAGTGCAGCTGGGGGCGAAGGAAGAATTGCCTAGAGAAATGATGCAAGGGCCAGTTTTAAACATTTCTGAGACACATGTTCAAATAGTTTGAAACTTGTCTAGTCAGACCTTTCTTTACTTTAATTCCATGAATTCTGGAAGAGGCTCACTGAGTTGCATAAATTATGAGGGGAAAAATTGCCCAGATGAAGATTTCCTAGAGTTTGCTCAAAGAATGAAGAAAAGAGGGACATGAGAGTTGTAGAACACACCTGCTGCTTTTGGCTTTTTCAGATTTCAGAAAGTTCAAGGACTATGTACAAGGACTGCAATAAGCCATTTTTTTGCAGTATGTTTCTTGTTGGATTATAAGCAAGTTATCCAACATCCTGCCTTAGTCACCTTTGCTATGTGAAAGGCGTTGCTACCATGTTTACTTTTTCAGAAGAAATGCGTGAACTATTTAGGCTGCATTTCAAGCTTTAAAAAAAATAAAAATGGAAAGCACTTTTAATGGAAATTAGCTTATTTTGTTTCCCTCTGATTCAGGAAGGGCTATTTGAAGATACAGCAATCTTGCCACCAGTGTTATTAGCAGAGATAAGGGTGGTTAAAGAAATATTGTTGGTGTGTCCCTATTATTGAAGTAGCGCTTTGTCTGAATGAATGGTTCTTCTAAAAGTTCTATTAACCAAAAAAAAAGAGTAAAGAAGATTCTTAACTGTGTTTGCACAAGACCTCATTGCTTTTATGTCAAATAGGAGTGTGAGGAAAAGGCTGCTCTGGGCAGGGCAAAGGGGAGTAGGAATCCTATGGCAGTAAAGGATCCTTGCAGGCATCCCTTGCCACGTGCTTCCAAAGGCCCTGGCTAGGAGCAGAGCTGTTGCACACAGCACTGCCATCTGCTCCTCACCACAAACTGGTGGTGGGGATAAAAATGTGGCATTAATTTTCCTTTAAACAGGGCTATGTCATTTTGTGTGTGCCTTTTGCAAGGAAGTGGAGTATGCACTCCTGCTGCCTTTGTCAAGTACAGAAGTGCAATGTTGGTCTCAGGCTCTTGCCCGGGGTTGTTTATGCACAGTGACAGGCTCCAGCAATCCCAGCATTGGGCTAATTTCTGCCAAAATTAAAGCAGCCTGATCATGCACTAAATGAAGCCAAATTAGGTCCACTGTGCTTTTCTGTATCCAGTTTTAGATATGCCTCAGACCAATAGTTTTGACTTTGTTGGTTTTTTTTTTTTTTTTTTTTTTTATTTTTTTGGCAACCATGTACAAATTTCTGGGAAAGATCTATTAGTATAAAACCAACCACGTTCATGTAATTGCACAGGTTACCAGTGTACACTCCACAGAAATAAATGGGATAATCAAGGAGTGCAACCATGGGAAGCTAAAGGGAAGGACTTGTTTCTGAGGTGTTTGCTAGCTTGGAAGATTTTGGCTGGCAGCCATTTTTCCTCTCTTCTGCTGTTTGGTTAAATGCTGACACCACCCAAGAGTGTGTTTGGTCTGTGTCTGCAGAGCAGGGGCTCTCCAGGCACAGGAAAGGGGCTGTGCTGAGACCTGGCCCCAGCCTGAGCAGTGGAGGTGCTGCTGTTGAGAGTTCCTGGTGGATGCAACCTTGCCTGGGTCTTGCTCTCAACACTGCAGGGTCACAGCTGTGTTATTTGACATCATCTAGAGATTCAAGATGAGTTGTGCCAAGACTTGCAAAAATATGTGGTGAGAAAAAGCCTCCTGAAGAACTTGTTTCTAAATAAGAAAAACTTGTGAAGAGTCAGAGAGGACATAGGGAAGCAAAGCCTTGCAAAAGGTCTCACAGCAGGGTCGGTGGCAGAGCTGGCAATACGAGCTGGTCAGAAAAGTCAACCTTTTTCCCACTGAATGTTCTCCTTGGAAGCAAATGAAATTTCAAGAGCTTTCAAGGAGCTTGTTCGAAGCTAAACAGCCTGACCCTCTGCTTTCTTAGCTCCCTGTGGTCTCTCAGCTGTTAGAGAGGTATCCAAGCCTTGTTCAGGAGCAAAACATCCCAGTCTGTCACTTAAAATTCTATTGAAAAGCACATGACAAACTCTTAGCACATCTCTATTTATCAGCAAATCTCTTCACACATAGGTGTACATGTGCTGTAAGGTGTACTCACCAGGTACTCAATGTATTGGCTGCTGGGTTTAGGAAATCGTGTGCTAGCTGGCTAAATGCGTATTTTTTAATAGATCAGGAAGTATTCATTGTCTGTCAGCTTGCTGGGAACTCACTGGCTGTAACATGAGTGAGATTCCATTTCTAGGGATTCCTGTTGAAAATAGTCAACACAACTGCAAGTTAGCACTAGCCATAAATACAAGTGGGGTAGCAACATACAGGAGTTCTCTACTGCACGGTCATTAATTGAAGGGGGAAAGGAAGGGAAGCAGAGTGGCAAAGAAAGAAATGCACTAAAATCCAGGAAACCTGCCTCCACTTGCTCCTTTTGTGCCTCCTTTTCTCCTGCCTGGAGGAGACCTCAGTGGGATCTTAGTGCTCTCTAGAACTACCAGAGGTTAAGGTCAGTGTCAGTAACAAGTGACAGGAGGAGAGCAAATGAACTCAAGTTGTGCCAGGGGATGTTTAGATTGGAAATTAGGGAAAATTTTTTCTCTAAAAAGGTGGTCAAACATTGGAACAGGTTGCTCAGGGAAGTAGTGGCATCACATCCCCTATTCATAAGGCAGGTGGATGTGGGACATGGTCTAATGGTCAACATGTCTATGTTCAGCCTTTATGCTTCTATGTTATGTGAGCAGATTTCATCCACCCAAGCCACACCAGCCTGGGACTTTGGCCTGGGATTCTTCCCCCAGCTGTGCCTGCCTAAGAGCCTTGTTAACTGTACTTAACTCCTGAGGCTGGGAGCACCAGAGCTGCGCGGACTCCTCTCCCACTCTGAGCAGGTCTCTGTTTCCAGCAATTCTGCTGAAATCCTGAGAGCTGCAGGAAGCTTTGTGACAGTGTTCTTGCCTCATCTCTCCCCCGTGGCAGCCTTGGGCAGTCACCCAGTGGCACTGCTCCAGAGCTGCAGACCCTGTGCAGCCACCCCCCCACCTTGCTTGTGTCCAACCCAGGAGCCAGAGTCTTTGCCAGTGCCTCTCTGCCAGTTCCTGCCCTGAGCCCGGCCTGCTGCTGTGCTTCAGTGGGGTCAGGAATCACCTGAAACCCCCGCTGCAGACAGAAGGGGCTCCTGGATGTGGAGTCTGTTGTGTCTGCTTGGTTCTCCAAAGCTGCTCCCACAGTCCCTTCTGCCAGGAACTCCACCCTTTGGAGGCTTCAGAAGGTGCCATTCCCTGCACTTTACCAAAGGCATGGAGTGACTTAGCCAGGCTGCCCTAGGCAAACCTCTGCCTATGGAAAACATTTTCTCAGGCGTGCAGAGAATAATATAACCCTGTAAAAAAAAAAAAAAAAGTACAGGACTTCTATCACAGGTGTATTTTAGTTATTTCTCATCTCCTTTCATCTTTATTTCTGTCTTTTGAGAAGGTGATTCAAAATCAATAGTTCTCCTTTGAGTTTAATCTTGTAAATGTATCTAGTTTCGTTGGTACAGTGTTTAATAAAAGATATTTCTGCTAAGGAAGTCAGTGAAAGTATTCTTCAGGATGATGTTTCAGGCATGTCTTTCAAGGTTTATGCCACCTTGTACTGGACTATAAACCAGTTTTGAAGTGAAATCATATTCTGAGTGGAATGAAAACGGTGGTTTTAAATTACCTTTTCTGTTGTTGATGTTGTTCACATTTTCTCTTGAACATACTTTGCACAGTCTGTTCACCATTTGTATAGCTTTGTAACAGTGACAACTTTTCAAGGAGTTTTTGTGGGAGAGCAGAAGAGCTTTCCTGCTTTCAAGTTCTTGCAAGATCGAGCAGTAACTTAGCCCTTTGCTGCGGGAGAAGTCCCTGGGAATCTCCATTTTCCTTCTGGTGCTCACTGGCGTTTCTCGGAGTGTTTCACAGACAGCTGTTCTCAGCCATCTGTTGCACGGTCTGGGATGCTGCTTGAGCACATATGGATGGAGAGGTGGTGGCTGGGGTTCAGGGGTGAGTGCCAGCCTGGTGCTGAGCTCGGGAGAGCTGCCTTCAGCAGGGCCGTGGGGGTCAGTGGGAGCCGGGCTGAGGGATCCACGGATGCAGCTTTGCGCGCAGCCAGCCTGGGTCTGCTTTCCACAAGCTCTCAGAGATAACGTGCCTTGTCTGCAATAACTCGTTGGCCTTCCCAGACTTGAGGCAAGCCCTTGACTTAAGTGAGATTAGATTCTGCTGCGTGTATGTATATGTGCTCTGTCACAAATGAACTGCCTTGGGGGGGCCGTGGACGAGTGTGGCTCAGTCTGGTTTTCTGGGGAGAGATTTGCATTCATTTGGGAGGAAGGAATAAAGTGCCCCAGATTTAGAGCAGAAGCAAGAAGAGGCTGTTTGCTTGTCTGTAGAAACGTCAGGCGGAGCTGCTGCCTACCATGCCTGTCTCAGCCCCAGGGGCTGGAAAAACCTTTGTGGAGTCTAAAAGTGCTGTCCCACATAGGGAGTGTTTTCAGCACTGGCTCCTTCCAGTCTTTTGTGTTTTCCTGAGGTGCTTGTGTTTTGGCAGGGAATGCTGAGATCTCTCAAGGACTGTTCCCAAAACGCGTTGCTTAAGACTGACCACAGACTGTGATCACAAGCTGGTTCAGGTTCATCTGTCTGATATTTATTCTTCATCGTTACAATTTTCATTTTTGTTACTTAAGTCCTGGTGCCTCAGTATCTTTTCCTTTCAAGCTAAGTAGTGGCTCCTCCTGCTAACAGGCAGGATTTCTTGCATTTTAGAAAAGTTTAAGAAGTGTTAAACCTATGAATAATTACCTTTAAAAAATCAAGTCAGAATAATTGGCATAAATATAGTCAATGTTTGCAGCCACATCTATATGCAGAAATGTCCTGGTTTGAAAGACAGGCAACTGATAAGAAAGGAAAGAACCTCTCTTTGAAATGGAGAATGTACACCCCCTCCCTCCAAATTATTATGATTTTGGGATTAAGGGAGCTCTCAGGCAAAGATATGGGGAACTTCCCCCTCGGTTTCCCCCTCCCTTTTCTCCCTGTCACTATCTATCCATGCTAGGGCCTAGCCATCAAGTTTCTAAGCGTGAGAATGGGGAAAATTCCACAGATAGGAAAGGGAAAAAAAACCAACCCCCATCAAGAATTTGTGTCACTGTGTATAAATAAAAATGGCATAAATAAAATGTTAACATTCTTTCTGCATCCTCCAACTCATTTTCCATCTTTATGGCTGCACGTCAGTTCAGTGCAAGTAAAACTGGGAGGGAAAAACAAAAAACAGCATTTTAGGACTGTAAAACACAATGGCAGTGCATGGGGTGCAGGGTAAGTGTAGCTTGGCTTTGAACTTTCAGCCCAGGGTGAGTTAATTGGTGCTGAGCTTCTTGCTTTGGTGTCTGGATTATTGCTTGGCTTTGCACTGGATCTGCTGGGCCAGGCTGGGCTTTACTAAACTGTACTGCAGATAAGACTGCACCTAAACAGAACAATGCAAACAGCGAGCATGGATGAGGCTGCAGGACAAAGCACATAAAAGGAGAAAGTTGTCTGTCTTGCATGTCTGTTTTATTGTGTTATTGAAGTGAGTGGGCTCAGGAGAGCTTAGAGAGCAAGACACCATCCCAAATATCAGTCAGGTTTTGGAGAAAATGTCTAATATTTAGGATGTTCAGATAAGTCACATCATGTATCTCTAAATGTCATTTTTTTTTTCAAGCATAGCTCATTGTTTTGTTGCTTTTTGAGGGGTACTTTGTTTTGTGCTTTTTGGTTCTTTTTTGTTGCAGTTGCTTTTTTTGTTTGTTTTTGTTTCTTCTTTTTTTTTTTTTTTACTTTTGGTGCATTTTAAAAACAACCTTTTTTTATTTGTTTCTTAGTGAGTGTAAGTGTTCTTTTCCACAGATCTCCAATTCTCTACTGTTCTTCCCTTCCCAATTACAATTTTTGTACCTCCTCCTTTAACTTGTGCTAAAGCTCTGTCACTCAGCTATTTCATGTTGCTTTCCTTCCCCTCCTTTGCCAAATTTAGATGTAAGTACCTAAGTCATAGATGATAAGAGCTTGCTGTGACAGATGCTTGAAGGAGTCTTCTTCCCAAGTGCTTCCAGCTTTTGCAGCTCAGCACCACTGGTGCTCTGCTCTGTTCCCTTGTTGTGCAGTTCCCTGTCATTTCACTTTAACTAGAAATAAAAGGAAATTCCTAAAGCAGTCAACCTGCTTGCTTGTGGGGTGAAGTGAGGCCATCTCCACTGACATATGATGGAGATCAAGAGGCAAAGCACAGGTTAGAAGATGGAAGGTTGGGAAAAAAATCGGGATTGGAGATCACATTTTGAGAAGATTCTGGTGGAAACAGCCATTATGAAAATAAACTAAATTGCTCCACGTGCCAGCAGCTTGGATTCTGTGTTTCCCTGGCCTATGAATCCCAGACTGCCTCCTACTGCAAATATAAAAGACACACGCTGAATTTCCACGAGGGTCAGTCAAGATCCATCCACGTGTATGCATGACTGTCCAGAGGTTTCAGCCTGTGCCAGTAAGACACAGTCCAGCCCCATCAGCTCTTCATAGCACACTAAGTTGTACTGCAAAGGGTCCCCTCCCCTTGTGTCCCTGCTGTCCCATGCTGTGAACTGAGCCTTTCCTGTCTGTTTGAGGGGGGATGTCACTGCTGGCTCTTTAGGCAGCAGCCCAGTTTTTCTAGGGTTGAATTGCCTTGGCTGCCTGGACACAGGGAGTGCTTTACCAGAGCTTCTACTCATTTAGCTGTTGGATTCATTGTGCCATTCCTTTATTTCCTGTCACATCTTCCCTGTCTTGCTTGGTGAGGAGCCTCCTTCTGCAGCAGGACCCTGGGATCTCTGGAAGGAGGACAGGGGTTTTGCTCCATTCAGCAGTCAGGAGAACAGTAGGAGCATGGCACGTGTCTGGCACTTCTTGGCTTTCCACCACTGGCTACGTATAATACATCTTGAAAGTCCCTGGGCAGGAGCACAGGAGTCCAGCTGACATCCCAGAGTTTGAAAGGTAGTAAGACAAAGCATGAGTACTAATAGCTTAAGTAAATTGTGTCTGTAAACTTCTTGGGAAAGAATTACACTGGGGACACAGAATGAGCAATCATCAGGAATTGCTGATGTCTACACTCTTGCTCTTTGATATGTTGGTGTTTTGACAGCAGTGGCAATTCACTTCAGAAATCAACATAGGCAAGCAAAGGGTATTACAGTACTGCAACTGATAACTGAAAAAAAAAAAAAAAAAAAACCACCAGGAAATATCTTTACATTGCTAGCAAATATGTCAAAATGTGCTCCACACTGCAGATCCTGCATCAGCAGAAGCCCTGTCATTGAGTGAATGCTAATCTTGCTAGAAAGAAAATCGCACACAAATTAACTGCTGATGTGTGCTCTGCAGTCACAGATCTGGCAGGATCTGAATTAATAAAGTTATTGAGTTTAAGAGGTCTTTGATGCCTAATTTTACATGTGTGTAAATGGTGGTGTGTGGAGCAAACTGGTAGAGAAGCTGACAGCCAGGATTAGCGTCGGTGGGCTGGATTCACCTCTGCCTACCTGCAAATGCCAAAAACATGGAGGAGCACTGTGGAGACAGCCTCAGCTGCTGAGGGAAAGAAAGCACTTTCAGAGCTCCAGTTGTTTACTTCAGACTGGTCCATCTTGGGTGCTGACAAATTCTTAGTTTTATTCCTTACTGACAAAAAAAAAAAAAAAAAAAAAAAAAAAAAAGTAGATAACCCATTCAGGTGGAAAAACCTCTATTTGTCTGTATTTATGTTTAATTGCACCCTGTGTGCCTGCAGCTCCCCTGAAAACAATGCCAATTACCAACTCTTGGGGATTTGAGCTTTTGTGTGACATTTCAGCAAGGAAAAGAATACTTGCAAGCATTTAACTCTGAGAAGAATGCTGAACAGGTTAATGAATCAAGAAGCATCTTTTCTATCACAACTTTATTGACTAAAAATAGACTGGTTTGTAAATCTGGGGGGGGGAAAGTACACACTCATCCTTCTTGTCCTTCTTCCCTTCTTGTTGTCCTGTAGTTGTGGGGTAAATGAAAATGGAAAGGATAGATATCCTCTTGTGCACTCTCCTGACTGATCTTAGGATTTGATTATTTTCTTTTTAAGTGTCGTCAGAAAGTTGGTATTTTTCTGATAAAACTAGTTTAACCTAACATGTCCCTCTCTTCATTTTGCATTTTCCCCTCCATTAGAAAACTGTAATGATTAATGTTCAGGATATGCCATATTTGATCCTCAATTTTTGATAAACATAAGGTTTCTAGCTACCAGAATTGTATCCAGAAGTTTTTCACCTGTAGGAAAAGGAAAACTATGATTTTCTAGGGTGACAGCACTTCCTTTAGAATTCTGGTGGGTTGTGAGCTCTGAGAAAGTAAAAGCTGACAGCAGTAAGTTTGAGAGAGGTTTTAAATTTTCTGTACCTCTGAGCACAGTACAGCATGGCTTATTTTAATTAAAGCCTGGCTTGCAGTTGCAAGGATAGAAGAAATGGTCCCCATAAAAATTTTTAAGACTCTCTAAAAAGTATCTTATACAGAGTTTTGCCTGTCCTGTAAAATAAGTTGCATATGTAGAATATACAGCAATCCCATATAAAAAAAGGTTTTATTGGCACTTGTAGTAATGACTTTCATAACTTATTCATGAGTTCACTGCTCATGAGTAATTTGGTCAGCCAAAATACAGGACAATAAACTTTTATAGTACACTGTCATGTCTTCTGCTCTTGGAATGGAGAGATAAACAGGGATATAACAGAAAACATTTTTTGATCCTCTAAGGGAAGAATTAAAATAGAGACTAAATTCAGCTGTGATTAGAAGAAAAATGATTAGCTGAAGAAGGGCTGATAAAAAACACCGAGACCAAAGCATGTTCCATTTTTGACCTGATAGAATTGATATGACTTTAAAAGGTCTGGGGTTATGTGTAGTTCTGGATCAGAAAGTGATGTTCATGACATTTGCTTCATATTCTACCCTCGTTCTCCCTTTAGATTTTGTATTTAGGATGTTGTTTTGGTATTTTGTTTGTTAGGTGTTTTCTTACCTTTTTTTTTTTTTTAATCCTAGTGGGTGGCAGTGGGGCAGTTCTATCACTGCAGTTGTATTACACTGGACTTTTTTATGGCCCCTGAAGGTGTTCAGGAGAGAACACTTCTATGCAGATGGAGCAACTAAATAAATCCAAATTCCGGCTGTCTGCACACAAAGTGATCTCCTATAAATCTAGTTTGACACAATTCCTTATTTTTAGCTCTCTGGTACAGTATCACATGACAAAGTGCCCCAAGGGCATGTGCTGCTCCCTAAAAGAGGAGGGCTCCCACACCCAGAAGGCAGGCTCATATTTGCTATGCTGCTCAAGAAATAAAATGAACTCCTGACTAACCTCACATTTTACAACCAAGAAAACTTTTTAAGTACCTGAGCTTGGAAGTAACAAATTGATTATCACTTATTTCATTTCTCTGCCACTTTAAACCAGATATTTATCATGCTTAAGCTTGCTTCTCTAACCTTTTTATGAAGAAGCATCTCCTGTGCATATTCTCCAAACTAGAGCAGGGTGGGTGTCTCTCCTGCCTGCCACTCCTAGACATTTCTTTGGCAGAGGCTCTTCCTTTGACATGGAGAGGACAATCCTGCACCAGGTACATTTATAAAGAGAATATTGTTCCTTTAGCACCGTGGTACTGGTGACTCCACAGATAAAACTGGGAGAGTTTGTGAAAAGGAAGGGACCCTTTGGCAGAACTGGCAGAAAGAAGGCTGGTTGCACATGAACTTTTGCAAAGTACAAAACCTCTTCCTCATCCAGTAAATAAAGGGATCTTTTCAGCCTGGGTAAAGGGACGAGGATTTTTGCTTAAGGAGCTGAATGGTGCTGCTTAAAGATATAAAGCAAATATTTTTATTTGCTTTTGAGCAAAACCTGGCCTTGATGCTGCTCTCTTGGTATTCACCATCCTGGGATGCTGGATGCAAGGCCCAGCTGTAGAAGAGGTAAAAAGGAGTGGGGTAAGGGGATGGAAATGTGCAGCTGTAAGGAGTTCACAGAATTCTGTTCACAAAATTCCTGGTAATTATGTGGGGTCACCTGACAAAACTGCAGATTCTGATTGAAGACAAGCCTTGTGGTGAATATGCCTTCCATTAACGAACACACTAAGGATATTTGCCAAATAAAATGCTTTAATGCTACTTCAGTATCCCAGGAGGATCACCAAAAATGTCTGGCTCAATAAAGCAGAAGCCTAAGCCTTTGTAAGGCTCTCCCACTCTTCAGACTGGCAGTTCCAACTCATAAGTGCTGTCCATAGAGCCCTGAGTGCACTTGTGATGAGAGTTGGAGAGGTTTCTAAGTTTAAGGCTGTTTTCTGGGTATTCTAGGTGTTGAAAATGGTGTCTGGTATTTACAATCTTGTTAAAGTGGGCTCATTTTATTTGAACAATTTTTCAGCAAAGGAGACCTTGTCGCCTGTGGTTCCTTGAATTATTATACAAATATACACACACATCTACTGTTCCTAGTCTTTCCTTTCCCTCACAGAACTATCATTAACCTTTGTAATTTACAGTGGTTCTAGCAGAAACTGTGTACATCATGTCCCAATTTTACTGCAATCTGAAGCAGATAAAATTATGCATCAGACAGTTTGTGTGTGTCCACACCAACACATCCTACTAGTGAAAAGACAGAGATGTATTATGCTAAATCTTCCTTAAGGTAGTATTTTAAAGGATTGTTTAATTTATTTTCTTTTGATACTCTCTGCCAAGGAAATGTGTGTATCCCTCATGCCTGGCGTGGAGTTATAGCTACTGCACTTAACAAGGTAGGAGGTCCCATCATTTATATTTTTCAATACATCCACACGAATGCTGCAACACTCAGATTTCTGCACCCCTCTGCCAGCCTGGGAAGTTGATTGTCAGTCTTCCAACTGTACAAGTGTCATGTGCAGGTTAAAATGACTATAAATTAATTATGTCTTTCTGGAAGATGGGGGGAGTGGATAAAAATTCCTAGGTTGCATAACTCATGACAGCTCTCTGCTGTCTGCTGGAAGGGTTATTAATTTTCACCTCCTTGCCTTTCCTCCCTAGCTCTCCTGAAGGTAGGTAATGAGGGTACTACTTGCAGCAGCCAAGTGGTTGTCCCGTTAATTTTGTTCATTTTGCCTGGGTTATTTTTTGTTTGCTCCTCTGAATATATATTTTTTTTTAATAAATGGTTGAGAGAAATGTCATTTGAATGATAGCTTTGTAATTTGTGGCTGTCTGGGAATGAAGGATGGGGTAAGTGAGTTTTCCTGGAATCTTCTGCTGTTGTCCTGGGCAGAGATCATACGCAGGTTTACCTCCAAACAAACATCAGCCTTTATTTTTTCACTGCTTTTGCCTCCTTACTGGCAACAAAACATTTCTCTAAATAATGCAAAGATTAGATCTGCAGGGAGAAAATATCTTGTATTTAATGCTTTCTATGTGACAGAGCCTAAGACATAAAGAAACTGTGAACTACTTTTAACTGTGCTACTGATCGTGGTTCTCTTAGCAAAATTCCCTTATTATATGCAGTTTTTCTTCAGAGTGCAACTAGAAAAACCCTATAGGCTACGCAGCTGGAGCCTAAGGACTATCAGAACCTGTAAACAAAAAGTCCTTACTTCTTCAGCTCCTGCTCTGAGAAATCTGAAGCTTTGTTTAGGGGCCAGATCCTGTATTAAATGAGGGATCTCTGCTCCTCTGTCGGGGGCAATCTGGGCTGCTGCCCCTGTGTGAACTCTCCTGCTGACCAGCTCTAAAAAATCTGTGCTGAGACCTGCCCAAATTTGTCTGCTGAAGCTGCTCTGTTTTGTGTGATGGTAGCACATATTGTGTGTGTGGGGTGAGTGCATTCAGTGAGTAGTTCATCTGCTGGCAGGAAATACAGGGTAGGACATTTCCACAAACACTGATGTTCAGTGAGATTTGGTATTGCTAAATGGCTTTTCAAAAAAATGTCCCAGTTCACTAAAAAATGCCTGGTCCTTTCTGAAAATCAGGCCTAGCTCACTAAGTTGTTGCTGACAAGGAGTACTTGCTTTTAAAACACAGCTTCATGAAAGAAATGCCCTGAGGTGAACTTTAAGATAATGGAAAAAATAACAAGATCATTTTTATTGTTGTGCTCAGTAAGTTATTAAGAATACTTCAGTGGTGCAAGGAGAGCAGTTCTTTCAGTGTTTGATATAAACCATGTTTACTTATTAGCAGTCACACCTGTGAAGAGAGCTGTCCTCTCCCCTTACCTACATGGCTCTGCTTGGCTGTAATCTGCATACCATGAATCATGGATGGGGTAATAATACAGCTTTTTATTAATAAATTCTGGAATGAAAGTCTCTCTTTCATAAATACTGCAAGTTTGTGCATATCCTTCAGCTGTTACAAATACTTAGCTGGTATTTATATCATCGATAGAAGCGACTACTGGAAAATGTGGAACTTTCTGTAAAAACTTCAGCTGAAAATATTTTTTGTTTTCAGCTGCAAATCAAAACCTGATCTATTCCAGCAGCAAATGAAAAAAAAATATTCTAATTCTGAATTACCACTGTGTTTCCTCTGGGGAGATGATTTAAGTACCTCGTGTTTGTCTGTGCCATCCTCAGATTGTATATTCAATAACGCATCGTGATTCTTCTCTTGTGATGGGACTTAGTGGAGTGTGGTGCTAGAAGTGTGAATGTAATTTAATGGCAGATAAAGAAGAGAGAGGAGGGAAACACACATTTATTTTCTGTGAAGTATCGGCGATTTTTTTTAACATGGAGATACTTTGCTGCTTGTAATTTGGATAAGAAAGTGAACTTACCAAAGCAGGCATTTTTTAAAATATATATATTAAAAAAAGTGCTCAGTTTTTCAATATGAAAAAATGTTGACCCATCAGAGCACCCAAGAACACCGAGCTGTGTAACTATTGTCAGTATGCAGAACACATCTTTTGGTCTTAATGCATATGTATGAGGAAATTATCCTGTGCGAAGCATTCAGTGACGAAATCTTGATTGCTTTCTGGTGTTATTTATATATTTAAATCAGAATTTTAAAATTATTATATGCAGAAAACAAAGGGGTTATTTAAGACTTACCAAAACGTTATGATAATACCCTTATTATTAATAATTAGCGTGCTGCAAATCTGATACAACCTGATAAAAGTCACTTAATTTAAACCAGTATGAAAAAGCAGAGTAGCAGACATTTAAATACATTTTTTAACATTTTCTTGGTGCAATGAAGAGATTGCCTCTTAAGTTTCATTGGCTTGGACAGAAATGCTGTTACAGTAGGCTGAACAAAAGTTGTTGGATCCAGTGTCAGTCTGCATCTGTTTCCAATGTGTTGCACCAAAGGTGATGTTCCATGCTGACGACCCTTGTGCTTAATGGCAAGAAAACCTATGAGTGCCATGGGGCTTAGATGGGGATCCAAAATGTTCCCTGTGTCTCCAGGCCAAGAGTCCTGCTCTGAAAACAAACAAGTTGTGCAAAAGAGGATATGAATGGAGAAAAGATCTGCTTTGTCAAACTCCAACAGGAAATCCTTGATTGTCCCTATTTATTACAATAAATAATAGCTGCAATAGCTGCAGCAATATGAGCAGCAATAGCTGCACACATGTGAACTTTTTTGCTGCTACTTTAACTCTTTCTTCTGCTGCCCTTTCTCCTCTCACTTCAATGGATTTAGTCACTTCAGGAGGGTTTCTTTAGAAACCTTTGATCATAATTAAGCAAATTGATTTATACGTAGCACTTGTAATCATATTCAAGTGGATGCAAGAAGAGTTTGGAAAGGACATTCAAAATGCCAGTTAACTGCAGGCTACAGGCACTGGGTGATGACTTATGCACTGCTGAACAAATCAGTCTCTGACACTGTAAAATCAATTTTGCTTCATGTTGTTCATCAAACAATTATTATAAAGCATATGATTTCAAAACTCCAAAATCTGTTTTGGCTCATGTTGTTTCATAAGGCAGTTGAGACAAATGATGTGACTTCGAATGTCACCTGAGCCACTGCATCATCAGCCTTAAAAACACCAACAAGCCTCTGATGGCCTGAGCTCAGCTGCAAGGGGGGGAGCACAAGAGGTGGTGCTTTAGCTATTGATGAGGCTGAAGAAAGGATGCAGCAGAAATGAGGGTGGTGATCCAAGTGAGCTTCCTTGCCTCTATTCCCCTGCAAGAGGAAGTTTTGCCCAACAGACTCGGCCGTGGGCTCTGTAGCTCCGGGCCCATCCTTGGAGACTTAGCTCATCATTTCTTATTTCTATACTACCTAGACACTGTTCAAATAGTTTCTTTAGGATGTGTTAGCAGAGGTAATATTTGAGCAAAGACAGTATCCTTGCTGTAGGAGAGTGAAATGGATACAAATCAGGAAAAGGAATTCAGAAGAGTTTGTGGATGCAGAATAGAAATGCTTACATAGGGCTGATGGAGGTAAATAAAAAAGAATGAAATATTTAATTTTGAGACAGATCTAATTTTGTCTTTCTTAGTTGTAGCAGTGACCCATTAACAGACACTTTCTGTGGGAGGGTAACATGAAGGATATACATCTAACACATTGTAAAGGAAAACTTCATGGAGGCAGAGGGCTGGGGGTAAAGCTTTTTACATGAAACTTTTCCACAAAATATGCAACCTTGACAACAATAATATAATGTTTTGCTAGTACTTTCTGACATCAGTAATTTTGTTTTTCTATTTTTGAAAGATTCAAAACTTTAGTCTCAGTGTTTAAAAGAATGCATTGACTTAGAGGGTTTATATGACTTTAAATTAGAAAATGTTTTTAGTAATATTTTAAAATATGCAAAGTAAAAGAATAATACAATAGGAAAAACTTAGTATCATATAATGTGTTTTTTTTTTTTTTTTGCAATGACAAATTTGGCATGGATGCAAAGACCATTTTCTTTCACTGTGGTATAGTTGGTTTCAGGTTTTGTAGGTGCCTACAGACTCTACCACATTACCTTTGTTGGTCTAGGAACCAATATAGTAGTGATCAGTAATCACAAAAACGGAAAAATAAAGTCTCTGTGGAAAATGCTGAAAGGAGAGCACTACTGTGCCTGAGAGTGTGTAGAGCATGTGGATAACACACCACGAACACCTCTCCAGGTGTAAAAGGCGTTGGTGGGCAGGTGTGTGTCCTGGCTGTGGTCCTGCAGTGCTGCAGGTGCCACGGCTGGTTCTGAGTGCAGCAGAGGACTGGGGATGGCACAGGGTGGCAGGAGCAATCTGAAGTGTTTGGGCTGCTGACTTCGCCCACAGCAACCACATTAATGTTGGTTTTCTAAGCATTTTGCACGGTGTCAGTAAGTCTGTGCTCCCTGCCTTGCAGCTGATTGGGAGTACCCAGGAGCTGCTGTCCTTCTAAAGATTCTCCATTCCTTTTTTCCTTATTTCCCCTAGAAAGAAAGAAAAAGAAAAAATGATGAAGCAGATCTGCCACTGAAAGCACAGAGCATGCTCCAAAGGCTTTTTGGGCATGATGACAAATGTGGCCATGTGTTCTCACAGCCTGTGGAAAGTCTTTGGACACTGCTGTGGGCTGAAGCTCCTTTCACTAGCTCTTGGGGAGGGTATGGGGAGGACACCAACTGGAAAGCTGGCAAAAAAGAGAAAGAGAAAAAAACTTCACAAATGAGAGAATGCTATGCCAGGTGGAGCTGACACAATGGGCAGGTCAGAACCGTTCTTGCCAAAGGATTGGACTTTAAAGCAGAATTTTGGTGCAGCATGTCCTGGGGTACATCAGGCACAACATCTCCATCTGGGCAAGGGAGGGAGGGGATTGTCCTGCTCTGCTCTGCTCTGCTCTGCTCTGCTCTGCTCTGCTCTTCACTGGGGCAGCCTCACCTCGAGAGCTGGGGGCAGCTTTGGCTGCCACAATTTGAGAAGGATACAAAGCTGTTAGTGTCCAAAGGAGGCCATGAGGATGGTGAAGGGCCTCGAGGGGAAGCCAGATGAGGAGTGACTGAGGTCCCTTGGTGTGCTCAGCCTGGAGGAGACCAAGGAGAGACCTCAGTGCAGTCACAGCTTTGTGGTGAGGGGAAGAGGAGGACAGGCACTGATCTCTGCTCTGTGGTGACAGGGACAGGACCCAAAGGAATGGCCTGAAGTTGAGTCAGGGGAGGCTGAGGTTGGATGTCAGGAAAAAGTTCTTCCCCCACAGGGTGGCTGGGCAGTGGAACAGGCTCCCAGGGCAGTGGAACAGGCTCCCAGGGCAGTGGTCACAGCTCCAAGGCTGGCTGAGCTCAAGAAGCTTTTGGGCAAAGCCCTTGGGCACGTGGTGTGACTCTTGGGGATGCTGCTGGGCAGGAGTTGGACTCGATGATCTCTGTGGGCTCCTTCCAGCTGAGCTGGTTCTGTGATTCTCACACAGCTTTTGGGAAGCTGTGCCCTGTGCAGGTGTGGGTGGAACATGTGATCTCAGGCCATGTTCAGCAGAGCTTGGGGCACTGGTGGCTGGGGAGCCCAGTCCTGCACAAGCCCCATCCCCAGTGCCTTGGCAGGGGGTTCTGCACACCGAGCTCCGTGTCCTGGAGATGCAGGCCTGTGTTGGCTAATCCAAACTATAGACAATGCAGATTCGCTGCTTTCTTGGATTTAGAAATGTATTTCTACTTATGTGAGCTGATCTGCATCTGGTTTGGGGATTCATAGCATGATCTCCCATTGACTGCTATTCTGGACATATTTATAATAAAAATTTCCCAGTAAAATATAAATTAATTTAATCATTTATATTGCAGTATTATCCTTGATCCTCTAAGGCTGCTAATTCTGCATAAACTTAGACTGTAAAAAGTGCTTCATTCTCAAAGAGATTACTCTTACTATATGTAATTCTGTAACACAAAGAATGTCTAAAGAGGCATTATCTCCATTATTTTCTCTTTTTTCAGGTGGGAAACCTGAAATAGAATAATTTTTTTTTTCCATGGTTCCTGAAGAATTTCATACAGGAGACTGGGAATTCAGCCAAAAATACCTCAGATTGCATACCATATCCATAAACAATCAGTTATTTTAACAGTCCACCCAGGTATTGATACTGATTAGCTGTAAATATATACATGAGTAGCAATAAAACAGTGCTGTAGCTGGAGTAAAGAGCTTACAGTGTTTTAATCTGCAAGTCTAGAATTTAAAATGTGCTTTCTGGCATTTCACAATTATTAAAGTGCAAGATAAAAGTTCAGGATATCTTTCCTGGGTGGAGATCTATACTCATGAATATGTCCTACCTGAAGCTACAACCTGAACCCTCCAGAAATAGATTGCATTTCTTAATTTAACAGTCTTTCAAGCTCTTGAGATGTATGCACAGTGCATAGACTATCCTGAATGCATTTGAGAGGGTAACAGCTGGTGATATGGAAGATTTTGTTTTGAGACGCTGCTGTCGTTTTTACAAATTGCCATTAAATGCATTGGAGATCCTGGCTTCAGGATAACATCCTGTTTTGGTGAGGGACTGCTGCAGGGAAGCAGGGGGTCTCTGTCCTGAGCATTTCAGCCCATTCAGCAGTGAGAGGGGTCCCAGGGGGCTGTTCTCTGCTTCCAGCAGGCTTTGGGCTGCTTTGGCCATCCCTCACCACTTGGGTCACGGCTGGTCCAGAAAACTGCACAGGATGGGAATGGGAGGCTCTGCTTATCTGAGGATTTCAGTTAAAGACAAATAGTATTTTTCCTGTCTACTTCCAGTGCCACAGGAAAGCCTAAAGCCCTGGGTTTCAGCCTAATCAGAGCAACATCTTTAGTGAAGAATGGGGACAGCCTGTGCTGTAGAAAACTTGGATCTCAGTCTGTTTTGTACACCACAAGTAAGTATTTTGCTTATAGCTGAGCTGATTAAACAGTACCCATCCATTTTAATAGATCCTCAGTAGGAGTTTCAGTGAAGTTCAGCATGAGTAATAAATTCCAGGTATGACTCAGGTGGAGATGTGTGTGTGTTTCTGTGGGAAGAGGCAAGTGAACTTCTGGCTTAAAAGTTTTCTTCAAGGGATTTCAAATGCAGATTGTTTATTTTGCTGGCAGGGCAAGGCTGTTAAAGACCTGCTCCAGGTTTTAGTTAATGAATTCCTAATTGAAGAGAATCTTGGCATGATGCAAAATGAGAGTTGCAGTAAAGCCCTCTGCTGAAGTTTCTAGCATCCTGGCAAGTACCTAATTTCAAATAATATAACATATTTCATGCTTGTACAGTAGTTATCTTTCTCCTTGGGGCTTTTCCCCAAGCAACGTATGAAGGGAAATTATTATTACAATTGAGGCATCTGCCAAAAGAAGTTAGAATATGCAAGGAAACAAATGGCATCAATTATCACATTCTTGCAGTCTGAAAGAAAACTCTCAAGTCGCTTAAACCAGGTAGAAAATAGCTGAGGTCATATTTCCTACAGGCCTGCTGAACAGAAACTCTTGTTTCAGCTAATTTTCCCAAATAAAGCTCTAAATCTGGAGGGCTTTAACGTAACCCATTGGAGTAGTGAGTTGGTTTCTAACTTTGAAAAAATTGTTAATGAGAGAAAGGAGAACCACCAGGAATGCAACTGATGGTGTTTAAGAATTGAAGTATTGAAAACTGAGTATCTGAAGGCCTCAGAGGCTCCCTGACTCTGAGGTGCCAGTGCCAGGCAATCAGTGTCATGAATGTGCTGGAATTCAAGCACAGCCCTCTCGGTGTGCTGGACTGCAGCCAGCCAGCAGCTGCTGGACAGGAGGGCTCTTGTGCCTTCCAGCCCTTTAGGAAGAGATGCCATCCTTGGTGTTAGAGACTTGGTTAGGGCTAATTTTAGGAGTCTGATGAACCATGGTTTTCCTTTCATTTGCTCGTAGGAGTTGTAAATTGCTAATGATCTGCAGCAGAAATTAATTATTGGTAATTATTCCCTTTCAGCCAGAGCTCAAATCTTCTTTTAGCACAGTGTGTGGATGCAGGTTAAATGAAGTCCAAATCCCATTCCCTTTTCTGTCCTTGAAATTTAGCAGCAGGTCCTGCTTGTTCTTCACAGCCAGACTGGCTCATGCAGGAATGTACAGGAAGGATGTTCCTCATGTTTTCAGAGGCAGAGAGGATGCCTGTAAAAAAAAAAATCCCACTTTAAAACCAAAAAATGGTATTAAGGCATTTCTTTTATCACAGGCTCACTATTTCTTCTAGGGCTTTGAGCAGATCAGGGTGACAATATCTCTTTCAAATACATCTTCTGGGGGAGACTGAATTTCTGAGGAGAACAGTGCATCTGACTTGATGTCAGTGAAGGTCACAGTAATGCTCCATGTGTCCTGTGCAAAATTATGATATTTTCTATGCAGTCTGTGTGGAAACAGTTGAAAAGTGTAACTTTCAAAAATTTAAAGATGGAAATTATTTACATAAAGTGACTCCAGGATAACTGGTGTTGAATTAGCAAGACCAACTAAATGAAATGTCAACCAGTCTGTGGTTACCCTGCCTAAACATGTGGCCGTAGCCAACACAGAGGGTGCACTACAGCCTTGTATTACCACTGCCTCTCTCATTTGGAGATGGGTTGGGAATACAAAAACAACCCCAGCAAGCCATAGAATCTTCAGGAGACAAAGAGCAGTCAGAGTTGGAGAGTTTTCCCCCACCCTATCACAAAGGTACTGCCACTTGGTGCTGTAGTGAACCCCTTCACTGAGGCTGGCACACACTTGCTGGCAGCGTGATGCTCTCCCATGCCTCATGTTAGAAACACATCTGCTCTAAAGGCACTTAGGAAGTTTGCTGGCAGAAAAGCAAGTGCCTCGATCTCTGTTTCATCAGACACAATTGCCTGAGTACTGAGCTCCACCCTCCTATGCTATGGCAGAACTGTCTCTGCAGTGAACGTGGCATTTTCTGGGGCAGGCCAGCACAGCACACTCTCGTCACACTGAGCAGCCCTGAGCTGCTCTCCTTTCACTTAATAGTCCTGAGCTTAAAGAAATCTGCAATGGAGATTCAGAATCTCATCTCATCTCATCTCTGACTCAGAGCTGTTATTTCAGCTAAAATAAGGCAATGATCTTTGAGACAGGAAGAGTTCAGGTGGCTTGCTTAGTTTGTGGTAGAAGCAGCATGTGATTCACTGCGTATTTCTGCAGAGGAAAGCTAGGGACACCAAAAGCCCCAATTTTTAGGTGTTGTTATTTTAAATAGTCCCACTGTTGAATGTAGCCTCCTGTTGACTTTAAACCATCCGATGAGAAAACTGCTTCTGCTTCTTTCACCTGTACCTGACCTCTCCTTACACAACTCCTGTGATATCATTCATTCACAGGTGGGAATTGTGATAATTTTGTCTGCATTGCATTTGAAGCTGCAGGTTAAAAATCATTTCTCCAGCAAATCTCATCCTTTTGACACAAACTACATAGCTGGAATATTCTTTTACAGAAAGGGACAGCATTATTATCTGAACAGTGACAGCGAGTGCTGTTAATTCCCACATGCTGCTTGATGACACAAATCTGTTCTAAGGAATGGTTGTTTCTGTGGAGTCAACTTTTCCTCGCCTCACCATATATCTCTATTATAAACCACACAGAAAATGGAGCATGCATTGGTCCTCAGCTCCATCTTTTGTAGTGTAGGAGGTACAAGGACTAATCTCTTCATCAGAGGGTTGTTGGGAAGAGTATTGGGCTTTCCCCTGCCTGATAGCACAGGAGAGAGGATGGCTTAGGCTGGTGACAATGCTGGACATCTCCTTTAATCCCTCCAGCACCTGCCACTCCTCTAGGAGGACCCCGAGTGCTGTCCCTCCTCTGAGCTGAGCTGAATGGAGGCACTGTACATAACCATGTACTTCGAGAGCTCATCTGCAGACTTTATTACAACAATTACTAAGGATCATTTGACTGTAAATGCTGGTTCCCTCTTGCTATGAATCAATGTCATTAACCTTAGCAGTATCGACGTGTTCTCCCTATGCATTTCAAGCAGTTTAATAAACAAGTGAAGAGTTAAGAGACTGTTCTGCATGCTGTGATATATTCCTGCCTTACTTGTTCTGGATAAACACAGTGACACTTCATTGTAAGCTGAGATTTATGAAGGAACTACAGTGTGGGAGAGAAGGGGAAGGAAAGGCTTTTGCTGAGATGTGCAGATAAAAAAGCAGGGCTTGACAGAGAAATTGGAGTAACACGTGCTCAGCTGAAGAACAGGTAGCTGACAATGACCTGATACGTGCTAGTTAGGAATCATTTTCCATTCCTTCTGTCACATCACTGGGATTCTCAATGACTGAATAATTCTGAGAACGGACATCAGTATATTCCAGGGAAAAGAGGAAAATGAAGGGAAAAACAAAGCAGATTAATGAAAATTGTTCTTTTTGATGTGTATTCTATGTAATCATAGTTAAGAGCACATGCTTGAATCATGCCGAAATATAGTAAATATTCTGTGTGTTTTGAGGTCCTTGACTATGTTATTATACTTCAATGATTAAAAAGACCCAAAACAAATGCAAACAAACACCCGAGGGAAAAAAAGAGTCATCCAAAAATCCACTTTCTGACAGTGTGTAAACTTACTTGGAGGCCTCCTTTCCTCCCCCTTCCAAGATCTTGAATATCCTTTATTTTAATTATTTCTTGGCCAGCAGGGGTACAGGCCAAAGAGATTCCCATGAGGCTTGTAGGACATTTTCTGGAACAGTATGCCTGTGAACAGTCCAGGTTGAGGAAATGATGCTACAAGCAGAGCTGTCACTGCCTGAGGATTCTTCTTGGAAGGGGAAGGGTTGGACCTCTCTGCCTGGGGGCATTGCTGGCAGGTGTGGGGAGGGTGACAGTGCAGCCCCTGGGAGCAGGGACACTGTGGGTCAGTGCCACTCGTCAGCTGACTCTCACAGCAGTGCCAGGACCTCTGCCAGGCAGCAAAGCCCTGTGATGTCAGCCAGAAATCTGTGAGGAGCGAGAACAACCTGCTCTTCATTACCTGTCGACCCCTGGGTGAATCAGGAGTCAGGTGTGACAAGCACAGCACGGGACTCTGGGCTCCTCCATCCTGCAGCTGGCCAAACTCACTGGCTCTAATCAGCAGAGAGCAGGCACCAGCTCTGCAGCTGTCTAAAACGGGAGGTGTGGAAAACCATGTCCTTCCTAGGAAAGGTGAAGCACTTCACTGAGGCTCGGTCTAAGCGGTAGGATGAGGACCTGCAGGTCCCCAGCGGGGAGCAGCCGTTGTGAACGGGCTCCCTGCCCTGAGCAGCCGTGGGGAGGGTGCCCAGGTGCCATCTGGAACACCTGCCTGTTCCAGTGCCTGTGCACGGAGCATCCTGGAGCTTGTCAAAGGCACCGAAGGGCTTGGCAGCCTCGTGTTTCCTAACGCCTAACATATGTAGAACTTCAGCTATGACACAATCAGTTTAAGCCCTTAGTGAGAGTTGGATCTGGGCCTTCGCAGAGCTGACTGGACTGTATTTTGTGTTTTAGGAAAGCAGCGTTATGCTGCTTCTGCTCAGAGGCTGTGAGGGTGCCTCTGGGTGTACCTTCCCCAGCCAGCTTTAAGCAGACCTGCTGCTGGGTGAAGCACCCCACATTCTCCTACTCTAAGTGTGTGTGGCAGCACTCAGGAGTCAGAGCTGTGCAGGAACAAGCCCCCTGGAACATTTCACATAGGGAGGTATTTCCAAGCAGACTGGGCTGAAGCACATTCCTTTCTCTCCTTCATCATTTTTCCCCTTTTTAAGCAAGTCCATTCAGGTCCCGTGCACATGGCCTGCTGTTAACTTCTCTTTCATGAATGTGAATGTATCTGCACCAAGTTTTCCACCAGCATCTTCACCAAAAAATGGCCATTAAAATCAGCAATTGGAGCTTTAAAAACCCCTATGTATGCTAAAGAATTTCAGTTCAATTTAAGTTTTTGAATAATATTTTATATTCTAAATTAACAGATTTAAATATTTTTGAAGTGCATTCTCCTGAGTTTTAGACATTTTAGCCAGTTTTATTTTACTGTCTTAGTCTATAGAAATATATATAGATATTAGATGTATTTATGGAATAGGCAGCTCATGCACATGAGTAATTTACACAGGTTTTCTACTTTAAACTTCATTAGAAAATCACAATTTTCTTTACTAGGTCGGTGTCTTATACTTCTTTTATATAACTCTACAGATTGAGTTGGAAGGAAAAAAAATAAAGAAAAGAACAATAAAACCCCTCTGTGAGTATCCCAATTTTTATTCAATCTATACTGATTAGTTGTGTTTGGTCAGATGTGTAATATGACATTGTTCTTCTGCTGTGATTGGATGAATGCACAGATAATCATGATATGAATCATTACATTTGCAAAGCAAAATCCATTTTCCACCATAATGCTCCCTTGAGCATATTTTATAGAGATGAATTGCTGAAAGATACTATTTTTGAGTATGTTGGCCATTTTTAGGTGTCTCCCTTGAACAGCTTTAGAAACTATTTGCACTTGATTTGCAATGGAGCAAAGGGGCTGGGGATAGGGGTTGCTTGTCTGAGTTGAAGGAATGGAAGGTGATCAGGTGGGAGGAGAGGGCCCACCTGCCCCATCCCCTCCCATCCTACAGCCTGGGCACTGACCCACTCCAGAGAGGCTCCCAAATTGTGTGAGGAAGGCTGTTGTTTTAACAGTGCTTATTCTCCTGTACGTGGAAATACAGCATAGGGAGTGATTTCCTACTAACTTCCTCAGGGAGGGGATGCTGGGACTGAATATTCCTATTTCATCAGTGCTTTCTGCCTGAATTGTTTTCAGTTTAGAGGCTTTCTGTCATTTTTTGGGGATAAGTTTATCCTGAGCAGCTGAGCTGATGGCCTGAGCAAGCTAAACTTGAATAAATTTGCACACAGATGAGAAGATGCAGGATTCAGAGGGGTAGATGGACTTGTAGTTGCTGGAGCTCACAAAGATCAGGCCTCTTCCAGATGCTGTCTCTGGTTTCTTGTGTTACACCAGGCATGCTGGGGAGAGCTTTCCTCCTCTCAGCCTGCCTTGTATGTCTGTCTGTCCGTCCGTCTGCATGGTCAGAGGTGCACTGTAATAGAAGTTACTGAGGCAGAGCATCTGGTACTAGTGGGACCCAATATCACAAGATGTCATTATGCATGAAATTCCACAAACAAAGTATGAGCTAATGCAGGGATAAGACACACATAAGAGTATAGTGCTGATAGCCCTGTGGTAGAGATTAATATCTCATAGATCTTGTTGAAAGCAGAAAGAAATTCTAGCTCTCGTAAATGATTTGTAATTACAATGGCATCTTGTTGCTGTATTAAAAAAAAACAAAAAAGAGAGATGGTAATTAGTTGCTATATAATGTAATATGTAATAGATGACAAGTTTGAGGTTTTATGGTGCCTGGAGGAAAGAGATGTGAAAGGATTTGTCTGTGGTTACACGCAGGGGTGAAATCATCACCTCGTGGTTCAGACCAAAGAACAATGTCAGGAAACCAAGCACTGGAATTAACACCACAGCAGTGGATTAAGGCTTTTGGTGAACTCAAAGAGAGTCAGGTAAAGAGTCAGATAGATTAACCACCTATGGATTTAATGCCATGTAAAGAACTTGTGGGTTTAAAAAAGAATCTTTCTCTGATCAGGGAACTGGAGAGAGAGTGCACAGTGAGAATTCTCATCTCCCCAAGCTCTTCACAGCAGGAGAGTTTCTCTGGGTGGAGAATGTCCTGGCTGAGAGCAGACCAGCACAAAAGAGTTCAAGGCATTGGTTAGAAGGCTCTTCCTCTGCCTTTCATGAAGAACAGTAAAAGGAAGAAAACAATTTAAAAACATCTAATTCTAGAGATAGCAAATTAAATTACTGTTGGAAAAGAATAGTTGCTGGTAGAAGTGTGAAGTGGTGATCTTATGTATTTTTTGCACATTGTAGAGATCCTTAAAGGCTGTCAGCATTTTAATTAAATATGACAGCTTGACAAAAGGAGCAGCTAGGTGTGAAATGCATATACTGCTGGAGGGGAGCTTTCTGTGCAACAGTGACCTGGAATTGGGAAGTCGCTGACTGTGACCTTCGCTGTGCTTTGAGGAGCAGCCAGAGCTGCAGGCAGGGCTGTCAGCTGAGCAGTCCCCAAAAGTGACACACCACATTCATTACTGCATGAGTCAGGAGTGGTGAGAGCACTGCCACTGCTGCTTGCTGCTACTCCTGCTTGCTGACCCTTCCCCTTGACGTGCAAGCTTGGTTTGCTCTTGGTGTAATGGACCAGCCTGGAAAAGTGATGAGAAACTGCATTTTTCCACCTTCTTTCTGTTGGGAGGGGAAAAAAAAATCAATCTTAGTTGTGGGATTCTGACACTTAATGTTATTATTATCAGAGACCAGCCATGACTGTAGCCTGTAACTAAGTTCTTTCTACCATTACATGACTTTTCCATTAACTGCTCCCTCCAGTGAAAGGCTCTCCAGCTCAGTAACACTTTGCTGCTGCTATTATGAATTAATTTGCTATTTGCTGTAATAAATCCCATCATAATTCATTTATTTTAGCACAACATGGGTATTTAATATCTTCTGATTTTGTGTCCTTGACCGTCTTAAAGATTTCCCTGCTGTTAGGACACAGCAACCTCTGACATCCTGATGCAGCAGATCCTGACCTGCATTCTGTCAGCAGCTACTGAGCTTTAAAGGCCCCTTCCAATGTAACCTATTCTATGATGTTTTGTGACTCTTCCAGCTTCCCAGGTGCAAAAAAACACAGCCAAGCAGACCTTGTTAGAGCTGAGCATTCTCTGCCTCATGAAATTCCTGTGCTCCTGTGTTCAGACCTGTATAGCCACTGCTGTAACTTTCTTGAGCAGTATATTAAGTCTACTTTCATGATATGTTATGCTGTAGAAATTGGTTTTAAATTCAAAGAAAGATCTGTATTGCTCAAGAACAGTAGGTTGTACATTACCTTGTAGCTCAGCTTGGTCACTACTGTGAGAACTACTTCAGGTAAGGACTTCTATTCAGAGAGGGAGTGCACATTCATTTGCATCCTGGAAAGGAAGAAGAGGGAGATTCTGTACAGGAAAATTTAATATTCATTGTACTTAAGTGAATGTAAATCGAGTGGTGTGTGCCTCAGAGTAGTTGAAGAGTTCAACAAATTCCTCACAACCACATAGTAATTGATCATTCATTATTATCCCAGTGGATTTGGAGCACTCATTCTGCCATAATTTGTCACTTTCATATCCTTAAGCATAAACAGTCCTCGATGCACAAAGACTTGAAACAAACAGCCTTTGAAAGGATCAAATTAAACATTAGGTATCAGTAACATTATGATTTAGTGATGCTTATTACTGAGTGGTATGTTGTTTTGTTCCCCTGCATCAACACATAAACAGGGTGATTAATGACAAAATCTAATGTTTCCATTCTATTCATGCACTAATAGTCATACCTACAGCAGCTTATGATTTGTTGCTAAAACTCAAAAAGCTGTGCAACAGAGACAGCTCCTGCTGCGATGTTGGTGCCGTGGAGGTGAGGTGGACGGGGATGGGAAATGCACTGAGAGCTTTGCCACTGGAGTTGAAGGTAAGCTGTGAACTCCACTGGTTGTGGAGACCCTGGAGAGGCTGGGCCAGTGCCACTGAAATCAGCAGGAGCTGTCGATTTGGCCCATAAAGCTGTAGAGCCATTTCAGGAACTTGTATGTAAATGAGTAACACTGTAAACCCAGCACGGGCACAAGCTAAACAAAATGTGCAGCAGGGTGGTCAATAAATGTGCTGCAACAGGGCTTGACAACTTGGCTGGTCATTTTCTGGCTTCCTGCTTTTGAGAGTTTTTTAGGGAAAAAAAAAAAACACAACTACCCCCTTTCCCAAACTGAAAGTAGATTCAACCTTCTAGTAAAAAAAAAAAAAAGTGCTATTTCAACCATGTCAGCTTTCAAACAGCTACCGGTTATGAATTTACCAGGTTCATTGCATTGCATTGCAAAATCACCTATGTGTGCTTTTGTTGTGTAATTCATGCTAAAGCATTTGTTTAATATGGCTGTGCAGTTAAACAGCCAACCACTATCCAGTGGTGCTAGGGTACGTAAAATAAATAATATTTATTGCCAGGTGTTGTCATGAACACAGGTGCAGTGTGAGTTACAGTTGCTGTCCCCTGTGATAAAAGGGCCCCAGAAATCAATCACGGGCTATCATTAGTCTGACATGAACTCCAGAAGCCATAAACCCACCCCTATTTGTGTTCTACTCTTCTGCATCCTCTATTTACCAGGGTTAAACACACTTCACTGTGCTTTGTAGGGTGGGGAGAGAGGAGAAATGAGAATGGTTATAGCCTCACACTGAAACATTCCCTTCAACTTCTGAAGGTCATTTCTGTTCATTCCTGCTGTGATAACACAGTTGAACCTGTTTTTATAAACAAGCATTTTTATTGGAACAGTAATATTTGAAAATAAAATCTATCCACTTTATCAGAAATCAAAAGAACTCCTGAAATGTTGACACGTGCATGTAGACATTTGAAAATATTGTGCCTCTGTTTTCTGCGGTCTTCGTAGATAAAATTAAATGGTGGAAAGGAACCCAATATGCTGTTTACAAAAGGAGAAGAATTATATTTTTTTCTGACATAATTAAAAGCTACTGTGCTGGTGGGTTTTTTTGACTGTTGCTTCTGATCCAGAAAATAGCATATAAACCACATGGGAGAGCTGTAACACCTGCCAATCTTTATCCCAGAATTATTTGCAATAATCCCTCCTTCACCTCCCAGATTTCAACCATACAGGTTTTAGTTTAACCAGAAATACTAAAGCATGTATTTCTAGTTGAACCCTAGCAGCAAAGGTTATGCTGGAAAGAATCCAAATCACTTTTTGCAGTTTAGAAAGGTATTTTAAAGCAATGAATTAAACAGAATTTGCATAACTTGAAAACCTTTTCATATCTGCTCAAGATGGTAATCTTCTATCTATTTCTAATTGAATGGTTTTCTGTCAATTAATTTTTCCCCAAAAAATTTCAATGAGGGGAATGCATTGAATTCAATAAAACTTTGATTTTTTTTTTATTTTTTTTTTTTTTTTTTTTTGTTTGGGCGGTTTTACTTTTGGTTTCCCATCTCATTAAGTCTAAATTAGCTTGCACCATGCATCTATTGGTCTAATTAATTCAGGGATTTTTGTTACCTACAGCATATTTGCTTCCTTTCCCATGTCTTTCTGAGCCACAATTTACCTTCTCAAACCACCCATCTTCCACTACTCTGAAGTTAAATCATTAAATAAAGATCATAAAGAATAAAAGTAACTCCCTTGATTCCCTCATTAAGAGTGTCCTCTGTTTTCCTCAGAAAACTCAGTGGGGTGGGAAATGAGCCAGCACTAGAACTCAGTCTTTCCCCAAGCCCTGGGGAAGTGTATGGGGAAGGAATCCCATTCCTGGCATCTCCATACAAGCTGTGGTTTGGACCTTCACCTCCTAGCTCAGCAGGAAGGATGGACACACATGCAAAAAAACCAAAATGTGTTCAGCAGCAGCCCAAGGGTGATGATCACTGTCCGCTGGACAGTGAGTCCGGGGTGAGCACAGCAGTAACTTAATTGTTGCTGCTGCTCTGGGCCCTGGAATTCAGGCAGGAAAACATCCTCTGGAAGTGATTTGCAAAGCCTGGTGACGAGCTACTTAGGGACAAACTGCTGGCTTCAATCCTGCTCTTGCATGGAGCCTCTGTGCATTGCATGGTATGAGCGAGGTCCTTTCAGGAGGCTGAGCAGAGAGCACAGTCAGTTTAATTTTCAAGGCTAAGGAAGGAAAAAAAAATCAGTTCTGTATGCCCTCGATGTGTGATTTGAATGTGAGCTCTCTCTTGGCGAGGCCAGAAGTAATTTCCTTTTAGAATATCAGCTAGGGATCACATGAAAATGGGAGCAATGGGTTAGAGCTCACCTCCATCCTTCCCCTTGAGCTCTGAGGAGTGCACCTGTGGTACAGCACATCTCCTCCTGACCTCAAGCTCCTGACCTGGACTGCAAGCCCTGGACACCCCTCTGTAGGGAAATTCCAGCAGGGAACAATTTCTGCTTTGTACCTTGGCTTCTAGGGAAACTGTGATAAACCCCTGTAAATGCACTCCCCAGCAGCCCAGCCTGGCTGCAGCAGCTTCTCCCTGAACAGAGGGAAGTTGCAGGATTTATCTGTGAGGTTTCTCTGTGTCCCATTGTTCTCCTCACATACAACAGAATAATTACAACCTTGCACAAAAATTGAACAGACCAGAGCTATTGTCCTTATCTTTTCCTGCCTCCTTATTGTTTCTCTTCCTATTCAGTTGTGTTTGAAAAAGGGTCTTCCTTTAAACATTTCAAAAGCCTCCCCATCTTCTCCCCTCATTTTTAATCTTTTTTTTATTAAACATTATTTTCTGAGAGTCATCACAAATTAATGATTTAATTTTCTTTACCCCCGGAAAGATATTTAGATTCAAAATGAGAAGTCCATTCTAGGGGGAAAAAAAAAAGGAATAATAAAAAAAGAAACCCTGTAAGTGTTTGAAATTTATGTTCAGATCTGCTTTTGGTGCCTGCAGTTCTCTCCCAAGTCAGGACAACCTTTACCTCTGAGGTAGCAATTAAAGATGGACATCTTAGGTGGAATTAAACTTATTTCCCAGGGAAAGCCTTACTCTGAGTAATTCCCCATACTATGGGACAAGCGATTTCACAAACACCATTACTCTGGATTGTTTTTCACAGTGATTGTATGGCTTTTTGCTAATGTCACCACAGTGTTACTCATTCAACATTCATTAGGATGTTGGTTTTTTTCTCTCTCAAAGAACCACTTCTCTCTGTCAAACACCCAGTCATTGCAGTGAGGGGGTTGGGGAACGTTTTACTGAGTGCTGTGCAAAGAAGGATGGAAGCCCATCTCCAAAAAGCGCCTTTGTAGCAGATGATCTGGTATCTCAGTCACATTATAAACAGAAAAATAAGAGTCCACTATTGTTGTGGCTTAACCCCAGGCAGCAACTAAGTACCAAGTAGCTTTTTCTCTCACATCCTCCCACCAAACATGTCATCAAGTGTTGGGCACTGCAGACTGCAGGGCAAAGGCATCCTGCGTACCCAATGTGCACTTATTTGTTTGGCTCCCAAAGAAGCCCATGGTGTTTGACATCTAATGTCCACAGGTGTTAGAGGGAAACACAAAAAAAAAAGGAAAAGAAAATCCCTCTCCTGTAGGTGGTGAAGTAACCCAGTGAGTGCATTCCCACGCAGCCAAGCAGGGACTGCTGGGGACAGGATGCAGAACTCAGCATCTGCACTATGCTTTGTACATTGGATCCAGGCAGCTCCCTTTTCATTTATTTCAGCCTCTCTCCAGGCAATGACACTGATTTCCTCCCCCCAGTTTTCAGAATAATTTATGGTCTATCATTCCTCCTCAATCCTTAATATATTCCTTCTTAAAGCTTAGTCTAAAATGATAAGAACAGAGTTTTTACAAAGAACACTGCAGTTATGAGTTTTGTTTCGTTCCTTTTCATCACTGCACTTCTTTATATTGTGTATGTACTGAATAGAAATGTCGTCTTCTAGGCTTCAAGCAGAGACAAAGCTTAGTGCAGGATATTTGAGCTTGCTTTCAGTTGAGTGGGCTAAATAAAAAGCAATCAGCATCTATATCTGACTACTGCTCCTAACCAAAAGCAAGCCTTTCAGGGGCTTCAGAGTTGTTAGGTAAAAGCCAAAAGGTGTTCTGTGTTCTCTGGTTCTTCACACACCTAAGTTTTCTGAAATATCAAAATTCCTGACATAAATTCTCACCTGTCTAAAATCAGCAGCCTGAGATTCAGCTGCTGGACAGGCTGTGACACAATTTGTGTCTGCATACACAGCTCTCTGCTTTCCAGAGACAAGGAGGCTGTGTGAGCTCAATAACTATCCAGAGTTTTAGATGTTTATTCAGAAGGAAACCTTTGAAATTCATCAGCTGCTATTTGGGATATGAGAGAGACTCCTGCTCTGTAAATTATGATGCCACACAGTCAGACTTAAAAGCTTTCTTAAAAATCAAATGCCAGGAACTTAGAAACTCCATGAGGGAAAAAGGAAACCTAGGTGGAAGTATCTTTTACATCTTTAATTGCATCCCCTGCAAGAATTTGTTCCCATAATTAAAGGGCACAGGATAATTAGCATGAAGAGGCAAACTACAAATGAAAAGTCACTGGAGTTGTGCTAAAGGGACATATAAGGTTTTTTCAGATGCAGTTGGAAAGTCCTATTTTGAAGTGTTTATTATAGTGTTGTAAAAAATAATCCATAAAGGAAAGCAATTTTTCCTGGAAAATTATGTCTTAAAAACTGTTTCCCACTTTACGGTCCAATGCTTTTCTTTTGTCATGATAAAAATGCTCAGCATCTTTTGGGGTCCATACTTATTTATCCCTTCCAATAGTTAGGAAATGTCAGTAGTACTCAGAAGGAGGTGGAAATGTCAGCAGTGCTATTCTCAGCAGCAACTGCACATTTGAATAAGTAATAATTTTTGATACCTCCTCATAGAGACAAACTTGTATGTGAGTCCCTGAAAACAACCCAGGGGAGATTTTTACAGTCACCAATACCAAAATTCATGCACACATAAAATATTCAATTTTAGTCCAGTAAATGTAATTAAAGTCAGCCTTTTCCTTTTTTCCAAACAGATGGGGAAAGACCAAAATGTTATGTGCCTTCATTTTCACCACAGGGTTCTTTCAAAGGCTTTAAACTTTTGCATGGCAGCCAGATTTTCAGCTGGGTTTTTTCCTTGTGTTCAGGCCTTTCAGCTCTGAAGGAACGAGAAAGGAGTTACATGCAGCTCCCTTTAGCTTGCCCTGCTTGCTATCTCTGCTGCTTGCTTAGCAAACTTTGCTCAAAGTAGGTTAATGTTCTGATGCACAGCAGGCTCAAAAACCAAAGCTTGATTTTGAATTTTTTTTTTTTTAAGGCTGTCAGCACTCATTCATCCAAGGACCTATTCCATCTCTCTGTTTACCCACCACAGGACATTTTGAAATCAAAGTCCCAGGCACTTTTTTTTTAGAATTCAGAGGAGTTACTTCAATCAACCATTTTGTTTTCCTGCAGTGACAATTGGGATTTATCTAATTGCTAAATAAGGCTTTGCTCGTGCGAATTTGCATGGGGAGTCATCCAAGAAGAACAGGAGGCAGTGGGACTTGCATCAGAAGGCAGGTGTATTTTTGGGTAGTTCTCCTTTAGCATCTCGCCCTCACCATTACACTTGTCTGAACTTTTCAGGCTCTGAAGACTTTGGGCTGGGCCCTGGATCAAGCCTTCTGTGATGGAAGTGAAGGAAGGCAGAGGTCTGTTTGTGGCAAAAAGAGAGGGGACACAGTGTGGAGGAGGCTGTTGGTGTGTGTATATAGGATGGAGATATAGATATATATATATACACATATATACATGTGTATGTGTGTGTATATATATATATGAGTGTGCATGCGCCCTTTCCTTCCTCCCTTTGGAGACAGAGATATTTAATGTCCCCTTCCCTTTCCCTATGTAAACATGATTCAATGCAGGCAGGTTCCCTGGCATCCTGGTAGAATCACTGAATGTCTTGGGTTGGAAGGGACCTTAAAGATCACCTAGTCCCAACCCCAAAAATCTGCGTGGGTTTTGTTGCACGTGCTTTCTGTTACTTGCCAAAGCCACCTGTGTCCCTAGCAAGAATTTGTGATGTTTTGTAGTCTCTAAGAAGTATGTATAGAAGCTAATAACGGGATTTTGGGAAGACAGGACTGTGTCTCAAACTTATCTTTATGGGGTGGGCTCCTTTATCAAGGAAGGGAGGAAATAACCAGTGCAAAGTGCTCTCCACAGTGTGCCAGGAGTTAGAAATGGAAAACTATTAACGCAAGTGCGTGGCCTGGAGGAATAAATATATTATATGAGCTCCTAAAGTATGATTTAAACTTTAACTTCTAACTTGGAACGGGAAGAAGGGAGTTTATATTGCTTATGTTGCTTCAAGGTATTCGTCTGCTAATGATAAGTATTTCTCTTTCTGTGTCATTGTAGTGAAGAATCACAGGAAGTTTCTTCACCTGGGATAAGAAGGGACTTGATACTTCAGATTTTAATATCTCTGCACTTATGAAATATGTTACAGCTTGGGATGTTTCTCCTGAGACGCTCTGGAAAGCAGCAGGATTAGTTTCAAAGGCAGGACAGGAGTCAGAAGTACCAGTGTTAAAATAGCAATCTGTGTAAGCTGTTTTACAGCTTCAGAGCTGGGCAAAGCCATAATTTCCCTTGGCCTCGTGCCCCAGACTGGCTGTCCGTAAAGCACTGCAGCCCTGCCTTTTATAGGACACATTTTATAGGACACTTCAGCTTGCAGGGGAGCTGTTAAAATGCTACTGCAGTCCTGTGGACAAGCAGAGGGGTGGGCTGTCCTGTGAGTGCACAGTGAGAAGTCCTGCAGGCTGCTGTGCTCCGTGGGGCTGTACCACAGTGAGAGGCAGCACCCAGTCGTGCTGGTGTGTAGGGAACAGTACCCATGTGTTCCCACTGCCTGCCATGTAGCTGCCCAGGTCATTGCACAGTATTCCACATCTTTCTGGAACTGCTGCACTGCCAGGTACATTTTCTAATCATAAGTAGCAATAGTTGCATCATAGCAATGATACCTTCAGCTTGGAAGAGGTGCTCGTTTAAGATGAGATAATCAGTTTTAGAAGGCAAAAATGGGATCTAAATCCTAATTCTTGTGAAGAACAATGAATAGCTGATGCTTCACATGCTGTGCAGTTTGCAGTATCTTAATTTTGAGCCTAACCCAGGACTCATTCACACATCTGCAATTTTATGCATACAAAAAGCTCCCAGGAGAATCCCACGGGTGCGGAACCCCGAAGGTGTGCAGGAGACAGGCAACAGACCGTGCTGAGCGTGAGCATCAGCAGGCACTTCCCTGAAACTCCCTGGGGACACCTTGTCCTGCCCACCATCCTCGGGGGTCTGCAGGGGGGAACCTCCCACGGCGCTTCTGCATTTCATGTCTGATCCCAGATGGATCCCACGTTCCACGAGGAGGAGGGAAAATGGAAAGCTAATGAGCAGAGGATCTCAAAGCAAACTTCTTTATGTCTATAAAGGGCTTGATCCACATTGCACTGGCATGTTTCTTGCAATGCAAAGGAGGAGCTGATGTGTGAATTAGAGCAATTTATGCACATTTAAAGAACTTTATGATGCTGTAATTAGATGGGCATCTCTACGGAAAATACATCTCAGCCACCTAAATAGAAGAGATGAGAAAACCATTGTATTTTATGTTCTCTCTTTGTCCCTTTTAGGTCCAGTCCACTGTCCAGCTAAATGCTTCTTTAGCTTTTGTCCCTGTAAGAAGTTGCTCATCCCAGCAAGATGGCCTTTTTATCTTATTTTGAGGTGTTTGTGCTCACTGGGGTAATGCCAGTCTATATATAGAATGCTTTTTGCTTTGATTTTAAAATAATTTTGTGCTATTAATGTAATAGTTTTAAAATAGTTTCTTGCTTTCAAAAGAGCAAAATACAGCTGCTACTGGAATCTGATTAATGCTTGTTATTTCATGATAACTGTAATTAAATTCAGCTAATTACTGCAATATTTATGGAAAACAAGGAACAAAAGCTGTAGTTCAACACTTATGCTGGTGTATGAATATAAGGGCACAGGAGCGATCTAAAAAAAGCATTAGGGCAGAGTGGTGACTCTGGGGAGACCTCAGGGAGCCCAGACCTTCCCTGTGCATCCCACTGGGTGATGTGGAGCCAGCACATGCACACCCTCCCTCGTAACATCTTCTTGCTTCCATTTCTCTTCTTTGCTATGAAGGATGTGTCAGCAGAGCGAATCAGTCTCGGGGCTGTGTCCCAGAAAGGATTGCTTTGGACTGTGCCTCAGCCTTCAGCTCTGTGGAGATGTCCCTCTGACTGGACAGCACCAGGGGATTTACAGCCACCTTCGTCTGCCTTCAGTTCAAGATTTAAAGGAAGAACAGAGAAACATAATTTCCCTGGAAACTCCTGTCTGGTGACAGCTTCTGAAACACTGAGCACTGACAGATGGATGCGATGGCAGTTCATGGATAGGTTAGTGGTTACAGCAGGGCCATTGCTCTCAGCTCATCCCACAGACCTAAAGCAATGACAAAAATGTCTCCAAAACTGATTGTGGTGTTTTTGTGTTGTTTTTTTTTTGTTTGTTTGTTTGGTTGTTGTTTCATTTTGTGTTTTGTTCTTTTCCCCGCAGTGTAGCTGTGCCTGTCCAAAACAGGAATTGCTGCAACCAGCTTTCCAAATCATTGCCTAAACCTACCTACCTGTCCTCATGGACGACTGCTCTGCTAAAACCAAGTTTTCACTTTATATGCTCCCCAAATGGTGGCATGGTCTGCACAATGGCAGACAGGTCGTCCACAGCTAATGTGGCTGGAGGAGCACGGTCTGGGGGGGGGCTGGCTGCAGGCAGATGGACAAAAGTGCTTGGACATGACAACTGACTCACCCTGGTTCTGCTGACAGTGTTTGCTGGGCTGAACACCAAGCACAAGCCTGTTGCTCAGAGAACAAATATTGCAACAGACTATTAGGGCAGGAAAACAGAGCACTAACTTTGCAGTTTGGATAAATTTAAACAGTGCCCTCTGCCCACTGTAAGCAGCCGTGCTTAAACACCTCTGATAACATTTCCCAAGCTCAGAGCTCTAGGGTGTGATTTGTGAGCAAGTCTTTCACCTGGTCTCACCAAAACATATTTTTTGTCCGTTCCATGAATGGTGCATGCATGCTGGGGTTTGAGGTGGGGAAGAACATGCACCTTGAGGCCCAAGCCAGAGAGCTGCTTATCCTAAAAACAAGGGTGTGCTCATAGGCACACAGAGGAACAGCACGTCCTGCTGGTCACATGCTGGGAGAATATTTTGTCCTGCAGCAGCAGAGATGTCAGGGAGCGTGGTAATTGTGTTTCAGTGAGAGGGGACAGAGCACACAGTGTGCAGACATTGCTGGAGTAGCCTGGATTGTCTGCCAGCCACCAGCTCTTCCTCAGTGCTTCAGTGGAGATGGTTCAGTGGTTCAAATGCAACTTCAGCCTTGGGACATCTTGGATAACTTTCAGTCTTGCAGTAGATTTATGGTACAGCGTCCTGGTTGGTGTAGCTATTGGTGTAGTGTGGGGATTAAATATTAAGAACATTTCACTAGGCTATTTTCTCATTGACAGAAACTTCCTTTCTAGAGGAGAAGAAAATAACCCTACCACCAAATATTTTTGATAAATGTGGCAGGGTTAGAATAGAACATTTCAATTTTTGGTTTCAGTGCAAGATGCTTTTTTTCAGTGCCCTACTTTCTCAGCCTTTTTTTCTAATGTTATTTTGTGTGGCTAAGAGACAAGAGCTTTCCTGTCTTCCTCAAGTTATTTAGAGTTTTTCATTGACTAATGCCTTTTGTCACAGGTGACAGTGAAGGACCTGTTTGGTAATAGAGATCAATGGAGATGAAGGTGACATTTCAGAGCAGAGTTTTAAAACTAATGCATTGCTATTTATCTGACCAGGGCACATAGGAACACTGGCTCTCAATCTAAGAGCACCACAGCACTCACTTCAGCCTCTGACTCTGCCTTCCTCCTAAAAATGCACATTTCCTGTTTCTGTCACTCATCTCCAACCCAGTGCCTTTCATGTTTCTTGCCTATTTTAGAAAACTCTTTGTCAGTCTCTGGTCACATAAAATTTTTATCAAGAGACTTCTCACTCTCTTGGTACCTGTTGGGTGAAGTGGGGCTTTGTCAGCAAGTGACGGGTGACCTGATTCCCCTGGGGAACTGCACCCCGTGGTTTTTACACGGACAGAGAGCCTTTAGTGCTGGGGAGGACCAAGGGCATGAAGGGTGTTACTTCCTTCTTATTCCCTACCCTGAAAACTGTGGTGTTGGCACTGAGGAAGTTAAGGAAGTGTGATTTCATGCTTCAGCTCTCTCTCCAATTCCAAATGCACTAAAGATACTTGTGAGAAGTGCTAAAGTGATAGACAGTGAGGAACTTAAAGCCCCTTTTTGCTTGGAGAAGAGGTACAGTGGGAGCTAATGGTCATCCTACATTATATACTGGAGCAATCAGCTTTGTGTGTCCAGCTCAATTCCCAAACACATTTAGGATTTAGTCCACATCTTCTGTGCTAAGAAATCCAGGAAGGGTGACAGCTTTCAATCCTGCAGTGAACTGAGACCACCATACACTCAAACAAGTTTCGAAGCAGTGGTCACATGAAAGCCCTACCAATGTTGACTGGCTTTGAGTAAATATTCACTACTTAGATTCCAATTGCTCCCCTCTCCCTACCTGTAAGCTTTGCCATCTGTAGCCAGAAGTACTGGCTTTCATGGCCTGTTTGCTTGACATCCTACCCACTTAAATCCAGACTAAGAAGGTCAATTTAGATAAATCCTAATGCAATTATGTCTCAAACACAATCTCAGTAACTTCTGCACATAAATGAAATGAAAACACGTTAATAACCTCGCATGCATCCTGCCCGGCCGTCTCGCCCAGTGTCATGGCAATGCATTTAGTACAGACCAAGCAAGAGAAAGACAGATTGCATTCCCAGAATTTGCTCATGTTAATGGAGAAAAATCCACCCTGATTTAAGCTGGCTCCAGCAGTTTCTCAGAAATATTAATGTCTCAAGCTCTCATGGCCTTAGTTAAGTAAAATATAATGCATTTCAATGGAAAACAAACTCCCCATTTCTTTTCTCCTGGCACTTGGTGCAACTGATAGCTACAGTGTTGGTTTCAAACAGAGCATGCTGAGCTAATTACATTTCTTCTAAACATTGTTGATTTCTTGATTGCTAATGTGGTATTTGAGAGTCAGTGATTCTTAAATGTCAGCTTAAGAATCCATCCTTACCAGTCTGAAACCCCTAAATGCAAATCTTGTTTTACCAATATTCCCAGTTAAGAACTACTCTACTGCTTCTCTGTCAAGTGAGACAAATAAAATTTTCCAAAGGCTGTACAGTTTTTCTCTGCACCCTATTTAATTGTTGGGAGCATGGAGACACAGAAACATTTTCATTAATGCTTCATTATTAATCAGTAAAAGATGGATGCAGCACTTGAGGGGAGCACTGAATGGTGAATTCCCTAATCAATTTACTGTAGTTTCCTTTGCCCTCTTAGAGTGGATACTGCAACAGCACACTGTGAATGTGCTCCTCCCTTAATGTGCTCTTTATGGAAAAGGAAAAAAATCACTGTAACTGGGTAAATCTAAACTGTTTGGTAAACAATCACAAATGGTATTATTTTTCTTGATTTTTCTAGGGTTATGGTGGGCACAGCATTCATACAGTTTTGGGACGATGAATCACATAAATATTGCCTCCGTACTTTTGGTAAGTTTCCTTTTTCTTTATTTTGCTTGTATAATATTTTACACGTTGTTTCTTTTTACATGTTGCAGTATTACAACATAACAGGAACTAAGCCTGGGTTTTGACTGTGGTACAGATTTACTGAGATGTCCTGCAGTGAAAGTCTCACATCACGAATCCTCACTGCAGTTCAGCTAAGCAGTGCCTCTCATTCCTGAACTTGCACCAGGCAGCTGAGCAGAGTGCAAGGTCTCAAGCAGAATAGCTAGGACTGTGAGGTAAAAAGACATATTTCTGTGGGAAAAGGAGAGGGAGTGGAAACCAGTCCTTGATGGCTGGCATCAAAGTACTTTAAAAAAGGGTTTGAAACCTGGCTATGCAAATTCTTATCCAGTCCTTGCTGGAAATCTGCCTGTCTGGGAGTCTGTGAAGACTGGCCATGAGAGCAATAGGTGAGTTCAGTTGCTCTTGTATGCAGAACTCTGGATTTCTGGGAACTTTTCAGAAGATACCCTAATTATGTAGAGGAATCCTTCCAATTTGCACCACTACCAGCAGTAATGCAGAGACTAAGGAGCCATGGCTTTCTTCTTTACTGCCTTTATTGAGTCAGGACCTCTAGGCAGTAACAGTCTGATGGGATGTGATGGATGGAGCTGTCATCTGACAGTAAACCATGGGGTGTTACTCCTTGGGGTCCTGATGTGTGCCAAATCCCTCAGTTACCCAGCAGCAGCGTAGCTCTGCAGTCTGGGATCAGCCACAATCTACTGGGGCCAGGCAGGCTGAGACCATGGCCTGAGTTAGGGCTCTCCTGGAATCAGCAATGACCAAAGCAGCTCTCCAGCATCTGGCATTACTGGATGCTGAACACAGAAGAATCGGTCTCAGTTTTTCTCCGTCCAGTGTCCTGAAACTTTTAATTTGTCAGCTGATTGAGCTAAACCTCTCAAACACTGCTGTCCTCCTGAGGTGCTTGGTGCTGAACCTCCTCCTCCTCCTCCTCCTCCTGTGCATCTCTGCTTGGGTGCCCTCCAAATTGCTCTATTTTTTCTCAGCTGGTACTTGTAAACTAATTGGTTTCCTTGTTCATTCCAAGACATGGGGAAAGTATCCTGTTATCCTGCTGCTCAATCAGGTAATATTCAGGCACGATATTGCAGACTTGCAACCACTTTTAGGACCTTGGATGAAAATATCTTGGAGCAGAGAAACTGAGGAATGCAGTTAAATTGAAGATATGGCATAGGATATTCTCATCCAACATAGAATAACATTGACAGAAGGAGAAGAAAGTACATCTTTTTTGCTTAGTTTTCTCTCTTGTAGGATTTACTTCCTCAGCAATGCAAATTAAATCAGATACATCCATGTATTTACTGCTTCCAACTCAAACTAGAAGGGCAGCAGGTAAGGACTGGAATATTTATTTTCTGTTTAACTCTCAGGAGCACGTCATAAAGCTGGGACCTATAGCAATTGAAAAAGCAAGTCATTAGACAATGACACATTAGTAATGACATCACACAGAGATGTTTTATTAAAACATCTGAGATAAAATGTGCACGTGAGCCAGAATTCTAATAGACCATGAGTCTAAGTCCGTAGGCTTTAATTTGGTCACAGGGAAACCCCAAGCGTTTTCAGCATTATTTCAAAAACACTTTAAACAGTCTCTATTATAGGGTAAGAGCTTTTGGAGAGAGATGATATTTTGCTTTGGCATCAAAGGAAACATTTGATAAAACACTTACTGTGATGTAAAACACAAGCACAGTTTCAAGCTAAAATGTCTGAGTTCTTTTATGTTTCCGCCTTCCCCACCCTATCCCACTTCACCTTTGTGCCAGGTCATCAGCTCTTTCCTTTCACTCCAGTTTACTCAGCATTTTATTCTTTTCCACTAGCTGAAGAGGCATCAAACTTTTGTGTTGTTATTTTGATGCTTCACCAGACATTTCCCTTCCAAGTTTCTTAGTCAGCAAAGTCCCAGATTGTTGACCTTGAGCATCCTCCCCTTCCTGTATCCCAAGAAGTCCTGGTCTCTGGGACTGTGCTGATGTTAGCAAATGAGTGCAGCCCAAAGGGGCAGGTCTGAAGATGACAGGAGCTGGCATGCAGATGGTGGCTGAAATCCACCCTGTGCACATTTTAGGAGATTTTGCTTTGGACAGTTTCTAGGCTGGTCCTGTGGGGAGCAAGCAGAGCACAGCTCTCAGTTGAACTTCATCTGAAATGGGCCCAGTTTGCATGTCCTGCTCAATGCTGGCAAGCAAACCACAGGGATTTGCAGTGCCACAAGGGCACCATGAACTGGAATGTTAACACAGGGTTCCTCTTTCCTGGCTTTGCATTTCACTCTCTGTACTTTCCTTTATCCTTTTGTCTGGTCAAGGAACACTTTCTGAATCTCCCAGGACCTATTTGAACTTAATGAATGTCTCCCTTCCAGACATGAACTTTCCTGTCTTACCCTTCCTTCTTCTCACTGCTTGAATTCCAGCAGGGAGAGAAGAAGAGAAGATGCTCTCCCAGCATGACACTAGCCAGGAAAGTCCCATAGACCCAGCTCTGGAGCCCTTGCCAGCATATAGGTAATATTTTCCCAGGCATAAGTCTAGGCACAGGACTGTATTGCTGTTCCTTCTTCAAGATCATGAAGTGTATCAAATCTCTTGGCAAAGCAGTTTAAAAAAAAAAAAGTTATAAGGTATAAATGTTGTTTCTTAATCTTAAATTTAGCCTGATTTTGAAATAAGTTTTTCGATTTAATCTAAATAAGGGAAAGTTTATCTTTGTCTGTAGGAGTTGGCCATAGAATGAGCCCCAGATGTACCGTTTTGTGATAGGAAATAACAAATATCCCTACAATTAAGTATCACTACACTTTTACTTGTGCTACTGCACCCTAGGAACTCTCCAAGCCTCATAGCTCTAGAGTTGAACATATTTTTATTAACATTTATGGGTTTGTTTTGGGTTTTTTTCACCCACCAAGCCAACACACACCATTTTTCTCAGTTGTAAATGTGCCAGAAGTCCTCAGGAGACCTGGACTCATGAGGCTCTGAATCAAAAGTTCTTACAGTAAAAGCTTCTTCATGAACACAACTTGAGTGACCTGCTCTAGTGATTTCTGTGAAATCACATGTACAAAGGGGAATACTGGAATGGTTTCACACATTGACAATCATGGGCTTCACAGGTGTGTGAAGCAACTTTTTCTCTTAGCTTCCTTTTCTTGCAGGCCTTTCTGAGAGGGCATTCTTCTGGCACTGTTCCAAATAGATCTTTCACACTTACAAAATCTCAGGTACCCATTTCAGATGTAAACAGCAAGAGATGAAGAGAGTCACAGCTACATGAAAGTACAGGGAAAGGCAAAAAACATTTACATGCAACAAGAAGAGTCAAGGATATTAGGGAATTGCATATCACATGAAAGTTACAGCATCATCATCCTTTGTGAGTGATAGTCATATTTAGTTATTTTGCTTTTTGGAGCAGCTGTTGACATATTTTGATGTTTTGCCATATAACAATTCTCTTTTATATTTCTTTTCTATTCTCTTATATTTTGACTTTTGTTTCCTGGCCACATACTGTACATGTGTACTGTACAGTGAAACAAAGCTCTCAAACCTTGAAAAAAAATTTCCTTTTCTTTCAATTCTGCTTGGGGAAATGAAAGATTTATATGCCTTGCACATTGTCTGAACTGCCATTGAATAAAATTCACCAAGTGGCACCACTTTGTAAAACCTGTAAGTATTCTATTCAATTGGCTTGCCCATATCCAAAGAAAATGAAGGGATAAATAAAAGGCAAAAACTTTAGCTGGAACCTCCATCTAAATGACAACTTTGTCATGAAAAAGAATTTTCTGAACCATGACTTTCAAACAGAGATGCAGCCATGAGACACGGGTGCAAACCTCTGAGTTAAATAGCCTCTAACTCTCTGTGCAAACCAGAAACCAATTAGAAATATTATAATAATCAAACAAATACTTATAAAACACCAAAACAATTTCTTGCTCTATATACTTTTCCTTTATAAATGCTGTCCCTTAGCAATTCTCCAGGACAAAACCTGTGCCTCTGTACTTTAGTGAAAAACTATTAGGAATATATGAATGAACATGGAAAGTTAAAGGTGTCCAAGCTGCTCATTCTCTCAGTATCCCTGTTGGGCCCAGGCTCTCTGCCTCTCCACTGATATTTTCCTCTGCACACTCCTACAGAAAATCAAGCAGAACTTGGGTCTAAAGTAGCTTTATTAGCGTTAAATTTGATTATTTAAATGTTAGCCTAACATACTTAATTTGGCATTTGTGTTTTCCTAAGAGCATGGGTTTGGTTTAATTTGTTTCATTTCCTCCTGTACCCAGCTGTCTGTAGTTTTACTATCAATTTCTATACTTTTATGGTGACTTAGATAAATATTGTTAAATTTTGGAGATTTTATAAAAGCCAAATAAGTAATGCCATTAACCTCAGCAGTCAAAAATAATCCAATTAAATTTCCAGTCAAATTGCTTTGCAATGAATGTGCAGTAAAACTCACAAAAATTAACCATTTCACTGCAGACCAGTAAACCATACACTGAATATTTTGATTCTCCCGTTGCTGTAAAAGCCTGTCACCACAGAGTTGTTATCAGCCAGTGGATGGTGATACAGGGATCTTCTGGTCTGAGGGCCACCTTGAGCACACTGGTGTTTTTAACACCACAAGTTGCATAAATACACAGTCACATTCTCACTGCTTATCTCTGGCCACAGGAATGGCTTTTCCAAAAGCCTTGAAGGCCAATGAAATACTAAAGTTTTGGGCTCTTTTATTAGCCTCAATGGACAAATGTCTTGCTACATTTTGCAAATCTCTTCCATTCTGAAAAATGCAAGATTTTGATCAAGATACACCTGCTTTTCTCAAGACCTCTGTAAAGCTATGGGATTAGGAAATGGAATCAGCACAAAGAACTTCCATTTGGAGATTTCTATTACTAGCTTTGCATTTTTATTTAAGCAGGATAACTCTTAAAGCCTCAGAGATACTGATGGGCTGAAGGAGAAGTTGGTTGGCAATTTTTGTTCTGCAGGGGTTTTCTAGGGGCTGAGCTCTGGCTGATTAATCCTGGATCATGGGAGCTTCACTGCATGATGGCTGATCCATCTGGTGACTATCAGAACCTCTGAATGGTACAGTCCCCTGCAATCTGGTGAGTTTTGTTTCTTTAGGTCTCCCCTAGGGCTTAACATCTCTTATCACAATTGGGAAGAACCACAGCTGATGTTCGTAATGGGCAATTGTCACTCCAAAGCCCCTAAGCCCCTGGATGATAGCTCAATGTATTAAATGACCTTCATCTCTGGATGAAAAAATGTGAAATAATTAGCCCGAAGAGCAGCATTTCTGGAAAAACGCTCCAAATGCTCCAAATTCCCAAACCTGGCAACTACTGCCTCCTTTTAGCAGGAGACTATTCCTGGATAGTTCACCATTAATGTCTGAGAAAAGTTTTTAGGTCTGGGCACTCCTCCTCACCCCCAGGCACTCTCTTGCAGAAACAGCTCATAAGGAGCAGATGAGAGGCTCAGAATTCAGGCAGCTGTTCCTGCTCTCTTCAGCCGTTTCTCACCCTGTTCTTAGCAAGGAGCAGCTCAGCCCAGAGCTTTAGCAGCACTGTCTACATCTCCTTCACCTCTGAAAAAAGCCAGGAGAGAGGAAAATACCTGGAAAAATAAATGCATTAGGAAAGGGAGTAAGAGAACTGCCAACAAGAAAACAAATGTACAAGAGAGGAGATGGGGAAAAAGGAATGAAGGTGTGAGAGAAGATAAAAACAGATATAAAGAATAAAGAAAAAATTAGAGGGGGAAAAACACAAATAAAAATAAAAACAAAACAAAAAACCTCAAACAAACAAACACCACCACCCCACCCCCCCAAAAAAAAACAACCAAACAAACAAACAAACAAAAAAAGGAGAAATGGAAAGACATGCTGCGAAGGGGTAGAGCCACCCAGGAATTTTCTATTACACTACTAAGGGAATTCAACAGAGAGATAAACATGGGAAATACTGACTCAGGACTTTCCTCCTCTAAGCTGTTTGTGCCACAGACAATCAATGCCTAGATTGTTTCTTACAGTCTTTTCTAGCCAATGCATTTTTCTTTTGCTTGAATTATGCCTCCATTTAACATACATTCTTTTATTATTCTTGTGGTAAGTACTGTTAGTTGAAGACAGTGTTTCTGTCTCTCTCTCTCTGATTCCTACTCAATATGCCAAATTGTAGCTGTTATTACTAGTGGAGAAATGTGGCCTTTGGTTGACTGTTGGAAGCAAAGCAGCAAAATCTGCCTGACAGTTGTGCGTGCAGAATGAACACACAAGGTGCCTAGAACATCTCTCTGGGATGGGAGCTACAAGACAGGGAGCATAGTTTCAATCTGTTTAAGTAGATAGTACTGTCAAGGTACAATGCTATCCATTTAAAAAAGCCCACCAGCCTGTTAAATAAATCATCTCTTATAGTACACTGGGCAAAATGTACAAAACTCCACAAAACTCTTTTTTCACAACCTACAAATCATGTGCAGTATCTGCACTCTACAGTTTCCATTGTGCCCATAGCACTATTGGAGCCCAGGCTCTGTGTAATCATTATCCAGCAACCACTTTTTCTTTACCATGCTGGAAAAAGACTAAATTCAGGATTTATTTTATCCATAGAGGAATGAGCAGCTCCACCAAATGTCACTCTTCCTAGAAACCTTCATGTACTTGCAGAGTTCTTCAGTTTTTTGAGGGCTGTATAAACATGACTGAATAAGGAATTGATGAACCTCTGCACTTAAGAAATACATTTGCTCATAACATGCAAAGATAATGGAGAGGAGACACAACTTCCCGAAGTGCTAAATGGTCAGCTGGCAAAAATCCCCATCTATTCACTGTCTTCTGGGTTTCATATTCAGTTTCATAAAGGTTCATAGGCTTCATAAAGAAATCTTACCTTTTGGTTTCCAAGAATGGCAGAAACAGTTTGGTTTAATGATTTTTCAGTTTCAGCTAATTCAGCTTTAACAAACTTGTTGGCCATTGCATTCCTCATTGCATGCACAGAATATGTGTACTTACTTCTCACAGATTTATGAGTATTTTGAAACTCACACATTTAAACACGAAAATAAAATCTGTCTGTTATCTGTCTAACGCCATAAGAACTGTCAGTGCCTTAATTAAATCTTAATTCTGATACAACCCTGCAATAGTGTCAGAGCCTTGTAGGAAACCTGCAGCTGAGAGCTGACCCAGGGGAAGGGACAGCACAACACTGTCTCCACTGGAGCTGACCTCAGCTCAGGTACTGCCTGCTTTATGTGCTGTGGTTTTGCTTTCAATACAGCTGCCAGGGTCCCTGCTGGAGCCCCCAGGAGTCCCTTGCTCCAAGCCCCAAGCAAACCTCCAGAGGTACGTGCCTAATCTAAAGAGACAAGGTTGGGAAGAATTTCTGCTACACACTTGAAATACAAGGCAGGGGAAAGTAAATCTACTGTTTAAGGTATTGTTTGACTCCTAGTTTTACCTGAGGTGATATATGAAGTCTAGGGCAGAGGAAAGAGATGAACCTTAACCTTCCATTCAAGTGCATTTAACCATAAAACTGTCATTTGTCATGGCATACATGATGAATGCACAAATACAACTGCTTTCCACATTGTTCCTCGTGGAGGATTTTACAGCCATGACACTGCACAGGAATCAACCGGCTTGATTTAGTTCCCTACATCTGCTGTACAGCCTCCCCAGTGCTGTGAGGAACCAGCCCTGAAGGCTGACATGCCTCTTCTGACACACCATAAAAATGCAGGCGCTGCGTTGTGTTTGGAAAGCTTTGTGGTGGGAGGATGCCAGGGCCACTGAGAGAGATGAAGATCTTTAAATGGCTCTCTGAAAGCTGCTTCTGCAGAATCTTTCTTTGCAGTATTCAAAATCTCTCTTAAGGGAGCATCAACACTGGCTGAAATTAAGAAATTAAATTAAAGCATGTGCAATAGTAAAAAGGAAAACCCCAAAACAAAAGAGATGCCCCATAAGGGAGTTCTGCCTCTAAGCTTTGTGAGTTCTAGACAGACTCCTAGGATATAACTCATACCAAAGGTCTCAAAATACTTGGTGCCTCAAGGGATTAGTAGACTTATGTCAGTAACTATGTCATATAATTCCTGTGACACCTACAACCTTCCTGCCTTTATCCCCATACCAATGTGAACTTCTGAACGTCCTGGAGACAAAAATCTTTCACTCCCTTCAGAAGCTGGGTTCCTGATTCCTATCCTCACTTGTCTTTCATTTCTACTGTTTAGAAGGAGGGTGCTCCAGAGTGGGCTCCTTGAAGGATGCTGCCCGTGCCGTGCAGCTGAACCCCTGCAGCATCCCTCCTGGCTGCTGACTGCACTGGAGAGAGGAGGCAGATGTGTCACTGTCCCATGCCTTGGCCAGCCTGGCCTTGGGCTGGGCCATCAGTGAAGGGAAGAGTCCTGGTGGTTCAGGAGCACGGCCAGGAGAAAGCAGGTCTTGGATTAGCAGCTCTGGAAGGGTTTGCTATTTTGTTGTTTTTTCCTAGCACATAGATAAGAACCAGGAGCTCTGTATTAAAATGTTAGAACTTCCCAAGAAACCATAATTAAAGGAGAAAATATCAGTCTATTCTTCCCTTTAGACTGGTACCAGGTGGTCATTTTTTATTTAATTATTCTGGTCTATTTTGCTTTAGTGTCCTATTTCTTTTACACCCAACAGTATTTTCTTTCAGATGCTGTAGTTTAACACCTTACGACTTCACATTATGTGGTATTCAAAACTTTTTACATTATCTTACTGTAATTTCAAAAAAAGGCAAGTTATTCAGTATGTCAAAGGAAATAGCTTCTATCCACTGCTGGGGCTGAAGGCAAAGGTTTGTAATCTGTCCTCAGCTTTATTAAAAAACATAAGGCATCAGCCTTCATGTAGCTCAAATACATTTCCCTGCGTGGTGACAAACCATGTCTGATACCGTAGAATGAACTTGATATGAATTTCTATTTGGTGCACTCAGCCTTCTGAATACTACTTAATTCTCCAGTGCTGTGTGATTGAACACACTGATCATGGAAACAGAATGCTTTCTCAGCCTTGCGCTGCTTTGCTTTTCTCTCTCTTGGGGTGTTTTGTCGCAATGTCTTTCCCTTGCCTGTGTCTGTGGGTTGAAAGTTACCTTCCATGAGCAAGAAGAATTCAACTCTCAGACCTGCCCTTGGTGCCAGGACTGCACAGCCCTGCCTTGGCAATAGCACAGCAAATGTCTCAGCAGCCATCCCAGGCTCTCTTTACATACACAAATAGAAATGCAGAAAAACTGGAAGTCTTGAGGCAGCTGAGATTTCTGTTTTGGACTGTCTCCAGGGGCCTTCTGTGGCAGTGGCATGAAGGCCCTTGTGTTGATACTTAGTCCAGGGTTTCAGTGACACTCGTGACTCGGTGGCACCCAAGTCCCATCTCTCAGATCTCAGGGGTATATGACTTGCTAGTCTCGATATCATTAAGGTTTGACTTGGGACACATGCCTCAAGATTTCGAACATATACTAAAACAATTCAGAAAATCAGATGATTTTATGCAACTGGGGCAGAAGCTGGAGAAGTGTGGAGGTTAATAAGGGAAAGAGGTTTTCTGTTCAAGCACAAGGCTCTTATTCTCAAGTGAATCCAAGCTTTTCAATAGCAACTCCCCAACTGTGTACATCTATTTCCGAGATACCTGTGCCTGGTAGGTTTGGTTTTAGCAGCTACAGCTGGCCTAGAGGAATGTGGGACATGGGCAATTTACAGCTTATCATGCCTGTGTCTCTTTCAGGTGCTGGGGTTGGAGGAGCATTTTCTGTTACAGAGGATAAAATTCCTTCATTCTCTGTCGTGCCTTGTGCAGATTAAAGGAAAGATAACCTGCCCAATCATCATTATACGCTCAAAAGCATAACTGGAAAAATCCATGCACATCAGTTCTGTCAGTCTCAAGGAGATCTGCAGAGGAAACAAATGACCCACAGCAAAAATGGATAATACTACACAAAATTGGTACCTGGGAGCCATGTGGCTAAACTAGCAGTAAAAATGACCCATTCTTTTCAACATGAAATCACTTCTCTCTAGAAGTATAGAAAAGAGATTTTTATGCTGTTTTACCACCTGCTCCTCATCCCTGGGATCTCTGTATTCAGTTTTGATTTATGAAGGAAAGTGGGCAGAATCAGATGAATTTTAACTGGCATATATCAAGATCACAGTGGTTTGGGTCTTTTTTTTTTTTTTTTTTTCCCCCAGGCTATATGTATTTTTAATCTATTTTTGTAAAGTGGCACAATTTTTATTTCTTGTAAAGCCAGAGAATTTTTGGTTACTTCTCTTCCAGTTTTTTATCCACTGCTCCTCTGTCAAGCATCACTTTTGCTGAAGAATAACAGCTAGTTCTTTAATACATGGTGAGACTTACCAGCAGATAATTTGATCATAGGTCAGATCAACTGTTACAATAATTTCTTCCTTATTTATGTTAATAACTTTTATGAATGTGTACAACTGTACCCATGGGTGCATTTAATACTTCCAAAAAATGTTCATTTAACTGCTCTGGCATCAGACATGCTGGGCAGCAGTGTAGTGATTTTGCCATATTCAATATGTTCAGAGTATGTTGAACCCATTATGAGGTCATTAAAAAAATAGAAATAATATTATGGCAGGTTTAAAAAAAAAAGTCTCACTCTAATGGAAAGCCAGGAGGCTTGGTATGAAATTTGCCCTCAAAAATTAACACTTAACTAACTTAGGCAAATGAACTGCACACTTAGGCTGTGGAACAGTGGAATCAAAGTCTATTTGTAAATGTCTACCAGAGGAAAAGGTAGGAGGGTTTTGGAGGCAAAGTGTTGCAAATGGGGTCCAAACTCTGCATACACAGGGGAGAAAAAATGCATTTATGTGTACTGTGAGTATGTTTTCCTGTTCAGAGCTGAGAAATTACATGTACAGTTTTTAGACCCAAACTTTCTGGACCCAAACTGCTGGTTAAGAGGGATAAAAATGGAGACGAAAAAGGCAAAAGAAATAAATAGAAAACCCTGTTTCTGCAGACGTAATTAGATTAGCTGACATCAAGTTTAATGACCGATATTTTTAGGCAATCTGGAAAATTTGGATATAATTGATATAAAGACTCAATCAGTGGTTAACACTGCTGGTCTTTGGAGATAAAATTTGGTTCAGGTTCTTTACAGAAAACTCTGTGAAAAAAATACTATTAAAAATTCTGCTGTAATGTTTTGTTTCTTCTATAACTTTTATTGTAGACTCTTTTTTTTTTAATAATCTCTCTGTTTATTACTGAACCTTTCCTGTGCTGTAGTCCTAATTTAAAGCTTATATTTTCAATTTTCAACTCAAATTGTATGTCAGGGGTAATTATAATTTTTTAGGTCTTCTGAATAGAGATGTCTAATGAATTGGAAGAACAGAGCCTTTATGAAGACTTTATTTTAACTACAATATCATTGTGTGTTTTTCCAAAAAACCTCAATTTTTATCACAGTAATGATGTTTTTAATGTTTCTCATTAAAATTTTTCTGATGGGTAGAAATTACACTCCCAGTCATGAAGTCAGAAAACTGAAAGAGAAAGAATGATGAGCTCCTGCCCTGGAGATGCCTCTGTAGATACTAAAAATATAGCAGTCCTCTGGGGTATTTTGTGAGTAATATCTGCTTTTGAACCTTCTTGTTGAAAGCCTTGTCTAACTCCAAACTAAATTTGATTTGAAACTGTAACAAAGAAAGTATTTTTAAGAAGTGTTGTTTTTTCCTTCCGTCTTTCCATATCAAGAGAATGTGGACTGCACGACAGAAATGGAAGTCCAGGGTGGAAAATATATAAAATTTATAGAAATGTCTTTTCTGGAGAACAGTGCCTTTTGTGTTACTCTTTTTTTTGTTGTTGTTTGTGAAAATTGTGATCTATAACAAAGTGTTTAAACAAGCACCTTAGCTGGAGAGTACTAATATAATGAATTTTTGTCTTTAAAAATAGAAAAGTTTTAAAATGATCCAGTTTCAAAATTCTATCTTTGAACAAGCTTAGAATTCTACCTCTCCCCAGTCTTCCCTCTTCTTACTTTTCTTTCTAATATATGTGACACCTTTATACATGCTATTCTTTGAAACTCTCTAAAGTAAATGTGTGGTATTTGTCACGCTAATCATAAACCAAAATCATTCTGGATACTGATCTTTGCACTGTTCCTCCTATGCACTTGGAATTATTGTTATTTAATTATTGTAGAGAGAGAGAGATATTTCACTTGAAAAATTACTAAATACAAGAGCGTTAAACTATACTAAAAATAATAAATTCTATTTAGCCTGTTTTTTAGATGGCTATGCTTCTGAATGGTTTCTTAGCACAGGTAGGAGACTTTCCAAGACATGATTTACTGCTCAAGAGGTGTGGATTTGGATTCACAGTTCTGGATGTGCTCCAAATGGCACTGTTTGATCAGAGGAACAAGCTATTATTTATAAGGGAGAGCTGAGTGTGGAAAAGTTTCAGGATGAATGAAATATATTCATCTATTTCAGGGGTGCATAGCTCCTGAGTAACATCTGAAAGAAGAAAAAAAGTAGTTTATACAATAAAACTGAGCAATTTGGATTTTCACAGTTATAGCAAAGTACTCTTCCATAGTCTTTGAACAAGCAGTTGGGTTTAGCCCTGACACCACCCTGGTTGTTGGCTTGCAAAGATCTTGTCCCTGGGGAGATCGTTCCACACTTCAGCATCTCTTCCAGCTGGTTTTGGTCCCACTGTCCCTGTGGCTCATCTGGATTTCTGCTTTTCCAGAGGATCCAATGCACGCTTTTTCCTGTGTACTGGTTTTGTGGCTAAGAAACAGGGCAGGCAGTACACGCAGCTGGTGCCCTTGGTTTGACTTGGAGATTCTTGTTCATACAAACCCCTGTTCTGGCTTCCTCTGGCTGGCTGGAATTAGCTAAATAAGACCAAAGTCCCACAGATTCATTGCAGGACCTAATTCAAGTCTAATTTACTCCTTTATTGATTTGTATTTGGCGTCATTATCTTTACAAGTCAGGTCCCTATTTTGGATATAAAACCCTCATCTTTCATAGTTTTTCTATCTTTGCTCCTGCTTCTTTATCACCATTTATCTTTATCAGTTTCTGTAGCATTATGTCCAGAAGAGTGCAAAACAGAGGAACAAATCCAGTCTGTGCAGAGTGAGTTCCACCACTCACGGGTACAAAAATTTACAAAATCCTTTGTTCACTCTCAGCATTTCTCAGTTTTAATGCTCTATTTTTAAGACATTGTGTTAAATCTTTATTCTAGCTTTCAGAAATCTTTTTTTTTTTTTTTAAACGAGATACAATGTACAAGGTCCATACTGTACTTACGAGAAGAATGGTAATGCACACAGAAGGAGTCATCATCCTAAAAGCAGGGTGTCTGTTTGCTCTGTCCAATTACCATTAGCATTATGCTGGTTTAAGTACTAATGAATGGGAACTGAAATTTCTAATTGTGATGAGACTTTCTATGGGAGGGTAGGTAAATAGTGAATATTAAAGGGAAATGAAATGAGGCAATGTTATATTGCCCCTGAAGTCTCCTAGAGGGACTGGTTACTATTATAACTGGGCATGTTTTTAGACATCCTCATTTATCCAGCCACATATTCCCTTTTTCTCAAATGAAAGAAAACTACCTCCTTCAATACAGGAAGAAAAGACCTGTTGGGCATCTACTCCTCTCCTAATGCTCCTACTGTGAGTTAAAACCAGCTAAATGTAGATTCTGTGCTTCCCTGTGCTTCAGGGCCTCAGCCAGCTGTGGCTGATGACCAGGGCAGAGTAAAAGGTTGGGGGTTAATTGCAGTCCTTAAAGGAAAATTGTGACTCCTAAGGGTCCAGTACTGGAGTCATACAAAAGATCCTTCAAGATGTCTCACTTTTGACTCTCTCATCTGGTTTTTTTTTTTTTTTTTTTCCACGAGATTGTTGTGGGGTTCAGTGGTTTTATGTTGGTGGAGTGACATTTTCTTCAATCCTTTTGGATCTTGCGTCAGTCATGAGGACAGTCTGCTGCAGAATCCAGATTATCCATTTAACAAATAAGCACCAAACTTGGTAACACAAGGATAAAGAAACACAGCTTAGCAGAAACATATTCATGGTAATTTTCCATAGAAATCCAGGACAGTCAGACTTGAAATTGAATTTTAGAGTACCCAGAAATTAGGTGCCTTGACTCTTTACTATTAATAGATCTATCAGACTTTGAAACATTAGATTAAACACCAGTTCTAATTGATAGCTGTGTGCTGAAAAAGTAAGTATTTATTCCAGCTCCTCCATTAGAGACATTGGCAGTCTTTGAGAGAAAAAGGAAAAGTTCTATTTTTGAGGGTAGGATTGTGATGGAAGGTGGTGCATGTCCAACACAGAGGGACCAGGGTTGTGTATGGCTGATGGCAAGCGGGGACAAAGCTTCAAGCAAGAAGCCTGGGGACAGCTCAGACTGCATTTTGGGGAGTAAGACTAAGGCAGAAGCAGGAGTTGGTGTCGTGGATTAGGCAGCGAATAGCCAGGTTCACTACCAGGACAAGCATAGCTGGCTTGATGCTAGGGCTGAAAGGGGGGAGATGCACACAGAGCTCAGGGCAAAGCAGCAGCAGCCCTTCACAGCAGTGTGGGGTGCCAGATCTTGAGCTGCTGCTCAGGAGCACAGTGACAAACCCAGGGCACAGCACAGCCAGCCCTCCTGCAGCTGCCCTCACTTGTTAGGCTTGGAATTTCTAATCAACAGCCAAAGGTCCCAAAAGAAAAATAACATCACTGTAATGTACATCAACTGGCAGATTCCCTGAATAACCTTCTTCACCGCAGCTGAGAGCACAGAAGAATGGATTTTGACGGTGTTTATTGGATTTATCCATGCTTTCTTCTCCTAGGGTGGTCAATACATTTAGAAAAAAAAAACACTATTTACACACCAGAAAGGACTTTTGGTGCAAAGTAGCTGTGGTAGTATGAACTAAGCATTCACTTTTTTTTTTTTCCCTGGCAGTTTAAGCTAACAGTCAAATATTTAAGGCACAGAATGTTGTGTTTGTAATTGTGCAACCCAGCTGGATGTTTCTACCAGCATAGTACACTGGCTACCAAAACCTCATGTGAAGAGTCATCCAGACATCAGAATGAATTACCACACCTGTAGTCACTGAGCTGCTAACCTGCCAGAAATGCTGCTGCTTGTGAAGGTATTAATTGTCATTCTGGGGGAATTAAGTCTAAAGAGCAGGAGCTCAAAGCTCCTCTGCTATAGTATCTCCCTGTTGAAGGGTATTGGAAAATTAAACAAAAGGGGGGTGGGAGGGGAAATCTCTTATTCATGAGGGATCCAAGAAATTGAAAGGGTTAATGGCTGGATCTGCTGTCCTTAGAATTGCTGGAACCACTCATTGGTCCCACTGAGCAGGTCCTGTGTGACTCATGCAAGATAATGAATGGGCCCAGTATTGCCAAAAATTAATTCTTGCACTACTTCTTCCCTTTGCTCTTGGGGTAAAGGGACGTTTCATTTCTGACAAAATCGCTTTACTTCACAGCCAGCTCTCAACCACCCCTGGAAACCCTGCTTCCCTCAGTTTGCTGCCATGTGCTGCAAATCCAAAGATTTACAACACCAAAAATTACAGCCTTCATGATTCACATTGCTGGTGCTCTTATATTAGTCTAATCACCGATACACATTTTTCAAAAAGTTGACAAATATGTCAGGTTATTGAGGTTTATTTTAACTTTGGCTATGGATGATTTAATACAGAAGGAAATCAGGTTAGGGAAAGCTCTGAATATGTATTTTCCAGTGGGAACAAAGTAAAAAAGTTTTTCTCGCCTCCTCTCACTGCTTCTCAGTCATCAAGAGAGAAAGAAATGATGAAAATGACACATGAGCTGCTGCAAAGCCTAAAAATAAGACAGATTTTATTTTATATTTGGAAAGGGAGATTAGTTTGTTCTGTGGCTATTTTTCTTTTATTTTTTTTTTAATCTTTAACAAGGTGGCATTTAAAGTAGACAGTCATCACATCAAAAGAAGCAAACAAATTTATTGCATTTTATTGCTGGTGAGGTGGATAATGGGAAAAGACGTGAAAAGTGAGGGAGAGTGTGGGAAGTGGGGGCACTTACAGGGAAATACATTTGTGTGGGTTGGGTTTAGCAGTTTGAGACAGAGAAGTACTTAGACAAATTGCTTTGCATTTACACTCAGAAATGAAGAATAAGCCTTCTCTTAAAAAGAATTACATATGAGCCATTCTTGAAGCTGGTATTAGGCAGGCAGGACTGAGGATGCTGCTGACAGAAGACTTTATGTGGAAGTGCTAATTAAGGCTGGACCAAATGGGTAACCTTCCAGGTCAGTAATAGTAAAGGTCTTGAGGTTAAAAAAAAAGAGGACAACTGACTTTTAAGAGACTTTATTTTTTTTTTTCTAAAAAAAATAAGTCATGGTCCTTACAAAGAGTTTTGACATTGGCCTCAGACACAAACTGCAGAAGTGAAAAAATAAAAGCCACCGAGTTCATGCTTTGAAGTTCACTAGGATTAGCCACACAAGAGCAAATTCCAGGAAGAGAAGGTAATCAAAATGCAGGCAAGCAATTAGATCTGCATATTAAGTATGAAAATACACAGTGCTGGGCTGCATATTAAGTAAGTGCAGTAACCTTGTGCTTCTGGAGCTGCTCAATGAGGTTACTGTGCAAAGGAGCTCAGAGGACTCACCTCCTGAGGGGAAAATTGCTTTTCTTTGGCTACAGCCACGGTTGTGGTGCTGAAAATGCACTTTTGTGTTAGATGTTATCCCAAGGGGGCTGGGGAACCCAGCCACGAGTGGTGAGCACACAGGCAGCCTTGGGCAGGACAGTGCGAGGCACTTGGGGTGACAGGATGTCCCAGGTGCTCCCAGCCAGCCAGGCTGCACAGGAGATTCCTGAGCCGGGGACCTGGAGAGGCTTACAGGGCACGAGATCACGCCATGCTTGACTCACAACTCTGCTCTGAGCAGCCGACAGGGAATTTTAATATTTTTGTTATTGGAGTGGACATTTGCTAGAGTAGAAGGAGCCTATTCTAATTTTGGAAACCATCACCTCCTGAACAAGCTACATTTTATCTGTAATTATTATTAGGTTTCTTCCTTCTCTCTAAAACTGAGGACTGAGATTTTCAGGAGCCTGTGCGTTGCGTGGAGCCCTCCCTGCTGTTCCTCAGTGGCAGTGACCACAGAGCTGGGAAAAGATCTGACCCCCCAGGCACCCACCCAGCTGTCTTGTTCATCATTGCCAGCACAATCCATGGGTGTCCAAGGTTACAGTTACCTCAGTCCTAAGGTTTCAGCATGGAACTGCTGCCCTGTGCCCATCTCCTGTCCCTGATGATCTGTCTGTGCAGGCTCAGTAAAAGCCAGATGTGGGTAACCCCCACATCAGAGGCTTAGATTGTCTAAGGTTTCTAAATGTTGCTGTTGGTTAGGACTCAAAGGCAAGCCATGAACTCCCAGCTTGTTGGCTCAGTAGCTGCTTTCTAAAATCCTGTGGACTTCCAAGGGAGACTTTTCCTCACCTTCTCAACGCCTGTAGTGAGAGACATGAGCACAGCTCAAGTTTGAGGTCACCTGACAGTTTATGTGACATGGCACATAGAGAATAAAATAAATGTCTCTCTTCCTCTCCTTCCTGTCCTTAATTTCTCTGTGTACCTCTAATCCTTCCACTTATAAAAGTCTCTTAAAAATGAGGTAACTCATTCAAAGCAGTGAGTTTTGTTGTTTTTTGGTTTTCTTCAAGGAGCTTCATGTTGTGGGAGGGAAAGAAAGTAATAAGCAGAGGATGGAGAGAATGATCACCTCTAAGGCAAGCAGCTTAATATTTCAGGAACCAGACAAAATCATTTTGGATGATCATCAAACAAAAAACACCAAGAAGCTAAGATGTGTTATTGTTCTCTTTCCCCATCCCCCCCCCCACCCTCTAAAATAGCATGTTTGAGAAACTGTCCCTTTAAATCTACTCTTAAGTGTCCCACTTCACCAAGCTGGGATTTGCAGTGTTTACCAGCTCTGTGTGTTGGTGTGGGTGTCAGAAATATGCAGGTGATGTAATTTTTCATTCCCTCACCCAGGGTTTAATTGACAATATCATTCCACACCCCTCCTCCCACCCTTCTTCCACCTCTTCAGTTTAAACCCTGTTCTCCCAGGCCTTTTGGGCCAACACTCTTCAAAAATGTGTTACCTTCATAATTTAAAGTTTTCTCTAAGGCAGGGAATTTTCATGACTTCATTTTTGCATCGTTCTTGGTATGGAGATGAAAGAAATGTCCTAAATGAATTTACTGTAGTAAGCCTATCTAGCAATGATTTCTTAGGCACAAAAAATGAAGAGAGAGTTCAGTATTGATCATAGAATCTGGCCATTAGTATACTTTGAATTATGAAGATTTGTTGCCTTCATTTTATTATCTTTTTAATGAACAAAACATATGAGTTCTGAATTCTCTCTTCTGCATAGAATTTGGACTATCTATTTTTATACAGCCATATTAAACAAATCATGGCAATAGGTCCTTGAGTAAAGTATTTTATCATACCTTTAATCAATTCAGCAAAGATTCCAAGATAAACAGTGGAATACATCATTACTAGAAGAAGTGTAAGTTTAGAAAATAAGTGATTGGAAGATATAGGGAATAAAAAACAGGGAAGAACTTAATTGTATTGAGAGAGGAGAGGTCTCAGTGGCCTGGCTACTCTCTTTTCACAGGATCTTCCTGCTTCTCGCATCCAAGGGGCTCTTCTGGGACAAAAGCCCCAAGACAGCAATGATCCATGGACTCCACAAAGACAAGGGGCATTGGGACTGTCCTGGGAGCCAAAACTCGACCTGTGAGCCAAAGTTCTTCCCCTGCCTTCTCTTCACCCAGGTGAATGGGAACAGTGATGTATTCAGCTCTTGTCTTCTGTCCCCAGCTTCCTCTGACTCATGAACGGGGATGCAAACAAAACCACCTCCACATTCCAATGGAGCTGTGCCTGGGAGGGAGCAGGTAATAGCTAAGGCACTGGAGTAACTCAGGACCATAAGCCTGCCCTTTCAAAAGCCAGGTTTTCAGGCTCCTGAAGCTGTCAGGCAAAGCCACAGCCTAGCCTGTAGTCCTACATCTTAGTACCTTGCTCATTATGGTTACAGTACAGATAGTTGTCTGGGATTACTTACTGAGTCAATTAGTGAGATAAAGTAAAAGTGTGACTGAGAGAGTATTGGGTAATTGAGAGGTTGAAAGGCTGTATTGAAACACATCTGGTGATAATTAAGTTTAATTGTACAATTTTATCTGACCAAACATAATTACTTGTGACTAAATATATGTCAGCACAGCTGATTGACACATACACTGTATAAACATGGCATGCTTAGGTCACTTGCAGGGAAAAGCAAAAAGCCTCCTTACAGGGATGAAGCAAGACAAAAATATTTTTTGGCAACTAACTTCACACAGTTTAAAACCCATTTTTTAGAAAAAGGCATATGCCTACCTAGAGCTAGATTTTCTTTTATTTACTTCTGGACTGTCTCTTCTTTCAGGTTAAATGCAGATGTAGGAGTTAGAGTGATTACACTAGAGTCCTTTATCGTGGTTAATGCTATGAGTGGAAGGAGTTACTGGGAGGAGGCAGGAAAATGGTGGCTTTAGTGTGAGCATGACAGGAATCAATAGAAGTGTGTCATGGAATCCACAGGAGCTGGTGATTTACCAGTGTTTAATAAATGCTGAAGCTAGTTTTTGTCTAGAAGTGCTACTTATGTGTCCTGCTTCACAAGTCTCCAAACAACCAAAAAAAAGTCTCCTTGAAAAGTGGTTTGAATTGACCCTGAGATTAGCACTGGTTCGAGCCTGGTGCTATTAGTGCCAAGGTTGTGGATTCAATCTCTCTATGGGCCACTTACTTTAGAGCTGGACTTGAAGGTCCTTATGGGTCCTTTGCAACTCAGAATATTCTGTGATTCTGTGAATAATGTTTGCAACCACTGCTACTTTCATCATCTTATCTCGCCCTGTACTGCTGACCTATTACTCCAGGAAGGGTTGTAGCTGTGCAGCCCTGTGTCTGTGGGTGTCTGGCTCAAAGAAACTTGAATACTTGCTCCAGAATTCATCAGGTATTGAAGAAAGTAAATTCTTAACTGGAAACAGCTTTCCACTTCATTTTTCCTTGCCAGGAAAGGCTGACTTCCCACAGGTGCCGTAATTCACTGCGGGCCCTCCAAGGATGCCAGTTTTACTGAAAATTCAATCTCTTTACTACAATAGAAGGCCAGCTAAGCTGCCATCCACAGCAGCACTCAACTAACCCAGTGCCAATAGTGTGATTCATTGATTATTATCAAATGAACTTTCACTTCTAACTTCAGAAAAGAATTAGACAGTGATGAAACTCACTGCAAGGGCAGCTGGCCAGACTTAGTTGTAACGATGAAAAGGAATGATTAAAACTCTCAGCTGTAACAAGAAACACTTGGGCATGTGCTGCTTTTACTTAAATATTATTTAGACTTCTGCAATTTTGTTTACAGCATATCTCAACATAAGGTGCCATATGGCAGTAGAGGAGTGGGTGCTAATAAGAGCACATGTGAAACAACTGTGTCTTTGTGTACCCCCTTCCCAGACATCCCAGGAGTACTTCAAGTTGAGACTTTAGCCTGGAGGCAACTGAAGTTTGCTCAAGACTTTTCCTGGTTTCAGCTCAGGTGTTTGCACGGCCATCTGACACATTAATAAATTAATGAACATTAAGATTATTCCCAGCATGTGTTTTTCAGGAAGATGCATCACCAGGCTGCTTTGTGGTACTGTCCATCACTGCAGAACACCTGGAGGCTCTGGATCTGGGGCTGCCACTGCAGGTAACAAGGTCTGCCTGCACTCATCTCTGTTTAAAAGCCCCATTTAGGTCACACAGCCCATGCACAGCCATGAGACTGGGCTGCTGGCTGGAATTGCACCCTGGCAAGCCAGCTGGGCATGGGAAAGGCTGGGACACTGTCCCTGTCCCTCCCTGCAGCACAGCAACAGCTGGGCTGGCACTGCCAGCACTGGCCTTTGCTGTTGTTTCATTTCCCATCTCTTAATAGCTGTGCCCACGCCTTCCTGGGGACCGTGCTGAAGCACAGCCTCTGCTTTCTGATCCTCAGAGCCTTCCAGGTGCAGTGCCCAGGTACTGCACACGTGTGTCCCTGAGATACTCCTCACATCACCCTGGCCAAGGTGAGCTCTGTGACCTCTGCGTCTGCCATGGTTTAAAAACACCCGTTAATAATGTTAAACCTGTTGGAGGCTTAACTGGGTGTATTCCACACACACCAATGATGAAAATATTTCATCATTTTTCAAGGAAGGAATAGTTCAAAACGGAGATAGATCAACATCCAATGGAAGGGATATTGATTCATTTCCTCACCTTGGGAATGAATACCTTCCCCCAAGCAAAAGGTATGAAAGGGAAGCCATTGTTCATCTGAAACAAACAAGGCTCAATAAATCTTAATCCTTCTATAAGATAGTTCTGAGAGGAAACCAGGTAAACACAACCAAAAATGATATTACCTTTCTCTTTTATCTTTGGATCTAGTACTTGGGCTGTGTTTTTAATGAAAAAATTACTTAAATGTGGAACAAAATTCTCATTTTCATAGCAAAACTGTATTAATAGTCTTCCATTTGTCTTATTTAACTGGGGGAGTCCCATGTTTGTCTCACTGAATATCTGACTTTGGCCTATGGCAGTACCAGAAGTCAGAGTGTACTTTAAGAGCTTGCTGCAAGAATATCTCTGGTCCAAGCAATGTGGTAGGGCTGCAATCCACAAAGTACTGAACTATGGGCTCTTGTACTGCTGAAGACCTAGACCAGTCTCAGGAGCCCAAAGAGCTGCAATCAGGTGCTTTAGTGCTGAGGGAATGTGTCAGTAACTCCCACATTTGGGGCTCTAGTTCATGCTGGACTTATTTCCTCTGAATATTTCATGCAACCCTTTTAAAATGTATTCATTTTGCACAAATTCCTCTTGTATTTGCTTCCTATGAATATTTATGGAGCTGACATTGCTGCTGTGCAAAATCTGCATGGAAGGTATTTTAAATCACTCCCTGGGCACTACACTGCCCATCAGGCCAAAGGGCCATGAGGTGCCTTGTGGGGAGCTGGGAGCCTCCTTGGGCAGCAGAAGTTTCTTGGGAAATGCACATAAACGTTCTTAACAACTCCACTGGCTGCAGCACCAACTTGCAATGACAAAGGAATGACATTCAGAACCATTGCAATCAGACTTGTCTGGAGCTGCCTCAAGAAGGGCCTTAGGAAGCTTTCTTCTGTAACTGCTTTAAGACAGTGGCAATGTAAAACAGGCTCAGCTGTGGCTCAGATTGACATGCAGAAAAAGTTGTGTTCAGCAATCCACACTAATTATTTTCTTGCTGCAACTCAGTCCTTGCTATTCAGGAAATCTCCTTCCTAATGGGCAATTATGGAATGACTTGTGTAGGAAAAATACTTTTTTATATCAATCTGTAAATCTGTAGAGCATGATGGTATCTCTTCTGCATATGTATATAAGAATCTTTATGTGTGGAGATTTTGTATATTTTATACAAAAATAATTAATACATTCTTTGTGCATATATATTTTTGAAATATGCATTTTAGACACATAGTTCAACATGTTCACTCTATAAAAGTATACATACTCCTATCATGTAAAATCTTATAGGAGTTACATAATTATAGCTGATATACCTATGGAGTTTCTTCTCATTCACCTCAGATTCCTTTCTTTTATTTCTCTCCTCTATCTTTGTTACCTGTGACCAGAAAGAAATTTTCTGTTAATATAGTAAGCCTGCATTTGATTATATTTAAAAATTGTTTTATACATAGATACGTCTACAGCATGTGTACTTGTCATACATAATGTACTGTGAAATGCATATATACATATATAATGTATCACAGAGTAATATTGCAATCCGTTAACGTTGTCCAATATCCTAAATCAGAATATTCTATGCCATATGCCACATAACATCTATGGTAAGTAACATTGTGTAAGTTGTGTTATAGCGTGTAACGTGACCTGTAAGACGCATCATGTAATATGATGTTTATCATGTATGAGCAGTGCAAGCTTCACAATTGCTGTTACCTACCATAATTAAATCATGTTTTATTTTTAAAAATCTCATTAAAGAAGACCTTTCTGAGAACAAGTATGCCTTTAATTACTTTGTCTAGCAGGAGCTTGTTCTGTCTGATCTCTCTCATCCATGATAAACAGTTACTATCATTTCACATTTTCTCCTTATGAAAGTTTCCCTACAAAACCAATAATTTCATTTCTGTGGACCTGTTTCTGCTCTTCATATTTTTAAGACGCAGCCAGCAGAACATACTATTGAGGGTGAAGGACCACTGATTTCTGAAATGACATTCTGAACTTTTCCTATTAATCTGTACTCCCTTTTTAGCTGTGTTATTGCTCTGGTTGCCATCCCACCACCCTTGTACACTGAGTAAAATTGTTTATGACTCCAGGTCCCCTTCCTCAGTGATCACAGTTAATTAGATACAAACAGAAGATGGCCACAGAAGTGTTTCCTGGCTGGTGTTGCTTAGGATGCAGCACTGAATATCTGACTGCCCAACACACTGGGGTTGTATTTTTTTACTGTTCATGTCAGTCTGCTTAAGTGGTGATTGATTTGAAATAAAGATTTTTTTTTTTTTTTTGTAGGTGCTGCATACTTCAATGGGTTTTTGTGGGATATGCTGTTTTCAGACTTGATCAGATACCAGTAGGCTCAATAAGATACTCCTGTCCCTCTCTCTCTGTGGATTCCCCATCAGGGTTTAGGTGAAAATTCCTCCTGACAGTGATGTGCCAAGACCACCAAGGCCTCTGAGGTGGGAGGGACAGACTCTGTGCTTCTAGCACAGAGGCACTGAGAGGTTTCACCAGCTCCCAAGCAGAGGCCAAGAGACCTGACAACACTTGAATTTCCTATTACTGGCACACTGAGGGCAAAGGAAGCAATGGCAACTGCTCCAAATCTGCATTGGCTAACCACAATGGCAAAATGAAAGCAATGCTTCTTAGTGATGTTAGTGCTGCAGTAACAATATTGTCTAGCTTCAAGAAGTGGACATCAGTGTTTACACCTCCCCTGCAGTAGATGCCAACCCCCCACCATGTGTTTAGCAGTGCCAGGGACAGGCTTTACCCATCCTGTTCATAAACTAATGGACTTACAGAGCGTTCTCATAAAAGAAAACACTCATTTTGTTAAGTTGCCCCCTTCAGTCTCACAGCACCTCACTTTGGCTGCATGACTCAAAGACCTATCCCTTTGTGTTGTGTATATCTAAAGCTATATGCTGCAAAGAGAGAAAAAAGTCAAGAAATGGTTAGAGGCAATAAACAGGGGAAAAGATGCCTCAATCAATCAAGGATGTTCTAGACTCATTTACATACCTCAGTGATGCATAGCAGGGAGGTTGTCCATGGTTTGAAGCTGAGAGATCTTTCAAAACTCACAGGCGCATTGTAAGGAGTGATTCCAACCTCATTCTTAGTTTCCATTATTTTAGGCACAGCAAGTATTTTGAAATTGGCTGCTGAAGAGAAGCTAAGGTACCCCTTCCAGTCACAGTAAGTACTCTAAATAACCCATTTGCTTCTTTACACAGCTCCATCCCAGGTTCAAGTCACCTGCTGGGGGAACACAGGTGGCAAAAAATAAACTTCTATTTTCTGCACTTCAGCCTGGCAGACTTTTTGTTATTGTTCATTTTAGAGAGACACCTTTTTTTTTTTTCCTTTTTGCAGAGCTTACATTACTATCAGTTGAAATACTAATGGACATCAACATAAACATCATCTCCAGGGCTGTTCAATGAAACTAAGGCAGATTGTCTTGAAATTAGCTTGACTCATATCTAAAAATTGCCAGTGATTAGCTGATTATGGTTTGAATGGAAGTCAGATTGCTACAAAAAGCCACAAAAAGTCATCCGCAGATATATCCTAGTAAATGATACCTCGGATGCCTCAGTTGTTGCCAGTGCTTGCATTAGGGATGAAGGTCTATTACTACATCACATTGATGGTAGTAATTTTAAAATATGTATTCTGCCCGGGGAGAATCAGACTCCTGGGGAAAATTCTGTCTTTTTACTTTTTAACCTACTCACTAAGAATAAAAAAAAAAAAAAGAAAAATAAAAACAACAAAAAAGGAGATGTCACAAACAGCAGAACAAATTAAAATATTCCCCTTATGAGAGAAGCTTGTTTCTCTTATGTAAATACAATTATTATAATTACAGAGTGATTCAATCCTGTTGTCTTACTAGAAATCATTCCTTCTGTACTGAGAGTTTGTGGCATTTAAAATAATTTTGAATAAATTAAAGGCCAAATGTTAATAATGCTGATAGATGTCAAGCTTGTTAAGGAAAAAAGAAGGCATTATTTTGCCACAATTATAAAGTTCAGTATCCACTTCTGGTTTGATTAAATTCTCCAGGTTTTAGGACTTTGATGAAAAAAGAAAAAAAAATAGGACCTTGTCCATTTCCCTGTCCAAAACTACTAAGACATCAATTTGTAACATGTGTGTCTGCATTTTTCAGATTTGAAATAAATACAATTCAGTTTCACAAAAATAAGCAAGTCCTTTATTTCAAAACTGGTCACTTTTGAGCTGTGTCTCTGCATGGTTTATAGGCTGCTCTGCTCTCCAGAGCATTTATTTTTTTTTGTCTTCCCAGAGAAAATTCCTTTAAAATCTTTACCTGTGAAAATGTATTTCAGCTCCAGTCCTTGTTGCATTAGCAAGCATATTGCACAGGGAAATACTCAGAAAGTATCTACAAGTCAGGAGTCATATTTAATTCCCATAAAAGTGGGCAACAGGATACTATGCCATGTCATTTCTAGCAGGTTTTTGATTTAAAATACCCACAGTTGGTTCTCATTTATTTTTAGTGCATATTTGACTTCCTCTTAGAAAAAAAAAAATCTTACTTGGTATCTCTGGTGATATGAGGGAATGCTAATGAGGTCCTGTGCTAGAAACACTTACCTGGGGTGGGGATTAGGGAAATAGCAAGGACACTGCCACAGCTGTGAGCAGTAGAAGCCATTGTGAGACCAACAGCTGAACACCAATTGCTCAGACCCAGTCACAGCCCCACAGATCCCAGCAGGAAAGGGCCTGGCAGCCACCCCCACACCAAACCCTGCTCTGTGCCTGGCACCAATGGGGACAGGGCAGGTGGCTCAGTGGTGTCACCCACCACAGGACAGGGGTGTCTGCACACCTGGCTGCAATGTGGAATCCACAGCTTGAACACTGCCAGGGAAATAGAAACTGGAAAATGCCAGGATCCGTGTCAGGCTGAAGTTTTACCACTTTGTCTTGGCTTGCAAAGCAGGATGCAACCAAAGTATATATTCTATCACCATCTGTTGAAACCAGGAGAGGCAGTGAGCTTTATCTCTGGGGATGATAGCTTCTGTTAATGGGCCAGCTCTTAAAACCAGGTGGGGCAGTGTTTTTTATCTTTTCCACCACCCACCCTTCCTCCAAGGAGATATCTTCTGTTAAGGGCTATTGAGTACCACTGCATGACTGATAAAATTCCATCATCCCATTGGGAGATGGTCCACTCAGGGGGAGGAGACAAGCACTCCTACCTAGATAAAATCTGGAATTTGGAACATCAGGGCAGCCTTTTTCCACCAGATTCTAGAGGAATTAACTGCCATAAGTCCTTTACGGATGGTAGAGTGCTCTGGGGACAGTCTGCCCTTGCCTTGTTCCTAAGCTCATACTCAGGTGTCTGCTGGAGGTCTGATGATGGACATGGGCTAATGCAGCCTGGCCAGCAAATGAAAGGGCTTAAAAATATTCAGGTTGCTCTAACTATTAAAGTCTGCTAGCATGGAATCTGTGCTCGCTGATACAAGATTTGGGAAGAAATATGTGATGTCTGTGCTGTTAAATCACAAGGTGGACTTCTTAAAAAAAAAATTGAATAAATGTGTTCATGCTACTTAACACCTAAAACAGAATTCTAACCTTAGTTATGCAGTATATATTGCTTCTCTGTCTGCTTGCAAACTACAGTGACTAATTATTTGGGTTTTATGAATAATTGAAATTATTAGAATCTCTCATGTTATATTCAAGAAAATGTGACTGCCCCTCAGTCTTCATTTTTAAGAAATTATTTTTTAAATCATTACTTTTTTATACATGCTCTCAAAGGTTTTAAGGTGCATGCAAGAGACACCCCAAAAAACCAAAATCAGAAAACATATCTAGAACTTAAGCATCTGTCTTTTAAAAAGCTAAAAGCTTGCAACAGAAATGAATCTGGCATTCCCGGCCCTTTCTATTTAGCACCATGGTAGCATTAAACTGGTACTTAATTTTATTAGTTCTTCATTTAAAATTTAAGTTTTTGCATGCAGGGTACGCCTAGTGCCTTAGGACTTTGAAATTACCTACACAACCCCTCCTTATAATTAGAAGAACAGACAGATGCATAAGATTCACACCTAGTTCCAAGCAAATCAAAGAAAGGATGCATTATTAGGTGGACTCCTTTACCCTAGTGACTTTCCTTCATTATCTCATTAAACATTAGAGAAGCGAAAGACACACTCTGAGAAATCTCAGTAATGTAGAAAGCATATTCATTTTTATTGTACTTCCAGAGGTAGCAGCCAGTTCCAGAAACTCCTCTGCCCAGCCAGGACACTGCAAACAAATCTCCATGGAAATTCCCAGCCTGTGCAGTACTAGGGTGCTGGACTGGCCCTTACAGTGCTGGCAGCACTGAGGAAACAGTGAGGAGTTGAGATTCCCCCAATACTATCATTCAACTCAGTTCTTCTGTCAGCACCAATCACCTTTACCTTGACAAGTAAATTGGGATGGCAGCCATTTAGAAAGCATAAATATTTAATTCAGGAACAATAGTAGGTCATTTAAATAATTAAATTCAAAGGAACCTGAGACAAGCCCACAACACCAGAAGGATTTAATTCTAACATCACTGTGCACATTCACTACAGGGGCACCTGCAGTTGTCACCTAAAGTCACTTCTTCCCACACCTACACACAAAAAAATACACTCAGGCTCAAATAATTGGCAGTCAACAAATGGATTTGATATGAATATTGTTGATGTCAGTTTAAAAATACTACATTAACATAAACTACTTATATACGTTTATTATTTCAATGTGCCTAATTATTATTTCTTAAATTATTACCAAGTAGGTAAATAATATTTAGGACCACAATCCCTTAGCTTTTGTGAAGCAAAACACCCCAGGTTACATTGGCTACGCAGAATTTTGGACCTCTGGTGTGAAGCTTAGACAGATCTGTCACTTTAGCTACCTGCAAGTCTGAAGGAAAGCTTGTGTTCCCTCATATGAAATACTGGCTTTCAGATCAAATGTCACAACAACAGCGAGGCAAAGCCCTGACCTCTGAAGCTAAGTTATCTAATGCATAAAGAGGTACTGCACTTCCCATAAAAATCCTATATTAATCTAACATTCTTGCATAAACTTGATTTTATATGCTAAACATATTGACTTTCAATAGTCAAAACAGTGCGGTTGGCAGTCCCAATCTCCTTTACTTCCTTTGCATCCGTTTGATTAGGGAAACAGACTTCTAGCATCTATGCTGGTTCGTGTTCTTCACCTTGCCATAAAGCTGTCAGGATTCCCAGGAAGCCCCTCTGGGGCTCCACATTCCTCAGATGTGCACCAAGGCTGGCAGTTTCCCTGCCTGCTGAGGCTGTGGTCCTGGTGCACCTCCTGTACCAACCTGGTGCTCTCTGTTCCAGCCAGTGCCATCTCAGTTCCTGCTCCTGGAGAAGGGTAGACTGCAAATCAGCGGCAAGGGGAAGGAGACTGCCACAGCTCATGAAAACTGCACTCCAAGCAGCAGTCCTGTCCCCAGACACTTGGCAAAGCTGCCTTAAGGATTATTTTTGTTCTCTTCCCCCTAGGAAATAACCCTTTGTGCCAATTTATTAGCAATTGGATAGTTTACTTTACATTCAGTTAAGTTCCCAGAGAAAAAAAACGAGTGATAAAAGTGCCTTTTGGAGGAACATCAAATGCATGTCTTGATGCATTTCAAACTGGTAAGCTGCTTGGAAGCTTTTGAAATGTGAAATCTATTACACCTTCCAATAAGATAATTCCATAACGTGCTGTACTTTTTTTCCCCTCCGAAGATGGCAAATATAAAAGATCACCTGTTACTGACTGGAGCTTGTGTTTCTCAGTTGGTGTTTGTTTTTTCAACTCCATTTTATACAGTATCTCAAGCCACCAACTAAACACAGTCCACCAAACACCTCAGTGCACGTCTAAGTATCTGCTAAGAGTTTTCTCTCTAAGCTGAGGACATGGACCCAAGTTCCTGGGATCCCTTGACAAAGGGCATTCATCCCACAGTCCATTCCTTAGTGCAGGTGAGCTCACACTTTCCAGCAATCAGCCACAGCCCTGGTGGCAAGTGCATTGCAGACCCTGGACTATAAGTACTTGTTAAAATTTAAATATTGGGCACTCCCAGCCTTAAATACAAAGAAATAAATATGTCTAAGCCTAGTTTAGCTGGAAGATGTTGACCTTATCAAGACTAAATAGCTATCAAAAACTTATGAGTAATTTTCTGCAAGATGGAGAAATTATTCTTTGTCACTTTTCAGTTTCTGTTGTGAATAAAATTCAACCTGCTATAGAGAGAAGCCAGACAAGAGATTAGAACCTCAGCTCTAACAACTTTTCCCTAAAGGATAATGGCAAATGTTCTTAACCTTACACTCAGCAAGGTCTTTACACATAATTAGAAGATTTTTTACAAAGTGCCCACAAAATTAACCACATACTAATGTTGGTTTCTCCAGAATGAAGTAAAAAAATCCCCCCCAAACATAACTTATGAGATTCCCTGCAGTGCCTGTGACATTACAGAAGAATGGGAAAAGATGTCCAACCCCTTGAAACATGTTTGTGGAACTGCTTTCCTAAAAGACCTTTGTTATTATCATGCAAGAAACACACTTTAAATCTATTTTCTCATTTACTGATGGCTTGGGAGGAGCTGTTTTCAAACTTTTTATTTTTTTAAAAGGCCACTGAATTAAAACAGTATAAATACAAACTGATAAGCTGTTCCTGATAGGGGCATTACCCACTGCGTTGTAGAGCTCCCTTATGTTCTCCATTATCAAGGTTAGTTCTGCTCTTCAGAGAAACTTGAATCAAGACAAATTTCAGTCATAATCTCTCCCAGATTTGGCTGCTTTCAGGGCTGTGTGCCAAGGATTAATCTTCCCAGGTAGCATTCCCATTTTCTCCAAACATATGACTGGACTGCATGTCCCTAAAATTACTGGTTTTGAAGAAGGTGAGGTTTCCATGTGCATTGGAAGCAACAGCAATAATCATCCTTATGCACAGGATACCTGTATGAAGAATTTGCTGCACAGTTAGTCAAAACTTTCTTCTGATCAGGTCAAATAATTTTAATTCACATTTGAAGCCCCCTGTCCAGAGGTTCCAAACGACAATGGCAATTGGTTGCAAAAAAAACAAAACACAAAAAACAACAACAAAAAACAAACAAACAAACAAACAAACAAACAAAAGAAACCTTTTGTGTAAGCCTCTAATAAAAGAGAGGAGGTCATAATGAAAGCAAACCATTTTGCAAATAATTATGCAAGAATATTGCCCAGAAGATCGGTGTTCTGAAAGCAGTTGCTCTGTTGTCAGCATTACTGTCATCTAAGAGCATTTTCATCTTTATTCTGCTTGTATACCCAAACAAGCAAAAATGGTAGAGAAATCAAAGCACATCGTTGGGGTTTTCATATGTGTACATGCATATTCATATATTTTTCTCCTCAAAGTACTGTAAATTATCTACCATAAGCCAGAGAAGATACACATCTACCTCTAGACCTTATGTAGAATCCAGAGATTAAATCACTACAAGATCTTCTCTTTGAAGTGGCTGGGTTGTGATCCCCTGGAGACTCCAGGTTTTTAGAAGGTTTTTAACTCAAAGAGGCACAGAATGCACGACGTCATTCTTTGCAGCAGTTGATCTAAAGTGTCCTAGATCAACCAGACAGTTATGGAAAGCTTGGGCAAACAACCAACCAAAACATGCAAAAACACTACAAGAAATATGCCAAACCAGGCCAAACCAATTAAGACCTTTTGAAAGCAATTTCAGTTCACACCAATAAAACTTGCAGAGTCCACAAAATCACGGAGCACAAGGGAACCTTCAGAGGAGGATATAGTTCTCACTTTTTTTGATGACCAGGTAGAAAAAGTGGAAGAATCTTGTGGCACTAAGAAAGAGAAGAAAATACATACTCATTTGCATAAACTTTCTACTCAGTCTTATTATGAATTGCCTCCAGAGCTCCAAGTCTAAAGTAATATTTAAAAAAATGGGGGGAAGAGCTGTGAAAACATGCAACTCCAAAGCAATAGAGACCTTTTCACCTGTTTGCTGTTTATTTGGTTTCTTCAAAAGGAATATTTTTACAAAGAAGAAACTCATTGATGAAATGCTGTTATTTACTGAAACCTCAGAGAAACAAAGAGCCAGTACCAATGAACTCTGGAGAGAATTTCCTACTCAATAGGTAAGAAGCGGAGATCAATAGTCTGGGCTGGACAGCGGAGCCTCTGAATCTGTCAAGTGTGAGGGAAAAGCCTTTCTGACTACATTTCTTACTCAGGACACTGTATTACTGGCCTTTTGGGCCCATTAATAAAAAACCCTGTGTATAACACCACATGTGGTGTGGAATTTGGCAAAGAAGAAAGCAGCAGTTAAAAAACCTTCTCAGCAGTTTATAGAAGTGGATAGAGAACTGGCACTAAAGGCTATTTCATTGCTACAGTACCTTCTATTATTTATAACTATTGATTTTTTTGTTTGTTTCTGCGTGTACTTATGCTTTGTTCTCTCATGTACTGTATTCTCCTGCTTTCACTAGGAGGAAATACACCCAGATGAACACACCTTGATTAGGTTTTGCTAAACATGTAAAACAGAGCTTCAGCTGAGTTCATCTGAAATTAAGTAGAGCCACTCCCACCAGGGCACGCTTGGGCTTTCAGCTTTTGCATAAAGGCTTATTCATGTGGTCTCTGCTTATCGTGCTCAAGTCCAAGACATAATTTCACTCTGTTAAAATAACTACTATTCCCAGAAACACAATCACATCAATGACCCTGTATGATGGAAATACTGAAATACTTCTTTATGTATTATATAATATTATGTTAGTTATATAGCCATTGATGGAATAATGTAGATGATACTGACTATAGGGGGCATAAGCTCATATGCACGACGGTGCAATAAAATATCTTGAAAAGTGACAGAAAGTGACAGTTTTCTTCCTGAAAAAAAGAGAAAAGAGACTAGAATGAGAATCCAGAAGAATTCCCCCCTCCACCTCACATATGGCATCATGACATGGACATTTTATTGTGGAAAAAACACTTCCAGCTGAAAGCTATCTTGAAATATTGTATTATCTTAAAGATACTGATAACTTTGTGTAAAAAAATCCCCTTGAATTAGATGTTTTGTAGGAGCACCCAGCATATCCCTCGAGTTCACAGCTTATGCAGGCATACTTGAAAAACACTGGTTTAAATCAAGCATCACATTTTTTTGGATGCAAACTCAGATTGCCAATGGTGAGGTTTAAATCAATAGGAGTAATAATCATTATTATCTTAACACTGAAGGAGTGATGTGCAATTTTTATGCAAGAATTTTACGTCAGCTCTTAATTACCAGTTTTGTCAATAGAGACATGAACTTCTCTTACAGTTAAGTATTTTTGAGAAGTGCAAGTGAAACACTAAAAAAATACAAAATAGCTGTTGCTAGCCAGCTCTAGCTGTACTGTAAGAGTACTTCATAGAATACTTTAAGGGATTTTATAGAAAGATAAAACTAAAAAAAAATGGAAAAGAGTATGCTCTCCTTGTTTTATCTGCTATCTCTTAAATTTGCAAAGATCAGGAGGAAGAAATATTGGTCTCTGGAGTTGCAGAACACACCAGGGCTTGGGGAGCCTCCTCCATTGTGGGTGATACCACCTGAAAAAACACTTAAAAGGAGGAGAAGAGCTTGCCAGCATTGGGATTACAAAACCAGCTTCAGAGGCATGGTGGAAAAGCAGAAACTTTTGAAAAGGCTTTGGACTAGGTGTATGCTAGAAAGTCCTCCAAATGTGCTGGAAGATGAGCTCTTTACTCTGCAGTTAGAATTTTTCACGTGGTGGTCAGAAGAGATCTGGTTTTCAGACATTCTATTTAGTTCATCTCAACCATGAACCCAATATAGAGAGGTGATGTTATTCTAATTTTTTCTCTGATCTTACCAAAACCATAGCTCCAAAGATGAGAAAGTGCTTGATAAAGGGCCCACTGCAGTCGTACTCTTCAAATGGGCTTGAATTTCTACAGTGTGGAACGCTGACAATTATAAATTATTTTGTAGGAACTGATCATTAAAAGAGAACACTTAAAAAAACTCAATTTATTTTAGAGGTTAAAGTGTGACTGGTTGTTTTAATTTGATTGGTAATCTTCAAAGAGGCAACATTTTAATTTAAGGGTCAACTTATTCTGAGAGGCTAACCAATCATGTAATCTAGATAAGTCTCAGTCTAAAGAGGGTAAAGATGGCCATGCATGATTAAAGTATTCAAAGGCACCTTTGCCAGTTCACTGCAAGCTTTTGGAATGCCTTGAACCATACTGAAGGAACACTCATCGAAGCAAACAGTTTGAGAGATCTATCATATTAGTATGGGTAGTGAATCCTGCTTTTATACCAAGAAGTAATTTTAATATAATACACCCTCACGTGATGAGAATTTGTAAAATAGATTAGCAAGGTCTGATTATCTCTACTTCAGAAAACTTGAAATGTTCCGTGTTGAATTTAAAAGTAACTATTAGCTTCTTACAACTTTTTTTGCTTGTACTCCCCATAGTTCCTTTTCTACTAATGTCACTTAATAAAGCATAACCATTCACATAGTTCTGCCTTTAACTAAACACCACAAAATCTCGTATGCTAATGCAGAATGTTTTATGGGCTATAGCTTGCATTTGTTTTTCATTCCAAAGTCTTCTTAAGTATTTTGCATATAAGTACCCTACTGCAAAATCCTTTTTCCTTGTTATTTTTTACTCAACAAGGATTGTCTTGGGGGGGGGGGGGGGGGGGGGGGGGCGGGGGAACCCCCCCCAAAAAAAAAGAAAAAGAAAAAAAGCAGCATAGAAATTATAGAGTCCCACAAATAGAACTCGATTTACCTCTTGAGAAATAGAACTTGATTTACACACCCATGGGCCATCCCTGGCAGCACACCTATCAACCTATCACCTAAAGTGAGCACATACTTTGGCCTTCATTATAAGCAACTTTGGTGCCCATTGTCCTGGTTCACTTGCAGTGTGCTTCATTTCTGTAGGACGTGATGGAACAGCAGTTTCTTCCTCTTTTCAGAAACTAATTAAGAAACTTGGTCCCAGCCCTCTGGCTGAAAGTAGGAAAGAATGAACACATGTGGTGGACACTTGCTGGCTGCACAATTACAGCAGTTTGAATCAGACCTCTTGACCAATTAATCTAAGTCCTGGAGCCTCAACAACTAATTCTAAATCTGCCTCTCTCACACAAGCACAGAAGCAAAATTGTTTGCCAGCCGTGGAACAAAGGCTGACTGTGGCACCCAGAGCAGGATCTGTCTGATGCTATGAAAGAGACTGCTGACCCAAGAGGGAAGGTTTATCTCTCAACAGAAAACACAAGCAAAATACCAGAGCAAGGTCACATTTAGCAAGGCAATAACCTGGAGATTACCTGAAATCTTCCCTGTAATTCCCTAGTTTTTGGTTTCAGGAAAAGAAGATGTGGATAATTTTTGCAGGAGACATGCTTTATATTTGTGGTTAGTCCCAGCAAGCTCATTTTGGAGGCCTGCTAAGACAAAATACCAACACTCAGACCCTGATCCCCCAGGGTGGTTCTCAGTCCTCCTCCACAAAAGCAGAAAACTTTCAGCACTTTCACAAGACAGAGTAGAAATAAAGCAAGCTTACTATAAATCAGAATAACATCCTGTATTTGCACATTGTGCTGACAAACAACACAGTACCAGGGCCACTCCAATTCAACCTAAACATTGACCACCTCATCTCTTTGCTACCCTCTTCCTCTTAGTCTGGCTCTGTGGCTTCAGAGAGAGAGAGGGAAGGTCATGTTTGACCTGAAAAGTCCAGTAGTGCAGGCAGAATAAACATGACCCCTATGGAGGGCTCACCAGAGAAGCGCTCGAGCTTAATTTTATGCTTAACTAATGAATTTAACTTGTATGGACATGATCTATGGAAGGCAGGTTCATAGTGGGAGGTGGTAGCTCTCATTAGGCCAACTCATATCATCTGGAAGCACAGAGACCCCTACAGAGATTCCTTTTCATGCCCAAAACCTCTTTTTGAGGTCAGTTGAAGTACAAACCGGGCTGTGACTCCAAACTGATTGTGCATTATATGGCTCCTTGCCAATGTTATGTTTGATGCTGAACCTAATCACTGATGCATCTGATACAGTTCACTGTAAATTAAAGGAAAACTTATATTTTAAGGTACCAGATACAAATTAAATACTGCAGTAATTACAGGCTCCCTAGTGGTCATTTTGGGAATCTCCAAGCTCAGTTGATAGAGCAGACTGGTACAGTGAACAGCTCATATTAATTAATTCGTATTACATTCATTGATGCAAAAATAACTACAGTTGTATAACTGAGCTCTTTATGTTAGCAAGATTTATTGTGAAAATTATCAACTCCAACAGGTATTTTATCTAAAGCAATGTCCATGAAATAGGCTGACCTTTTATCTATTGCCTGTTGGATTTGCAGCACCTATGAGTTCTGGATTGATGAGTTTCCTACTCAGACTGATTTCATTACATGTTCTATTTATATCACCATTTTTTGCTCCCCCCCCCCCACCATCGACTGACAGGAGAGGAGAAAAAAAGCCAACCCAAAAACCACCACCCAAACCTGACATGCTCATGGCATGCAAATTTGATCAGCTAACTACAGTGATTAGCAAATGAACAATGACTCTGGGCTCTTGGACAGAGTAGACAATGTTCTGAACCTCCCAACTCAACAGGTCAACAGTGTTGAATATTGCATTATTTGTCATAACACATTCATTAAATGCATGAGGAGATAAAGCTCCAGTGGTAAAAAGTAAAGACGTCACAGGGATGATTGTAGCTTGAAAAGATTGACATTAATAGAAATTTCAGTTCATAAGACTACAGCCAGGGAAAATGGCCTAAGCAAGCATTGAAACATTCAAAACACTTTGACTTGCAAGAATATCACAGCCTAGGCTGCCACCTAGGAGTGGCAAATGGCAGTCTTCATCAAAACAAAGACCACTGCTTATTTTGGACCCTCAAGGAACACCTGCAGTTTCAAAATGCTCAGCACCAGGTAGATCCAAAGGGTACCACAGTCCCATTGTAATCAGACTCAAGGATGCTGAGCCAGATAAAAGGCAAATAATGAAAAAGGGTTACTTTAAATTGCATGATGACTGCTAAATTACATGGTGGCTGCTAGGGCAGAGACACAAATTGTATCCATTTTGCCACGCTCTCCCCTCAGAATACTGCTCAAGGACTTTCAAACCTAGTCTCACAACACCTCTCAAAGTCCAAATAAATTATAGAATATAGCAGTTATACTGCGGTGGAATCTTTTAATAAAATCAACCATTAAAATTATCCAGTCTCCTAGAAAATCTTTACTTCCCTTCTGAGCTCTACAAATCACACCTCTCTCTGCTTTCCACTGAAGTACAAAAATTTAACTGGATTATTATTTGATCTTTTATAGCCCCAAAATTAGCTTTTGTTGTTTGGCCTCTTAAAAGGCTCCAAATCACAGAAACATTTCTAGACATCTCTATGAAACAATTTAAAAAAAAAAATTTCACCATCATCATTGAACCTCAGGATTAATAGCCTTCTGAGGTAACTCAGCATTTTTGTAATTCCTGTAGATTAAGGATTTAAGGCTTTCTACAGGGGAGGACACATCAGGCTGAATCCCACTGCAGGCAGAGAAGTAGCCGTATAAAAAACACAACCAGAATTTCTTTGCTTTCTTCACAATGTTTTGCCAAACAGTAAAAAATTGTGAAAAATCCTACCCACCTAAACATTGAAAAAAGTTCAAGAAAATAATAATAATAATAATAATAAAAAAAATCAAACAGTTGTAGAGAATTTGAACAGCACACATACAGCAGCATATGGAGAGAGCTGAGGTACTCAATGACTTTTTTGCCTCAGTCTTCACCAGAACGTGCTCCAGCACAGAGAAGTCAAGGATGCTCCATCCCTGGAAGCGTTGGAGTCCAGGCTGGATGGAGCTCTGAGCATCCCAGTCTAGAGAAAGGTGTCCCTGCCCATGGCAGGGGGGTTTGGATCTAGAGAGTCTTTAAGGTCCTTTCCAACCCCAACCATTCTAAGACTCTCTGAAGCAACTTTGGAGTTTCTAGATCATCCCTGTTTGGCTACCCGCTCTGACAAAAACGTCTTCCTACACAGTTTCTCTTCTTTGTTTATAAGACTGCTGACAAGGAAACTGTTTATTGCATAATCTGCAACAAAAGCATCTGGTAATTCTAACCCCATCAACTGGCATTAATCTTAGTATTACTTCCAGGTACAACACCCCAGTGTGGATAGAGCCTGCTGTTTCACACACACACCCTCCTGTATTTAGTCTGCTGTGCCTTTATTTAAGTGCTTAAATTAATGGCTTCATATTCAGCAGTTCTGATTACCTGGCAGTAGCTCATGCTGGCTTTTAACTCACTTCTAACTTTGTGAAGGCCTTTATTCCCACCATTTCTTTTCTTTCTAAGCAGCAAATACTAATTTTTACCATCCACACTAGTAGTTATAATTTTATGTGTTGATGTGAGCCTGCTTTGTTTTAAACCATACTGCTGCTCTGTGAGTATAAAACCATAGAACCTTTGGGATAACTGATTACTTCTCCTAAAGGGCATCACAGATTCAGAGATTTCTCTCTTTCTAGGAGATGAGTAGAATCTGCATAATTTGTACTTCATGACAAAACAACAGCTCACACTCTGAATTAGTAGTGTTATACTCTGATGCATGTCAGCAATAGCAGTGAAGTGCTGGCTGGTCATTTAACAGATAAATTAATTTGTAGCTGTCAGTCACGTTTTCCAGATTTGCTTAGATTCTGAAATTTATTGACAAGCTATAATAACTGACATTTAAATTGTCTGTTCTTGCAGAAGCAAACACGAAGCATGGACCTAAAATATGACATTTAGTTCTAATCCCTGTTGCAAATAGAGAAGAAAGATCATTTGCTGCTTCTGTAATTCTTCTGTTTAAAATGAGTATTCTCAAACGGTCCAGCATCCTTTTAAAGCAGCATTTGAAGATCTTAAATTTGCTTTTTCCTGAAATATTTATACCTATTTCTCAGATTCCTTCAATGCAGTTGATTTTATCCTTTCAGACAAATGCAAAAGAGTACATTCATCCCTCTCTGTTCCTATACTACTGGCTCATTCAAATCCTAATTAGCAGGCAGTTTGATAGTGATGGAGGGGACCTGGCTGCGTCCTGTTTATTGCTGCCACATGGGAATAGGACTTCCAGCTTCTTGTGTGTCACTTCCCCTCTCTGCTGTGGTGCTCACACACTCTCAGTGGTGGGCAGAAAAGGGACAAAACCTCCTCCAGCTTCCTCCACTCCTCCAACAAAGTGCTCGAGAGCAGGGAGCAGCACCTTGGGACAGCTTTATCCCATGGGAGCTGATCAGAACTCAGCCTTAGAAGACATCAGCTGTTAAACAGCTGCAGTGATGCTGTAAGAATATTCTACCACAAATCTTTAACAGGACAAAAAAAAAAAAAAAAAAGAAGAAAGAAAAACAAAAAAAAAGAAAAAAACCAGCAACAACAACAACAAAAAACCAGCACCAGACACCAAGCCCCACAGATCACAAACCTTTCTTCTTCCTGTTGATGCCAATCATTCCCCTTAAGAGGAACAGCTTGATGAGCTGTCTACTGTCTTGTATGCCCGCCTCAGGCCATTGCCTGCTTTCAGAAATGCCATAACCAAAAGGGAAAAGTATTGTTCTTTTATATTTGAAAAGAAATTATTTACTAACTAGACCAATAATCCCCCATTAGAAGTCCATCCTTCCATACTGATTCAGCTACAAATCATCAGACTTGAACATATACAGCAGGTGGTGTTACCAGTCTGAAGGGTTTGGCATTGAGTTTGGCATGGACAGGCTCAGAAGCTTCTTTGCACAACAGACTTGAACCCCTGAACAAAGTACACTGACAAGGCTGTGAAAGCAAATGAAAACAATCACAGGAATGGAATGCTCTACCTGGATTTTGAACACTGGGATTTTATTGCAACCTCAGGCTGCGTGCACAAAACAAAGGGGAGAAAGTCAGAATAAATTACCCAGAAAAAAACAAAACAAAACCCACAAACACCCCTGAAACTCAAACGGGGAGATGGGGGAAGGCTGGTGCCTGACCTGTACAATGCTTCCCCTCCACCTGTCTGAAAAGCCTTTTTGGTGGCTCAATCTTTCAATCCCACTGATTGCAACTGCCAGCACGTAAAATCAGCCACTTGTGCAAATCACTTCTAGCTGATTGTTTTAAAGAGGCTCCACTTCAAATAAGGGGTTAAATCCTCTGTTACATGATAATGTTTTTCTTCAAGGGGTTTGATTGGCCTGGTGCTCACACATTCATTCTGTGGAGAACGACTAGGGCAGTGATTGCAAAAATGACACCCAGCACAGCCCCAGTAAATCTACTATTGTGTAAGAACACAAAGAACAAAACTAGCTCCTGGTTGCCTTAAAACCTAGAAGTAATATTTTCTTTTTTTTTTTATTAGCGGACACGTTTTTGAAAAGCAACAACAGCTGATGATTTAAATCCTTCGCTGGTCCCCTAACGATGACCAACCAGAAAAAGTAGAGCATCCTTGGCTTCCCTTCAGGCCTTTTAACTACTCCAGCTGGCCACTAGCTGCTCTCTGAAAAGGCCTCCGTGTGACACATTTGTACACAATATGGATCCTGCAGGTTTCCCAGCCCCACCATACCAGTCAGGCAAGTGTTCCCTTCATGCATTGGCTATGTCCTGCCTTACAGGCATGTATCTACATGTTTTTCCCTTTTTGCCAGCTTCTCTGAATTCTATTTTTAATATTCAGTTAACTCTGTAGAAAGTAATTATATTCTGCTCATTCTACACCAGCTGGTATTTACTTCATCCTCCATCAGGCATCAACAGAGCATGGGGCTGCAAGACAGAAACATTACTCTGGCAAGCATAAATATTTCATTTTTCACACCACAAATGCGTTGATGATTTATTAATTAGCCTAAAGGCCTGCTGCTTCTGCATAGCTGAGTAGCAAAATAACTCAGCTATGACGACTGAGAAAGTCTGTGGCTCACATCCCATTGGAAAGCTTTGACCAGCAGCATGCCTGAAGGCTAAAAAACACATCCAATGGGCCGGCACTAAAATTACCAAGATAAATCTTGGACATCACAACCTTTGGACCAGCTTTGGAGAGCTGCCTTGTCGAGTTCCGAGCAGTGGCAGCTCTGCTGCTGGCCTCGTGCTGGCTCTGCAGAGGGAACCTGTCTGGCTGCTGTCAAACACATTCTCAGCAGAACTGATACTCTACAGCAGCCATAACACTCAAGCAAGCCAATAAAAAGCAGGAAACTGAGCAACAGTGTATTATTGTTCGCTGGTGTTCATAACTTCAGATCCAGGCTGGCAACCATAACTTTTTCCTTTAACAAAAACAAATATTATATATATATATATATATATATATATATATATATATGTATGTTGAAATTCTCCTCTAAAAATTCAAAGGATCATGCCTATGTCTTAGTATTACTTTCAGAACAGCCAAGACAGTGCCTACTTAGTTTTATTTTAAAATTCAATAATTCAGAACTTGATTCTAGCAATCTCTGAATTTTAAATGAAAAGCAGAGAAAGAAGAGATGACTATATCAAGATAACTTACACCAGGCTTAAAGCATGCTGAAACACCATTTCAGTTCTGGAAAACATGCCAGTGCTCCCATTTCCATTCTGTTTGCCTTCACTTTAAATTAAATTAGAAAGAATAATTCTTATAATCACCATAATGATTGCCTTCAGGCATGAGTACAAATCTGAACAGGACTGAAGTGTTTGGGTGGACAGTGGTTCAACCCAGTGGCATCCTTAGGAATAAATACAGGGGCACCCCCACCAGGGACCAAATAGCTGGGGAAAAAACCAGGGGAGCCTCAAGGAGCTCAGCAAAGGCAAATGCAAGCCCTGCACTCCCATCCTGGGCAGCTTTAGCAAGGGAACAGCCAGCACGTTGGAAATTATTTTCTACCGCTGAGCATCAGGAAGGTTCAAACACATGTGCAGTACCCAAAATCCTGTCCCTTCCTAGGGGAGGGGTGTTGATATTCCCATGGAGAAGGATGAGCACACAGCTCAGGAGGGCCCTGGAGAACAGGACTTGCTCAGCCTCCAGGTAAGGACAAAGGGGGACCTGGCACAACCAGCTGGAGAGCAATCCAGAAAAGATGGAGCCTGACCTTTCTCAGCTGTGGTCAGTGAAAGATTGAAGAAATGTTCATAAATCACAGCTGGGTATAAGGTGAGAGGGGGAAAAAAGCCAAACAGCATGAAAAGGTTAAGCACTACAGAGGTTGTCCAAAATGTCTGTGGAGTCTCCATCACAAAGGTGGGCAGGGCAGGGTTGTGTGAGCCCCTCAGCAAGCTGACTGTTCAACCCTCCCAGCAGCCCCTTCTAAATTATTCAATGAGTTAATGACTGAAAGAACTTAGTGGCAATTGCTATTTATACAGCCTGCTTAATAATGGATGTTACTTGATGTTTATATCATAGAGCCTTGACCCTATTCAAAAAAGATTCCCGCTTTGTTTCCCTGCAAGGAATTATCTTGTGTACTCTGAAAAATGATCAGACATATCAAAAACTAGAAACATTTCAGTTCAAAGGTTCTTAAAATGCAGCCTATGTCCATTTTGCGTTAAAAAACACATTTCAAAAGATCAGAAATTTCCATGGAGTTAAGTTCTGCCCGGCAGCTGCTCTGCATGCACACACATCACTTTGACTCTTACCTTTTATTAATGTGTTTTGGTATGATATGTTGGAAAAAAATATTAAGACTGGTCCTATTAGCAATATTACTTTGGTTTTGTTATTTATCTTTTGCATGCAACCAAAAGACCCCAGTAGAGACTTGACAGGTGGTATAAAATTGTGCAGCAAAGAGCAGAGAATTGATGCCCAAGAGGGGTGGTGTATGACAAGCCAGATACATGGTAGAAGGTTTGGAAAGGGATAAAGAGAGTTACCAAAAACATCAGAGCTGGGAATACAGTCTGTGTCTTTGGGTCTCAGTACAGCGCTATCTGTTAGAAAAAAAGCTGGTATGAGGGGAAAAAAATCATTTTAAAGTCTCTTGCTGACACAGTCTGCCTGAGGTTAAAGGCAGAACAAAGCCAGAGTTAGAATTCTTCCCGAGAAGAGTTATTTTTAAGGTTACTCCTGCTCACCAGACAAACACCTCAAGCTGACACAAGGGAAAAAGCACAGCAGACACGGATGTCTGCTTCGTTCCGTGCTGACAGCAGGAGACAGCTCATGGCTGGGACAGTGGGAGCAGCAGCAGTGCCACCCTGGGAGCCACGGGGTCACCGCCTGCCTGCCCTCCCTGCCAGGCAGAGGTGCCAGTCTCAGCAGCACTGCCTGCCAGTGGGGCTGGCACAGCTGAGAGCCAGCTCAGCACCAGCCCTTAGCAAGTGTGACAGAGCCCAGACACAAACCCCTTCTTCTGGAGGATTTCCTAAGTGCCAGAAAATTCAATGTCCACCAAGACTGGACACTCAACAATTTCTCTAAAGTGTGTCTTGGGCAGCCCTAGGTCCAGTGTTCCCATCCAGGCTGCCAGCAGACAGGGCAGCCCATCACAGAGCCTGCCCAGCAGAGCATCAGGAGAGCTGTGCTTCAGTTCCATTAATTTGTGAGAACAGGATCTTTAAGATCATGCTTATTTCCCAATTTTATACTCCATGTATTGAAGTAAAAAAAAAATAAAAGGGCAATATTGAGCTTCAGCATGGTGTTAGCATTAATAGCCATCGAGAAAGACCCCTCACAGCTGTGTTTTAACATAGCAAGGATTGATTTACACCTGGACCCATTTCCCCTTGATACCTTCTAGCAGTTCCTGTCAAATACTGCTTTATGCTTATATTATTTCACTTTATTCTGCATTAATAATGTATGCTTTGTTATTAACAACCTCAGTAGTCAGTGAATAAATGTGTCTTTACTAAATTTTTCATTAGCACAACAATGAATATGAATGTTTCTGCAATTGAAAATGTTTTTTTAGATGGACAGCTAGCTGTCCTAATGGACAGCAGCCTATGCTTCTGAAACAAGGATAATACCATCTCAAAAATTTACCCAGAACACCAAAGATCCAATTCCCAGGACAGGCATTTTGCCTTCCTTCCCTCCCTCCCCCCCCCCCCCCCCACTTTGAAAAGAATCCCGGCAGTTCTAAGCAAAATAAGGTGCAGAATGCAATTAGTTATTGTAAGAAAAAAGGAAAAGGTAATGGAAATTTTCTTGGGGTTTTTTCCTATTTGAAAAATTCCGTATTTTTTCATTGAAATTGTTGCACAAAAACATCCAATCTCACATTAAAGACATCATCACTCTGCCAATATTTCCTTAGAAGACATAATGAAACCAGCATAGTAAATAGGTTCTTTTGTTTTAACTGAAACCATCAATAAAATATGAAAATCTATATCTGAGAAAACTATGGTTTTACTCATTTCTAGGCAAATCCCTCATCCCATAATGCATTTTCAAGAGGAAGGTTGCATAGGAATAAAATCTCCTGAGCACTTTTGCCACTACTGTCAATCCTTTGGTTGCCTTACGCCTCGAATTCTTTCGCTTAAGTGAAGAATTCAAAGTTATCAATTGCTACTGTGCTAACTTTTTGGGGCTGCCTTGAGCATTTGTCACTTATTACAATAATATAAGGCACTGAAGCTGTGAAATGGAGCACCATAGCAACAAGGGGAGGAGAGGGCTGTTAAACCAGAGGAGTAGGTGTGACAGAAGGCCTGGGGTTTGTCAATAATTCACACTTTATGGCAAGAGGAAATTTATAAAAGGCATTTAAAAAGAGTTAAATCTATTCTATTTCTGTGATCGCATCATATATCCTTCATCAAGATGTGAACTAACACCTCTAATAAAAGGTAAAGGACACACAGTTCAGTAGCTGATCCCTTCAATCCCATTTCCATGCTGTTCCACACAAATCAAAATTAAATGCTCTCCTTGAAGAAAAGACACTAAGTATCTTCCCAGAAAAAGGAGGGACAACAGCCAACATGAAAGGGACAATAATGTTCAGCACTCCTGGTGTGATCCCACCTGATTGTCTCAATGCCACCCTCACAATTCAAGCAAATGTTTGGTCTCTCAGAAGTGATGCTGAGGGGCCTGGCAGTGCAACAACCTTGTCAACAGTGGCTAAATCCTTAAAACCTTTGCCTGTCACATGGCAGGACCTTAAGTCACATTGCCTTGCAGTCAGACAAGGGAGCATTAAAAAAAAAAAAAAAAAAGTTTTATGGACTTTAAGGAAAGTCCACTATCCAAAGACAAGACTTGCAACATAAAATAATATGAACCACTAGTAGAAACCAAAGGATTTTTACACAAAGATAACTAACTATTAGCTAGAACTCCATTTTTACTTTATTATTTTTTTCTAAAGTCTTTTGCGGTGTATCCTCTGTGTATTTCTTCAAGTAATAAAAGTCAATACCTTTATTATAAATTATTATTAAAATATTGTTCTAATATACTGTTCCAGTCTTATTCTAGGTAAAATAATTTGTCTTTATTATAACCTGCATCATCAAACACCTCAGAACATTTCAATCTGAGCACTACCTCCTAACTTATATTGAAGCAGCACAACTAACACCATGTGCTAAGAAAAGGACCAAAATCCACTCTGAAATGCAATCAGATAGGATAAATACTTCTTTATCCTCAGATTAGATTGTTAGAACTTTCACCCTCCAAAATTAATATTACTGCATGCAAAAACCCCTAAATCGAGTTTGGTTTGTCCCCTAACACAGGGCTTAAATATAAAGGTGCATTTCCAGGTGTCATGGAAGCTTCTAGAAAGCAGCTCTTGCACCACCATATAACTCCCAGTTGTTAATGATTTCAAGTAGTATTTCAACGTTGAAAAAGAGTCACTTTAAGGTCCATAAGAGACAAAGCCACGTGCTTTTGCAAAGTGCTGATCTGAGGCTGACACGGCACCAGGGCCCTGCAGATGTTCCCTGAGTTTATTTCTGAGATGCAGCTCACCTGGCACACAGGACACTGGGACACACCCAAACTGCAAATCCTCCATTTACTACTGAGCTCACTTGCTATCCATGCAGGAGCAGGAAAAAGCCAAGGGATTTTGTTGGTACATGAACCATGCCCCTATTTCCTGCCTCTCAAAGATCAGGGATTTCCTGGGAGTTTTACAGAAACAGGGAGTTAGAGAACAAAGGCTGGCACTTTACAAAACCCAGATGTTGGTCGCTGCAGCTGTTTTCTGCAGGTGAATCCTGGCAAACGCACAGTGAGGGGAAAAAAGGGGAAAGACATCAAGGGGAAAAAGCAGAGAAATCATTTTGGTGTGTGCAGTCAGCAAAACACTCCATCTATAACCGAGTTTAAAAACGAATTGACCCAAGTGACAAGCCAAGAAGAAAGCAGTTTCATTAGGAGTGCTTGCTCAGGAGTTCCCACTGGCACCAGGGGAGACCCATTCCTCTGGAATTCCCCAGGGTCTCCAGCACACCAAGGTGAACAGACAGTGCATTGCCCTGCAGCACCACCCAGCCTGCATAAGCACAGCAAAGGACCCAGCTTTAACACAAAGATGTCGTGGGGCTGTTTTTAAAGTTGTGAATGAAGTTACATTTAGATAACTGGTCTGCACACCGGCCATGCAGACTTTTAGAAGCAGCATGCTAGAACACTCTACGCTGCTGAGAACCTACCTGTCATTTCAAGTATCTGCTCAGTGCCTTGCTTTGCTCTTCTGAAGATGGTCTTAGTGGCAAAAACACATTTCATGTTCCTAATATAGTGGCCAAGAAGTTCTAGTGGCAAGGGTTTTGAGAAAGCTGAAAGTTGCAGATGCTCCTGAGAAGAGTAATCCATGTTTCATACTTAGTTTTTATGGTTTACTGTTTTAAAAGTTACAAAAAACTACCTTGAAAGGCAACCCTGACAAATCAAGACAGCTTATTTTATGTTCTGACAGAATGGAGTACAATTGTCTCCTCCTTTGCATTTTTTTTCCAAATAAATGTATTTTCTTTCATTTCTCCTTCTATATGCATTTATGATATTTTCCCATACTATTTCACGTTCAGCAAGACTGATAACTTTCTAGCTATTTTTTGTGGCATGCTTTTATTCACTGACAAATTTACATTTAGATTATGTATTTTTACCTTTTTATTGGAACAAATGGCAATAAAACCCCACATTTGATATAGTGTTTACATCCAAATATAAATAAACATCAGTAACTGGTCATGAATTTCTCAAGCCCTACAGCAAGAAATTAAAATGCTGCATTGTTTCACCTAGCTGGCTCAGTCTGTAGGGGGGAAGCAGACAGACACAGGTACAGATTTGTATGCTGGGATGTTAAAATCCTACAGAGTGTTATGAACTTCACTTCATCCCACAAACCTGCCCTGCCTTTGGAGGAGCAAACCATTCCTTAGCAACCTCGTTGGTTCCTCCAAAGCCAAACACCAGCATTTTCACCAGGAACATAAGCCTTCCTTGTCACAGAGAGTCACAGGGATCTTGGGAGAGCTGAAATCCTCTTTTCTTTGATAGGTAATGGGTAATGGACACACTTGGCTCAGACCTTCAGCTACTGAATGATTCAGCAAACAAAATGTCTCCTATCCAACAACATGAGAAATTAATGCCTGCCCAAGGTAAAAAGCCAGCTCTGGAAAGCAAGAACCCCAGTCTGCTGATTGTCCCTGACTCCTGGTAGCCTTTGACCTCAAACTTCACCTGTGCAATCTGTGGAATAAAAATAGAGTTTAATAACTTCCAGAAGCTGCTGTAAGTCAAATTCTGCCTGATCACCTTCATGGTATTCACAAGAATTCTCAAACTGTTTCCTTGCTAATCATCCAAATGCTGGTGCTGGGGAGCACTGATTTCTCAGTTATGTCTTTAACAGCAAATGCTCATTTCTTCAATGTTTTTTTAATACACTCCCCCCTCCCACTCCCCTCACCAGAAAATCCCAGAGCAGAGAGCTTTAAAAAAACCCCTACACTTCAAAGTTTTCACTGCAATTAATAGAATCATTCATGCTATTTTATCCTTTATTTTCTACCTTTCGTCATGTCACTTCTGAAAAGGACAACCAAAAAATGTAAACTTTCCTAAAGCTGAAAAAGATCTCTTCATCTGAATGTCCTTTTATCCTACAGAAAGGGAGAAGGGTTAGGAAAGCTGCAATGTAGCAACAGAGGATGAAAACTGGTAAGCAGATAAAAATAAGCAACGAGGAAGCATAAATATCACTTACTGCACACAACATCAAAATAGAAAGTGTGTATATTTGTGCCTATGCCTTGCCAAGGTTTGCTGCAAAGAAAGCATTCAATATTGAAGCACCTCAAGATATAATTTCAAATATGTGGAGAAAGCCACAAAAAAAAAAAAAAAAAAAAAAAAAAAAAAAAAAAGTGGGGAGGTAAAAGCACCCAAAACAACGAACACAAGAATCATCTAATTCAAGTACCTCAAAACAGTAACAGCCTCAAGCACTGGGGGAAGGTGAGTGGGGCAGAGAAGTGTTAGCACTTCTGGAAGGAGCTTGGGGTGGGTCTGTGTTGTTTCCAGCTGCCAAGCCAAGGTGGCTGGGCTGCCTTCTCCTCCAAAGCCAGGGCAGGCAACAGGCACAGCTGCTCTCATGTCTGGATCCATTCCAGCGTTCCCACACACTCTGCTTCATGCAGCACCTGGCAAGTCACCAAGTATCAGTCCCACGGGCCCTTTGGCTTGCAGTCAAGGGCTGTGCAAGCACAGCTCTGCAGAGGAGCCTGGCAGCCCCGAGGCAGGTACGAGGTGAGGGGTCAGGGTGTGGGACTGTAAGAAAAGGGCCAGGAGACCAGCTCCTTTTTAAGGCCTTTATTAAAGGTCAGCTTTGGGTGGGGAGCCCGAGGGGTCAGGCACACCAGTGCTACTCCCAGTGGACAATGCTGGGGAGGAGAATGAGAATGCACAGCTTTGTCTCTTGGCAGAGTTGGGGCTTCCATCGTCGTGGGAGTCCCTAGAAAAACCCCTGGTGGCTCATGGGCTAAGGGTGTCACTTAGACTGAGTGCTGTCCAGTTATGGTGACAGGATGGAACCCAGCTCTAGTTGACAGCACATGATTTTCCACGGTTCTGCTGGGCTAGATTTACAGTCTTTACTCTTTTATTATATGCTGGTTTGTTGTCTTGGGGGCCCAAATTGCACTAAAGACCCCTTATTTCCACAGAGTTCATGTGCAAGTGCTTCTGGGAGCAGCGGATGTGGTCCCTGACAGAAAGGGTCATGGACACAGGGAAGTGATGGGAAGGAATACAAATACAGGATCAGCAGAACACGTCTTATTGAGGGATAAGAATGTTTAATGACAACAAAATGTAAGTTTTAGAATTTTAACATTTAACATTCAATAGCAAACTAACACTTAAGAGCTTATTAACACTTGATATTCAATAGTGAACTAACACCTTAATCAAGAGTTCGTGTCTTTGGGGTTTTATTCTTTACAGGACCACATCACACACAGCAGCCACAGCCAGTGCCAGGCAGAGCTAGCTGTCCTCATCAGGAGCACGGGGAAGCAGCCACAACACAGGCAATGCTAAACACATCAGATCCTGGCTTAGACAGCAGCAGAGAGGGAGACTCCCTGAGGGTGCCAGAGGGAACAAGCACCAAACAAGAAATTACCCATACAGCCACCTTTATGACAGTAGCTCATCTTGAGGTTTAGCTCTTGCTGTTGAGCGCAGAGCTACCAGAAAGAGCAAATGATACTCAATCATCTGAGCTCTGGAGTGCACCCTGCATGAGCTCTGAGGGCTCTGCCAACAGCTGGCTGCAGACACAGCTCCCTGCCACTGAGTGTGCAGCACCAAGAGGTGAGCAGGTCCCAGTTCTGACAGCCCTCAAGGTACACTGTTTGCTACTTCCCCAGCTCTCACTGCTCTGGGATGAAAGGATTTAAAGCCATTCATTTAAAAAGAGAAGAAAGAATTACACTTTCTAGTAATAGTAGAGTAAAGAAATCACCTTTGAAGTTTATTCTGCCCAGGTCTATTAACTTTAGCTAAGATAAGACACAGCTGTTTAAAATAACAGCACAACAGCTTTTCTATCTGTTGTGCTCCAACAGCAGTGGGAACGCCCCTTGATACCTCACCTTGAAGAGCTGTGGCTGCAAGATGCTCCTAGGGCAATGTGTTGCAGCTTGGAATTTGCAAATACTGTTCTACCCTTTGAAGACTGGGGAGAAATAGCAGGATACATAAAGAGAGAAAAAAAATCGGCACGCTGACATAAGGAAATGGGTCACTCTCGAAGTTCATCTGCAGCAGATAATTTTCAAGTGTAAACCCCATTCAGTGAGAGAAGAAATCAAACAAATACACCATAGAACATATTCCTTGGTCTTGCCTCAGGACAAGGAAAGAAAGAATATTTGGTCCAGCTGAAAAATCTGTAAAAAAACCATAGCTCATATACCATACCTGTGTCTATGGCCAATGTACCCCGGGTCTTCCAACTGTTTGTTCATTATTCAGAACACTTTTCCCAAACCACTTGTGCATATCCAGCTCTGAAATAGGAAATATTCTCTCAATATGACTGTATGCTTGCAACTTAGGAAAAATACTTGGGCAATGCAGGTATTTTTTAGAGCATGCACAGGTTTCTTAAAGCAGCGCCCATGCAGAAAATGACCAAAGTTTGTCCCCAAGCTGTCATTCAGTGAATAAGGTGGCAGAGACATGCCTGCTGAGAAAGGAAAATTAAGCAGGACAGTTTGGAGGGAGCCTGGCACTATCCAGCCAGGCCCTGAGATCTCAGCCCTCAAGCCACTGCTCGTGAGTGACTTCACACAGCTTTGCAGTTAACCTCACAGTTAAAAAAAAATAATAATAATAATAAAAAAGTTACTGTCTTAAACTCAACATACCCTGAACTCTGCAGGGCTTTTCTCTAAGAATATCAGATAAAGTACATCCTATAGCCACCACTCTGCTATTTTTCACTATTTGTTCCCCCTTTCTGACCTTCAGTGAGTAAATTAGAGTTATTTTTCTTCCCACTATTGCATTTTGAGTCCAAGCATGCTACAGGACTAACACATTTATGGACACTATGAGTTGGGATCTCTCCATTCCTATATTGAGTCCAGTGAGGCTGTGAATAACTCACAGAACACAACACCTTAGAGCCCAGACCCCAATGGACAGGGCATCATCCCCATTCCTACAGACAAGGCAGATAGAATGAGGGTTAGATGTAAGGGGATCCACTTCAAGGACTCTGAGATGTGGCTGCAGTGTATGAGAAGAAATACAACCCAAGCAGGCTGGATTTCCTTGCATTAATAAGTACCTTCCCTAAGAAACTGCAATTTGATCAGGTTGCTCAAAGTCACATCCAGCCTGGCCCTGAACACTTCCAGGGATGGGGCATCCACAGTTTCTCTGGGCAAAGGGTAGCACAAAGTTTCTACAGTAGCAGAGAAGGGCTTCATCCTGTTCCCTATCCAAGCCTGCTTCCAGCTTCATGGATGTATAATCTGCTTTTTTAATAGACCGGTTGGATTTACTAGAGAAAAATCTTGAAGTTGAGTGATCTAATTAAGTTAAAAAAGGTAGAAGAAAAAGCTTTGTTGGATGAAAGAGATGCCAAACTTTTAAGTAAAGCTTCTGGGATGCACAGGAAAATTGGCTTAAATGCACATTTCATTCAGTCCCTGATTTATTGCCATTTGTTTACATTTCTTCAGCAACTCAAAATGCACTTAAGTAGGAAAAATGTTTAAGAGGTTTTGCTCTATTCTTTACTACAGCAGGCTTTCACAAGACATGGGCGTTACTCTAAGTCAATTATTTTTTGCTTCATTAACTTTGACTGGGTTGGACTTCTCTCCTCAGTCAATGAGAGCGGTTACAGAGCTGACAAATTTCCCAGCTGAAACACGGAGTGCCAGTCAAAACTCACTGAGCAAGTTTGTTTCATCAGGAAGCCACTGTGCCTCTCCACAGTGAAGAGGATGGACTGAGGCATGAGATCTCCAACAGATCCGTGCTTGCCTTGTCCTAAGCAGCAACCACAATTCAAGAGGATTTTCAAATGAACTGTCTTTTCTGGGTTGTTGAGGTGTGCTCTCATTTTTCTGTATGTGAAATGAGAGCACCTGGCTTGTTTACTACAGGAAGAAAGCACAAGTCATCACCAGCAATTCTGCTGCAAACTGGGAGATTTGAAGCAGGAAGCACACGAAGATGACCTATTCAAGGTACATCTTGAGGAAAAGTAAAGTTGAAGAGCCACTGGCTGCAAGGCAGGCTCTCAAAACCCACCCCAAGGAAATGAAGCACCTCAGCTCTTTGCTTTGCAAAGTTTCCCTTGCAATATAGCCTCTCCAGAAATTTGCCACCCCTACAAGTCTTCATCATTCAGAAATTATGTAATTAAATAAATGCAACTTCCCACTGACGGTTCCAGGCATCCAAACAGATCAAAGCTGCATATGAATCAGGACTGTTACCATTTGTTAGAGTCTACTTTTCTGTCTGTTCATCCCTGTGACTTCAATCCTTGACATGTAAATGCCACCTGTGCCCTGTTGATCGAAATTAACACATCCATAAATTCCTTCCAGCTTTATGGCTGATCTGTAGACACTTCTGAACCATGCCACTTGAATACCCATCTGATGGGTTTTGTCTACACTTTCAGGAAATGCAGCCACATTTCCACATCTCCATCTATCCAAATTTGGCTTGGCCAGAACTACATCTCTGCACAAGTTAAAGCAGAGTTCCCATGCCCTAAGGTCAGAATTTTGTCAAAGCACAGATTTTTGACATAACTTTTTAAGGCTATAAAACATTCAAGAAACTGACAGCTCCAGACTGTCATTTGTTTCAGGAGAATAACTCACAGAGAAGTTATAAAGGTTGCTTTTAGGCATCTAGTTTATATTCTGAACTTGATTTACCCCTGAATGGTCCTTTGTAAGCCATTTATGTTTCCTATTTAAAATAGAGCAGCTACAAATTCTTCTGTTATCTAAGCATGTCAGAAATGAAAATTAGATTGTTTTTTGCATTCCTTTTATCACACTAGCTCAATTCCACACCACACATGAAAGCTTGGTCTCTTCTTTCTTCTAGCCAGAAGCATTTAATCCTCTTAATGGGTGACTCACCCAGCTTACTTAGTCTGGTCAGATAGGAAATCATCTGCACAGCCAAGGAATTACAAGTATGGAACAACACTGCATGAAATTACCTCAAGGATTTCCATATGGATCTTGCTGTCTACAAGACTATCCTACCTAATAAGCCCAGGGGATTCAGATAATATATTTACAAACCCTACTTTCATTGATTTTTTTTTTCTTTACTCTTTTCCTCTCCTCATTAAGCAAGACAGGTTCCCAATTTGAAGTCACTGGTTAACAGCTAAAAGCAACTTTTGTAGGCTTTGTAGCAAGTAGGAGTGACAAAAAACACCTCTTCTCTCACTTCCTGTAGGTCAATAAAATATAACATGATGAACCATCTGCTGCTTGTGTAATGGGTAAAGGCTGGAATAACACATCCAAACTAATCTAGTCTTTTCAGGGTTATCTTCATGAGTTTTAAATGTAACCTCCCACCGGCTACACAAAAGAGCTGACTTAGCTCTGGAATAGCTGAAGTCACTCCCTGTGCTGACAATCTTATCTGCTTCCATTCTCACCATAACCAACTCGTGAGGCAGTGAAAATATCAGTGAACTCACCCAAACTACCTCTGGACATTTCTCACAAGCCCCCAAAACAGGCTGGCATTTTAACAACACATCCAAAGAAGTAAAACCAGGGAAGATACAACATTAAGGGTCGCATCTTGCATTTGGGATTGCTCACATCTGGGATAAAACCTCCCAGAGGAACGAGTCAGGGAATTTATCTGCTGCACAGAGGCAGAGGGGGGTGGACGGTGGGTGCTGTGAGGAGCAAGGATGGGCTGCAGACCCCTGAGCTGTGCTGCAGGAAGCTGCAAGGCCTTGGCAGGTGCTCACTGCAGGGCTGGTAAGGAGCATCTCAGGCTCCCGGAGGGCCAGCTGGACACCAGGGATAACACAGATGCTAACACTCGCCCCAGCCATCACTGAAACCTGGTAAATCTGGGAGTAGCCCAGCACCCTGATGTGAAAACCATCACCTTTTGAGAACCTGTCCCTGCCCAGATCAGGGGGAGCTCCTAGCAGCTGCTGGATATGATTACTCACACCATGAGGCTCTGCAGAGAACAAAAAGGCTGTAGGGAGGACTGATGGGATTTTCCATGAGGCTTTGTAACACTGATATGTGCCTTATACAGGATATTAAACTCCCACTGTTTATATCTTATGAAGGATAAGGGAGAGGGTTTAAAAAACAGAGCTGTGATGGGAAAGGATGTATTCAGATGTTCTAGCTTACTCAGTAGCAGAAATTACATTTAATTAATAACCATATTCAAATAGCATTAACTTTAAACCAACTAAATCCATGAAATATCTTCAGCCTAATTTCTAAATAATATTATTTAATTACTATATCGCTTCTGTTATCAATTTAAGCAGAAAATTTATTCTCTTGAGGCATGTTGAACAAAGGCTCAGATATTAGCACGAGTATCTTCTTGTTATTTACACAATTATCTTTCTTAATACTAAGCACTAAATGCAATTTTAAAGTGGTATTTTCTTTAAGTCTTAATTTGTATTGAACTTTTTCAGCTGAAATTAAAAAATACAAAGAAGCATTAGCCCAACAAGACAAAACTAACACAATTTGCAATCTCCCATTAATTTGTAAACTAACAAACCAACTATGGTGAAAAGAAAGTTAAAACCCTGCATATGTAACTGCAAGTCATAGGATTTCTTGCGGGTCTTTTTTTTTTTTTATCTTTTTCATCTGCATGTCATCCCCTGTACAACATTTCAGCTGGAGGCAGCCTAGAAACCATTCAAACTGTGGCTTGTTAAAAGGAGAAATACTCAGACTGCTCTTTCAGGGACATTCCTTCATCTGCCTCCTCATATTGGTAGCTAAACTCATGCTAAGAATATTTAAAATATTCTATGTGTTTCTGGCTTTAGTATAAAACAGAGGGATTACTAAATTTCTCAGTGTTTTCTTTAAAAGCTATTGTATGAGGTCTTCTAGGGCTGCTTGGAACTGAAACTGAGGACAATTTTTAGCTATTTCAGAGCTTTATGAACTGTCAAAAAAACTGCATTTATTGCTTAGCATTTTTAACTCTTCATTTTTCAGAACTCACACATCCCAGAAAACAGACATGAATAGGAAAGTTTTTACAATAAATCAGGGCTGAGACTGACAATTACAAAATCATTCAAAACCCATCAGTGAGCTCTTCAGAACAATGTAATACAGTTCAGTCACTGAATGGAATTTGCCCAAGCTCAGGTGGAGTTATGTCACATACAGGTAGATTAACAAACCTGTGGCAGTGACACTAGAACTTTACAGCTCTAAATGTAAAGTGCCACACACACATCTGGCAACAGTCCCACTGCAGGAAAAAAAATAGGAAATAAATGTTTCCATCTTAACAGCAGATTAGAGCCCTTAAAAAAAGCAGACCTGACCTATCAAAAATAATCAAGACAATACAAATCAAAAGCACTGGTGGTCCCTGTATCACCTTGCTGCAGCCAGGTGGCTGCTGTCACCAGAACTGGCATGATCCTGTGCTTGGAGCACACTCAGAACATGGCTGTGACTTTGGACTAAATTCTGCTTACCAAGGGAAGGCTGTCTTCTTCCTGTCACTTTAATGTTAGAGCCTGTCTTTAAGATATTTAATCCATCCTGCTGAGGGACATTGATCTGGTGTCTCATGCTGACCTCCACATTTTCTCAGTATCCTCTGTGCTTGTCTGCAACTCGATATTTCCCATCCCATTGCAATCCAGAACATCCTTCTGCCTTAGGTGGGACTGTCGTGCATTTCTCATGAGCCTGCTGTGCCCTGAGGCATTACCCCACCTTTCCACCCCAGGGAGATGGAGGGTGTCAGGAGGGTTCTGTCCTCAAAGCACGGGCAAATTTTTCAGCAAGAACAGTCCCTCATTATTCCTGCCACTAAAAGCATTTAAACATCCTTCAAGAGAGCGATTACTGTCCACAAATCATTGCATGTTTTCCCGTAGAGAACACAGAGTGGTTCAAAGAACACTAAAGTGGAGTTGTGTACTAAGGCTTAAAGTACCCAAAACCCCAGCATTTTCCTCACTACCCACACTGACATTAGAAGCTTCTTCCCAGCTCACAGTGGGTTTTTGGAGAATTAACTCTTTCTTACTGATGAATATTTTATAGCCTCATAATGGAGGTACATGGCTATACATCAGGAGCAATGTGTATTCAAAACATTTCTGTTACAGAAGTGAAATGCCACCAAAATTAGCATCTTGGGGCTTCTCAGGCTTAGCACACGTATCAGCCTCAGCAGAGTCTAAAGTCTGCTACAGCTCCATCAGTTATCCATATACATGGAAACATGCACCTACCTCCTCTGCAAAAACTGGGCTGAGATCATGTGCACAGCACCCTACTGTCACCAGACAGTGCAGGAACCAAATACATAAGTTTCAAAGCTGAAAGAAACAGAAGACCACCATCACATGGTATTTCTTTCCATGTGTAAGCTCTTTGTTTTATCAATTGATTTCACAGAATCCCCTTCTGCTCACAGCTTTGCTCCAAAGCTGCTTTACCCAACTTGGCCAAAATATCCCCTCACTGTACAACCTGCTGCTTCTCCTGGGCAGTATAGACTAGCTTGGCTTTTCTCCTCTCAGCTGAAACAATCATGTTTATCCATGCCTAAGCCACATAACTCAGCATTAATCATTCCACTCTGATAAATGTCATTGACTTTTGCCCATCTCTTCATCATGTTTTTACTTGAGAGCTAAGCAAATGGTAATAGCCAAGGATAGTTTTATCCGGCAGATAAAGGGCACTCCACAACTCCAAGGATGTTACACAGAAGTTCCAATGGAATTGAAGAAAACAAACCAATTACCATACACTTATCTTTGACTTCAGCAGTTACTTCACATCCTCCATTAATTATTTCTTATTTTTACAACCTCATAAATAATAATAAAATAAAAAAAAAACAACTTGTCTTTCTAAACACAGCAACCAACAGCAGCAAACCATCTGAAACGTTCCGGGGTTGAAGTTTGTGCTTTCCAGAACTGCCAGGTTCAGGCAGCGAGTGTGACACAAAGCACAGGTTTCAGAACAGGACAGAGAGCAGGGCCTGGCAGCCAAGTGCTGCCTCCATGCTCAGCATCACTGCTTTTCCTCAGGGAGCTCACAGGCTGCTCTGACCCTCTCCGTGCTGCCCTGACCCCTCTGCAGTTTGCACACCTGCAATGCCTGTGCAGTAAAGGCACAGCAGCAAGCGCTACAGTCTGGATTTATGATCAGGATATGCAAACCACTGTTCTAAAGTGAGTTGCTTTAGGCTTGATGATGCACTTTCCCAGAAAATTCAGGCAGCAGAGAGAACTTGGCTTTGCTGAGCCCAGCCAGGGAATTTGAGCAACAGCCCAACAGGTGAGAGAAAGGAGCAGAAAGAGGCTGCTCTGAAAACAAGGAGCCTAAAGGGCACAGGGATGGCTGAGCTGGTCCTTAGCCCTAGGGGGAATTGCATGACAGTCTTCATGGCTTTCTATCTCATTTAAAGTACATTAAACAGGAGTTTTCTCTTTCTCGCAAAGTCTGAATTATCACATCTCAAAAGACATACAGTTTTTTTCCCAGGAAAATCTTGGGTGAAGACTGCACGTATCCACTTACAAAACGTCAGATTTCTGACTGAAAGGTACCCCTTCACAGCATCGCTAAGAAAGAAGGGAAGCTTAACTATTTTCATCATTTTATTTGAGCTACTCAACCCTAACCCCAAGTACAAAGCTAGGTACTAGAAACAAAAACACGCTGCCTACAGCTATTACAATATGAAACCAGACAATTTACTCACACACATGGAAGCAGCACACTCTTGAGTGGGATTGACATTTGAGAGCCATGCAGTTATAGGAGCAGCTAAAACATACAAGACTTTCAGCAGAAGCTGGTAACAATGCTGGGAAATGCTCTCGGAATATTGAGCTGGCTTCAGTAGAAACTGGACACTCAGACCTCTTCAGAGCTGTGCATCTAGTCAGAGATCAAATTGAAAATTTTTTTACGTGCTTTGAAGAAATAGGAAAGTATTACAGGAGAATACGTTCTCTGCCTTAAAAAGACCTCTCACATGAATTTGCCTGAATCAATATGTGACTTTACAATAACTGGTTAAGCAGTTTCAGCAGCTCAAAACAGAAAAGAAGCGAAAACAATCAAGACAACAGCTTACAAATAAAGTTGCTCCTTTTCCTCAGGGGAGTAACATTTCTTGTTATGGAATTCATACAGGTTTATTTTTTTAACACAATCTCCCACTCCCCAAAGAAAATAAAATGCTTATTTGGAGATCATATAAACTGGCTAGCTACTTACAGTGGTTGTCTTTCTCCTTTCTCTCCATCCCCCACAAAAAAAAAAAAAAAAAAAAAAAATTCATTCCTATTTAACCTAAACCATATTTCTATTCTGAGCAAACTAACAGAAACAACCCAACCCCACAGCTCTCAAATGCCTATTTACAGCCATACATGTCATAAACCAAACAGGACTGTACCTTTGCTGGCTTGCTCTTGGGAGAGCTGAGCTCCTTGCAGAGAAGAGAAGGAACCCCAACAGAGCAGCCACAGAGCAAGTTTTCAGCCTTCTCTTACACATAGATGGGGTGGCCTCCTGAAAATGAAGCAGAAGGTCATAAAAATGTAATGTGCTTTAGCACTTTCGGCAATGTGGAATTACACTCAGGTGTAATGTTTATGATTTCCAAAGCAACGCCTTGGGAACCTTTCCTTGGGAAGTAGAAAAACTGGAAATGACCAGGTCTCTTAAAAAACTCATGTTGTTTTCATTCCTTTTTCCATAATTAGTAATTATCTTAACACATGGTTCTGTTCAGAATCTGACACTCCTGTAAAGTTGATGAGTGTGCATTGAAAACACCAAAAGAAAAGCAACAAGAAAGGAAAATGAAGAAACCTGAAATTACTTGGCTTCCCCACCTGCAGTGCAGTGTGTCTATGAATCCACTGGTATTTTACTTGTTTGTACTCAATATGCAACTTCTACATTTTAGATAGCACACCAAAAAAAAAAGCTTATTTTGTTTGGAGGATTTTTTATAAATGTTTTTGATTTTTTTTAACTGGAGAATGTGACTTATATTTCTGAACATATGAAGAGTAGACATGCCACAGCATTAAAAACAAAATGGGAATGATTTTAAAGCTTATAATTTCCATAAAACATTTAGATACATTTCAAATCTAAATGAGCTGCTGATGAGAGTTGTTTTTCTGTTATGTGACAGCAGAATCCCAAGATCTTTGTTCAACCATGACTCTCACTGAAATTTAGGAAAAAAATTATCTGAGCCAGTATAGCAGGATTCAGTCTCAGAGATTTCTCTGCAAGGCCCTAGGGCCAAATTCATTCTTGATTTAAATCAGACCAGCAGAACTGAAGTCAATAAAATGCCACTGATTTATATCAGCTCATATTTATTGCTGTAGCACCCATGCTTACTTCCATGCCTCCACTGTAATAATTTTCCACTGTTCATTAGGTGCATATATAAAAGCTGACAGAAAACACAAGCCAACGGACTGCTCTTTGCAGAGCTCCAAATGTCAGATTTCCCTCATTTGCAAACAAGGTCTTGATCTTACTAATGCTGGTGGAAATAAGGATTCTTACAACTCAGCTCCATGCTGCTCCATTGGGATAAATGAGATAAAAATCAAGAACTGGAACACAGAGCTACTGTGAGCATTACTGTTTGCATTGCTTTGAGGTGTGACATGCAGGGAATTTTGAGGCTGGCTCTTTCTGTGTTATCTCAATGGTAACTCCAGTTCTATTTAATAACGTGAAACCCCTTAGTGACATTTCTAGACAGATTCCTTGTTACTTCCCACTCAGTTGTTTTTCTTTTTTTTTTCCTTTTATCACTGTTCTGCAGAGATGCTCAAAACTAATTTGCATCAAAGCGCCTTATTGTGCCATTATTTATGGAAAATTACGCTGTCCCAAGACAGAATGGGGGATGCCTGGCTGCGTTCAAACAAGTGGTTTGCTGAAAACCAGTGGGGCAGCTGTGAAGTGAAACCCCTGCCAGGCTTTTGGTTCAGTTCTTGGAGTGCCTTGATGCTCCCAGGGTAGATTCCTTCCTTCTAAAGAACCCTCGTGGTGGCTCCATGCCACAAATCACCCAGCCCAGGAGCCCCTGCTGCCTCACCAAGGCTCTCTCAGCACATCCCTAAAGCTTCCTTCTTGCACAAAGCTTCAAACCACAAACCCTGGAGGCATTTATGCTCCAGGACCAGCTTATCTCTCATCTGGTGTCACCCCCCAAGAAATGCAAAATATCAGCAGGTAGTAACTCTGCATGGATTGTTTTGGTGAACCAGCCCCACTCCTCTGAAACTGAATTCCTGTTGGCATAGATGTAGCCACTTTCCTGTGAACTTCTAAGTTCCTTCTCCAGAATCTCCACTGAAACTCTGACTTAATTCATTATGTCCCTGCTAATGTCATAAACAACAGCAAAAAAAATCACTTTCAATCTACAAAGCCCGTGTGGGAATATCTACCCAGCTAAGTTGCTTTCATTCATTATCCTAGTGGGTTGTAACAGTTCAAAGATATAATTGTAACATGATCATTTATCTTTTACTCTGGCTTCTGCTAATTTTGAAGGAACAAGAAATTGTTCAAGTATAGTGTTAAGATTCTAACATTTCTTCCATTTTTGTTTTTGTTTTTTTGTTTTTTGTTTTTGTTTTTGTTTTTGTTTTTGTTTTTGTTTTTGTTTTTGTTTTTGTTTTTGTTTTTGTTTTTGTTTTTGTTTTTGTTTTCCTTTCAGAGATACTGCTGGATCTTCAGTTAAAAACAGGGAGTTCTTGTCTTGTATCCCACTGCTGCACAAAGAAGTGCTCTCAACTATGCACTATACACTGTACCATTTAATTTCTTAGGCATGTGCTAACTTTAAATAAATGGAACAAAATTCCAAAAGTAAATCTACAACACTTTCAGCCTGAAAGAAGTCTTAGTTACCTGATGGAGCTATCTTTTACATGGGCTGAAACATTAAGCTTTCAGTCAAAATTCATGAAGTATAAATAATCTTCTGAAAATGTTTTTTGTTGCATGCTAGCTGGTTTTTACATGACTGTACCCCACTGAAAGATGGACAGATTGTTTGTAAATGAGTGGGTCAATATGACTGTGAGAGAGATGATTATTCTGGTGACTAAGTGTGGTCAAGGGAAGCACGAGCTTTGAAAAGTCTTTCTCCCCTTTCAGTTCAAGTAGTTTAGATTGAATCAAAACTGCAGCCCTCTAGGTGCATTTCAGTACATGGGGCTTGGTTCTGGTGAAATAAATCAGTATAAGGATGACATAATCCAGCAGTTTGTACAGGAGCAATTACCTGCCAGAATTTTGGACCTGACTGAATATTCACTGGAGTTACACTGATTTAATTGAATTTATCATTGATTTCAACTTGACTTGAATAAAAGCATTCATTACTGCCTTGAGATATTATTAAGTTGCTGTGAAACTCTCTTAAAGTTAAGAAACTTAAAGAATATCATCTGAGCACAACAGAGCCAGACTGCTCTTTTTTCTTATTCAGATACATATCTGGTGTTTTTTAAAAAAGAAAAAAAACTTCAGTGCTTGCCTTATTAATGTCTTCAGGCAAGGAATATAATGCATTAAGACGGGTTGAGTGTAATTTGTTGATTTGTTTGAATGCCCATATCAGTTCTGCACTAGGGTAAAAACCCCATACATACAGCTGTATGCTCCAGCATCTATGTTAAACCACAGTTTCCTATTATTAGTCAGTACCCCTTATAAATGTACCTCTCAAATCTTTACAGCTGTCACAGTCAACTTACATGCAGAAACTTCTGGCTGAAATTTTGTAGTTCAGTGTTGTTTGCCTGAAGTTGAAGGAAATATATGTAATCTTAATTTAAAGATCAAATGCCTGAATAACCTCTGCTTTGAAGTTGTGAGACAGCCTCTATTAAGGTTTTCCCCCCATAAGTTTTCTTGATAAAGACAGTAAGATTAAAATGCAGAAGCTTAAATGAGAACACACATCCAGCTGTCTAAATATGCATCATATTTTCAATAGGAATAAATCCACGATTACCAACCTATATAACTGTTTTCTAAAACACTTCACTTGCATAGTTCTCACTAAAGCAAACAGAACTTGTTCAGAGATGCTTTAGAGACAACATCAAATGAATTTGTCTCTACAAGTTCCTGTACTAATCCAGTGATCATTCCTCAAGGCTTTCTAGCTCTGCTGCCATATGCTTTTCTGTGGGGAGAACATTGGAGCCGAATGTGTTTTGTTCACAGGAGCATCCTTCACTGGAACAGACAAGCATGCATTGTCAGTGATCAGGATGGCTCTGCTCCATTCCCCTCAGTGCACAGAGCTGACACCTTTGCTGAGTCACTCACTGTAGCAGGGCTTCCTTCAAGTTACTCATTTCTTTACAGTTTGTGTTGCATTTTTATTCTTCCCAATTGACGTCTGCATCATCATCTCCTCTAATCACCTTGAGCTCTGTGAGATCCCCCTGAAATTCCTTAAAATTGTTCTTAGCACTCATAAAGCAAATCAATATGTATGGCTGGGAGATGACTCTGCCACTCTCACCCTTGCAGCACATGGCAGCAATTATGTCATTCTAAGCAGCCAGTGTCATCTTGAATACTTAATGCACAAAGTCCTGAAAAGGCATGTGGACAATGGCTTGCATTTGAACAGGAGGAATTAAAAGGAGCAAAACTATTGCAGAAGGGAGTGAGTCCATGGGAGAGGAGACAGATGTATCAAAGCAAGGGATACACATCAATGTATTTATGAGCATTTGTCCGGGATGAAGAAATTCAGCTGTGAAAAAAGGGACTGCTCCTGAAAAGTGACAACAGGTGGGCTGCCTACACAGATCAAACTCATGGAAAGTCACTGGATGTCATTTCTTCTCTGCAGAAATCCAGCTGAGGGAGTACAGTGCTCCATCTGGCAGAAAAGGAGTCAGAACTACAGAGGGGGGATTTTAACTGAGGCCAAGGCATACATCTAAACATAAAAAGCCTTTCATGAGAAAGATTAAATTTAACGTCTCCCTTCTCTTTTCTCTTCCCCATTTATTTTTTCCTTATTTTTTCTCATGGGAGTGATTTTCTTCATCATTACTGGCTGGTCAGAAAACAGTGAAATATCCAGAACATTTCAGTTTTATCCCTAAGGGTCATGCTATCACAAAAGGCATTTTGCTATGATGATGTGTAGCTTTATTTTGTCATTTTTTCAGCTATAATTGTGATATGGATCATATTTAATTTTTTAATTTTCTCTTTTTAAATTGTTTTGTATGTGCTTGAGGTGAATTAAATGCTCCTCATTTCTTTATTTCTGCTCTGCAGTGGAATAAGAATTAGAGGACATTGCGTCCTCGCTAAGATTTCTTGATCATGCTTTTTTTTTTTTTTTGATGTATTCTGAGTGTGCCCTTTCTTTTGTCATATGCTGTGCTTTCTTGCAGCAACTTTTAACAATTGTGATTGATTTCTTGACTTTCCTTTTAACCACAGCCTAAAACTTCTTTAGTTTTCCAACTGCCATCATACTTCAGCTTCTGTATCTTGACATTTTCTCTAAAGATTTTTTAATGATTCTCAAGAATCCATGGTTTGATAATTCTTCTCAATGTATCTTTATATACTGTGCTTTAGCTGGATGTAATAATGAAGCATTGAAAAAGAAAGCCAAAACTTAATTTAGACTTCTTCATAAATATTAATTTAAATACTTTTGCCTTTCATATTGCCAGAGACAGTTACAATTGCTATAAGCACAGAAAGCACATGCTTGGCTTCACCTGAAAATATACTGCCATGTTTCTTATGTCTTCATTCAGCTCCTTTTCCATGAGGAAAACCTAGGGAAGGTGGAAGCACTGATCGCCAAACTTGACGGTGTCACTGAGAGCACATTAGAGCTGTGTAACACCTTCCTGTGCTCACAATTATCAGCATGGTACCGAGGACTGGAGGCACTTCCTACCCAGGAGTCTCTGTTCAGGGAACGTGCAAACCCCTGGGTGTGAGCAGGTGGCACTGCTGGCTGTGCCACCTGTCCAGGGGGACACGTGAGGAACCCCATCCCAGCAAGGCCCATTGCCTCTGAGTTACTCAGGAATTCAAACACAGAAGGTTTACCAGCATCCCTTTGCAGCACAGTCTTCTGTGTGGAGAAGACTTCTCAGTTTACAGCAGAAGTCCAGCATCAGAGGAAACCAGAAATAAAACTCTGCCCAAGACAATTCTGTGTCCGATAAACACTCAGTTTTAGTGGTTGACACAAAGGAAGAGCATATGTAAATTTTTCCTTGTCCTTCTATTTCGGGCAGGGCAAAGTAGCCAGTTTTTCCAGCATCAAGAATAGTCTTAAAAACAACTGAGGCATCACATGAAAATTAGGGAGCGGTTGAGAAGCTGGTGACAAAGGACAGAAGCCACATAACTTTCTCAGCAGAAATTTATGTGCCTGATAGGAACAATCTCAATGAAATCCTCACAGAAAAGTCAAGAGCAAGTTTCCCCACAGCCACAGGAATGTTCATGATGTTTTTTTTAAAGGGACTGTGATAAAAATAAGATGTTGTTATAACCTGAGGGTTTATCTCATCTTAATTCTCTTCCTGAATACTTTCCCTGCAGTTTATTTGCATTTTGTGATAGCTCCTGTGAAACAGGCTATTGATTTATTTTAATGCACAACTAAAAAAGCACGACAGGGAGATGAAGACAAAGAGAAGAAATTAAATGTGAGATAGCCCAACCATGCTTTGCAGATGTATAATGTTAAGCTCAACACACAAGTGCTGATGATACATTGGATTATAAAACCCCAGAGTTCAATGTAGATTTTGGATAACAGAGGAGATATTGCTTCCTGACAGTAGCAAGGATGGACTAAAAGAGCAGAGTATCTTCAGTGAAAAGCATCAGTTCCAGAAGAGATAATGAAATGTGGTATTAGTTGGCTGAAGGAATACAACTGAAACTTTGCCTGCTGCTCAGTTTGATTGAAATCCATAGAGGTGGTGCATTTGACCATGTGAGAACTGCCATGAATGAGGTTGAGGCTTTAAAAACAGAGTGAAGGAGTTTGCAGTTGGCAGTGGTATCTGATGCACGTACAAATGGATCAATGCTCTTCCCTGTCGCTCTCCAATACCATATAAATCTCAATAGCTATTGGATGAATCAGCAGAAGAGAAGATCTGAAAAATCAGTTTCTCATTGACTTAGGATGGCCAGGAATTAGTTCTTCTTTTTGCTTTTAGTGTTATTCAATATAGACTATTTGAAAATTATTGGCAGTAAAATTCAATCCTTTTGGAAGTCTGAGCTTGGTTTCAAAGAAAAAATGCTTATTTAAAACAAACATTTGCACATTCACTTTTCAGTAATTGGTTGCATCTAAATGTGTGTAAACCCAACACCCAAAAACTGATCTGAAACTTCCCTCAGGTGAGCACATAGAAGGATATTTCTCACTGAAGACATTACAATATGGAAAGGTAATATTAATTTCTTAACACATCTGTTTCTAAAACATTTTCATATCTGGGATACCATTTCTGTTTGTAAATGTGATGGTATCAAGATGAGAAAAAGCAGACTGGGTAATGAAGGATCAGTCACACAAGTGGTGATCCAACATCATACAGGTATGAAAAGGGTCCTGGACAGCTTGCAGCATTTAAATAAACATGCGTAGTTATAAAACTGTGCTGCCATTTTTCTTGCATGATAAAAAGATTACTAAAACCACTGGTGATAGTGTAGATAGTTCAGTAGAAAAAAAAAAAAAAAACAAAGGAAAAAGTTGTCAGATTCTTTTCAAGCTGATCTGTCCTTGATATTCAGGTAGGGCAAACCCACAGGTAGACAGGTGAAAAGAAAATTTATTAAACATTCCTTTCCCATAGAAATGTGAGCAATTAAAACATATATGTCTGTTGAAGCCTCTAGTTAGGTTTTCTAACTATGTAAAAGCTATTACTCATCAGCCTCCCCTATGTTATGAACCTAGATGTTCATTGAATTTAAAATGGTTTTTTTAAGAATGTTTTTTTGGCTTTGAATATAGTTCATCTGATGAAATCTACACCCCTAAATTCTTCAAAGAATTCTGGGGAAACTCTCTCACAATTTACCTCTTTCTTATTTTCCAACAGAAGCAGTAAGATGGGCTTTTCTCTCTTCTTCCTGCCACCCAGCATCTCTGATCTCTGTCAGAGGCAGAGTTGCAGTCCCTCACAAAAAAGGTGACCACTGCACCCTTTTCCACCCCCTGCTGCTCCAGCCATGAGAAGAGGAAGGTGCTCTCTGCTGACAAAATGGCCTGATCTTTTCTCTCCTCAGATGGGCAAAATACATCTTTTTCCCTCTGGAGAGGAAAAAGAAAACTCATTCTGCTCTGGAGAAGCTGCAAAAATGTGAGCCCTAAACATGAATCCTTAGAAAAAAGGCTAGAATCCAAATTTGGTTCTCTAATTGTAGGCACCACTGGACAAGTCTGGATTTAAGGCAGCTGGGGGAAATAAGGGGCTCCAGGTGAGTCTGTCAGCAGAGCTGTTAATAAACGATGGCTTTGTGAGACACAGGGCACGGAGACAAGGAGCTGCCTGCTGCCCATCAGCGCTCTGCTGAGAGCAAAGCATATTTGCCCAGATCTTCTCTGGCACTTAGGAAGGGGAAAATTTGTGTTTCTGATGAAAAATGAAATGCTTTATTTCCTGATCAGCTGCTGATAGCACTCTGCTCCTAGCAATAAGAAAAAGAGGGTTTAAATATTGACAATATTTCTTATGCTCTGAATGAGGAGTAAGGGAACACCTTCTTTATTCTCCCTTTATCCTTTCCTACTTGAATTTTGCTTTTCTTTGCTTCTTCTGTCCATTTAAGAAGCAACCTGAAGCAACATGCCGTCCCTGATTTAGTACACATTTGCAAATGGTCTATTTAGTTTTATCTCCTTGTCTTCCTAATTCTCCATTTTGTTTGATCTGCAGTACACAGGAGGCTGGTAGGATTACAGGAAGAAAAGGAGCTGTGTAATGCTACCTGTGGAGGGTGTGGCAAAAGGGGACTTACTAGCAAATTGATCCGAAGGGATTATTTTAAACTCATCTTTTCTAAAGCTCTATTTTAATGGGATTAGAGAGATGTCTGATACATATTTGATTTCATCAACCTTTTAGAGACCCTTGCCTGCCTATGATAACTCTGTGCTATAAAGGATGCTGCAGCTATGACATTTGTTTTATTTCAGGGTAAATTCCATGGGAAAGTAGGATATTTTAAAGCTGTGAAAAGATGTCAAGAAATCAGAAAATACTGATCATAAGGCTTTATAAATACCCCCTTTCTGGTTTTTTATCTTTCTTTTTATTCATCATTGCAGCCTACAGTTGCAATATCTAAAGAAGTGCTGAACTTTCTCTTATACATGAGACTCATATATTTTATCAGAATTTATGTTTCTTTTAAATCTACAGTAATCTCATTGGCATAATTTATGTTTTAATATAATAATTTTAATTCACTATAGACTCTAGTTATATTTAAATTGACTTAGATATCTTGGTTGAAATCTTGACTGGTGAAGAAAGGGAAAATTACAATCCCTTAATTTCCCATGTCTCTCAGTAATAATTTAATAGTCTCAGCACTTGCTCAGGCCTTTTTTCTCAGCTTTCCTCATGCTCTGCCTACAGCTAAAAGGTGAAGTGTGGTGTCCCACTGGATATCTCTCCATGAAGGGCTTGTCCTGCTGGACAGGTCCCCATGACTGCAGTTTGTGGGGACACACAAAGCCAAGCTTCTGACAAGGCAGCTGCCAAGGCCATGAAATAGTTGTTGCCTGTGGTTGACTTGGTCACTTCCTTGGATTCAGATGTTTGTTTCTGCAACATGGAAGTTTTCCTCAAGTTGTCAGATATTTACATTAAAATCCAAGGAAAACTGTTTTAAGAGTAGCTGGAGGCTACCTGACTCCACTCATTCCAACATGAAGACAACACACTTGTGCCAGTCCAGCCAAACTCAGCCCTGGTGGCTTTTCAGACAGCAGGCTGGTCCAGGTAAGGAGTTTATTTCCAAAGGATTTCTCACTAAGAATGTCTGCTTCCACCGGGCAGCAGCTACCAAGCAGGAGCTCAGGCTGACTGCAATTAGTTCTGTGTTAAATGTTAATTGGTGGATTTGGCCCCCGGGTTTGCCACCACGTAAGGATCCTGCACCTATTTCACACAAAGTAAGGCATCCAGGTAACTCAGAGGAATGCTTTCCTTTCTCTCCTTTCTCTTCTCCAAATGTACTTTATACTGTTTGGCTAAGCAGCATGAGACTGTGGGGACAGGAGAAGAAGTGTTTCACAGGGAATTACCATATTATTATGCAAAAACAGAGACAAAACATTTCCATTTATTTATTTAAATTTTAGTCTTCAGTGTCTTCACACAAGACTGAACTCAAGAGGTGAAGCAAGTGGTCTCATAACAATGGCCTGAATTTACTTCACAAATGAGACACAAGAGCCCCAGCAGCAGAGACAAAACAGGAGATAGGCTGAGGGGAGGTTTCAGTGTCATTAGTTATGCTTAATGTACTTCCAAATTTAGTGTGGGGCTCAGCTCTTCCAGTTCACCTTAAAAAGGTAATGGGGCCCTTCTAAGCTGCCAGAAAAGATTTGGCTCTGGCACTGAGGGGCCCCCAGTGCAGATTTACTCATATCATTAGAAAAGCCATTTCCTTTTACGTGTGAGCCTAATGAAAGTACACTTAATTTGTAATTTTGTATAATTATAGATCTTGATGAGACAGATGAATGTGAATTCGGTATCAGCTTGTGAGTTCATCATTCCTTGTACCATCCATTTCTCAATTATCTCTAATGATTGTCTTCAAGAGATTTATATCTTGTCATTTTTCTCCTAACCCATGTAACATATCCTTGCAGATCTGTACCAGTGATTTGTCCTAAGGAGACCAATTTGTGACCCACATCAAGTTTCTGAAGGTTAAACTTCTAAAATACTTCCAGACTATCTCAAATAGATAGAGGAGAGCCATTTTTCCAGCTCATGGTATTCCCACTGTTTGCTTTCCACTTTAATTTTTGTCTTGAGCAAGGCTTCAAAGAAGGGAAGGCAATGAAAATGGGAGGTGAGAAGGCATCAGTCTTGGAGTACCTGGCTGTTCTTCAGGAAATTACATGTATCTGAGAAAAAAACATGTTCTGGACAAAGACCTGCAGTTACTCTACCACAACTCTCCTATTATGAAAACAGTTGTCTTAGTAATTCAGATATAAACAAAATTTTCAAAAATCCCACATTTCTAACCTCTCTTTCACCTCTCACACAGTCATCTCCCAATACTCAGGGCTGGGATTAATTTCCATTTCAGAGTACAGAAAAAGTAAGCCCACATATTATGGTGGTTTTTCTGTGCTCGTTCATCTTGCTGACTCTCATCTTGAAAGGCTACACAATTAACTGAGAACATTTATTTTTATTTTTTTTCCTACTGAGGTGATGGAGGCAGCAGCCTTAGTAGAAAAAAATTCTTTTCCATCAGAAGGAGAAGGGTTCATAACACAGCTTTGTTTATCATCCTCCAAAATAGGAAATACTGCAGCTGCTTGGTCTGCCACTTTGAAATGCTCAGAACCAGTCATGCTTTGTCATTACAACACCCACCATTATCTGCTAGACCATGACAGTATTTCAGTGCTCTCATGATAAATATTTTGGTTATGAGTACTGTTCATTTTGCCCTGCATGATGTAATTGAGTTCCCTTAAACATCCATAAATTGTCAGGTACTCCAGATATCTATCAGCATCTTACCTATTCATAGAAATGCTTGGGGAATTGTTTCCCTAAATTTAATAAACATAGTTTTATGAAACACCAGAATAAGCACTGTTTGGGGATGTGCAGATTTAAACAGGTAAAAAGGCAGAAAGTAAATGTAAGGCAGATTTTATCTTACAGTGAGAGAAAAGATAGAGGTGGCTTTCCATCACTCACTGGTCAATCCTTATTGTAGTGCAAATGCTAGAGCAGTTTTGTTCAGTTGTATGAGCAATGAGCTGGTTACTTAACCCAACAAAAGGCTGAGCAATCCTAAGGAGAGAACAGTGCCTTTTCCAGGCAGAAATACTTGTCAGGACTGGCCTTGCCTTGTCTCAAAAAACTGTGAATGATGTAAGAATAACCCCACACAAAAACCCACAGCATCACTCCACACTTCCAGCAGCTCCTAGGAAACAAGGTTTCCTATTCTACTTAGGAATGAGGGAGAAATGATAGTTCTCAGCCACATAGGACAAAAGGGTTCACCCAAGGGCTCTCATAACTTAACTTTATTGCGTCTCTTAACTTAACTTTATTGCTAAATGTGTTCATGTTTGAATGGTATTTAGAGGATGCTCTCATGAGAAGAAATTGTGAACATTTCAGCGCCGGATTATCACACGTTGGCCTGGGTGGGATCTTGCCTTTGACAATGAATGTAAACTTGAAAGTGGGCAAAGGCCTGGCATCACACTCTCACCTGGCACAGAAGCTTGGTGTAGGTGATTTCTAGCTTCAGATGTCTTAATTTACAAATGCTTGAACAGAAATGAGGCATAGTCCAGAGAGATACAAATATGGATTATAAGTATGGCTACACAAATTAATAATTTCCAGATCAACAGAAAAAAAATTGAAGGGAAAGTGTATGAATTTTGAAAGAAGTTTTCATTATAAGGTAGAATATAAATATCAATATAGTTTTTGTAAAAAAGGTGTTTACTGCAGCTTTTCTTAGCTTAGTAGTAATTCTTGGATATACCTGGCTGAAAACTTACCATGAGAAGCATTTTGAAATGGAAAAACTTGAGGTTTGGTCCATCATTGCTACATTTCCGTGATTCTTCTTCAGGAACCCAATCCAACCCCTTCCCTCCAGCACATCATCTGCTCCTCTTCTCCTCTCCAACCCTGATGATTAAATAGAAGCAGATGGGGGGGAAAAAGTGGAAAGAGGTGGCGTAGTTCTTGAGAATTGCTCAGAACTAACAGCAGTACACAAGACTAGGTTTGGGACTTGGATAAATCACCAGCTTCCAAGTGATGTCTCACTCCTGCAGTAAAATAGCTGCATACTTGAAGAAAAGGAATGAGAAGTGATTTTTCCCTTGAACTGAGACAAGAACTACTCAAGGAATAAGAAGATCAGCAGAACAAAGGCATTCCATGAATCACAACTTCCTCTACTTTATTTTCCTTTTTCCATTTATAGAGTGAAATCATCAAGCATGCAGATAGTTTATCTATGTAATGTTTCATTTCATAGGCTTTTTGAGAGAAGGCAATAGAGGAAAAATACAATAATCATACCTTGCCTGTCATATCACAACCACCCTGTAACCTGGAAGGTTTAGAATGGGGAGGAAAAACTGAAATATTTAGAACATTGCAATGCATGGATGTGTATGTACAAAAAAAACCCCTTGGCTAAGAAGTGATCTTGTTAACTTTTCTTTGTTAATATGTGGTGCTGACAAGGGGATTTCTAAGTAAAGCAGCAGCAGTAATACTCACCCACCCCCAGCTGCCACAGGTTTTCCCAGCCATTTGCAGATTAGGAATTTCCTCTGGATTTTTCTGCCTCCCCATGGAGCTCATCATATGGATTTCCCTCATTTTACATAGCTTTGTTTTAGCCTTACATGCTGTGTTCTTGTCACTATTGGCACACAGTAGCAGCTTAGACTATAATAAGGTGTTATTTTCTGCTTTTTTCCATGCCTGCTGTAGTCATTGGTGGGGATAATTATTGTATTCCTTTTTCTGTCCCCCTTTCCTTTTTAAACCTGTTGTTCCAACTTCTGGCAATGAAGGAAACACTCGGGATTGCCAGCATCACCTCAATTTCACTCTTGCAGTGCTCTGACTCTGTTTTCAGAAGCTGCTTGTTCCATCTCTCAGCTGTCCAGGGAAGATTTTGGAGGGCAGAGGGAGGGAATTTGGGAACCACAGGAACTCTCTCTGGAGAGACAGAACCTGTTGGGTCATTTGGCCCCCACTGCGATCAGTGACTTGTGTTTCATACTGTTCTGTAACTTTATACCTCAAACTTTACACCTTCTTCAGGAAAATGCTGGGAAGATCGTTTGAGTTGTCTTTACTTAATTTCTTTAGCCAAGGCTTTAGGAAGGGAGAACCACCAAAGGTTATTTGCATCAGCAGAGTCAGTCAGTGAACCCCATTTTGACATGGTAGCCCTCTTTGCTTTGAATCTCACTCCTACTCCTTACTTTTCCCAGTCCTTACTTATATAGTGCTTGGGATTTTGTCTTTCAGTATGGTACCAGAAGGTGAAAAAACCCCACCCTTTTAAAAGCACAGTATAAAAAAGATCAGATACAAAAGTCACATCTGACATGAGATATGAAATCATCACTATCTTGAAGTCAGCTTAAACCTGTCTTTCTCTTAAACAGTAGGCTCTGGAAAAAGCCCTCAAGCCCAATATGACTTTTAACTTTTTTAAATCCCCACTTGGTTTAGCAGTGATCTGACAAAATGTTCTGCTGGTACTGAACCCAGTATTATTGAATGATTGATTGGCAGATTCCTTCTGTCTGAGATAGCGTAGCTTCTGCTCAGCTCGTGCGCCTTCGACTGAAAAGGGACCAATGAATTTAGAGATGCTTTGCTCTCCAAAGAGCCTCTTCATTACCCTGCAGCTCTTCTGACACTTCAGAAAAAGAAAGTCGAGTTTCCCCACTACCTTTTCACTATTTGGGATGATTGTTAGATTGCATTTTGGTTGCACAAAGGATTGCAGTTTAAAAGTAGCACCAACTCTGTTTAATGGCAGATAGTTGTTAATCTACACCTTTGGGCACTGGTGTCCCAGAGCACAAAAGTGGGGAAGGTTGGGGTGGCAATGGGAGTGAAGTTGGGTTGGAGATAGTTCTTTTGCACCTCAAATCCTCAATGATTTGGCCGTGTTTGATTTACCCCAACCTCAAAAGAAGGCTTTTTATGACAACTAGATCTGAATTGAACTTTGCTGTGGGCTTGGGCTAAAATCTTGTTCTAATTTCATCTCTTTTCCTCCACATAAACTATAATGACCCTGAAGACATGAGACAGGAAGATCACCTATGGCACTTCATCTCTTCTGGAAGAATCGTTGAAATAGATGCTTGAGATCTAGAGAGACTTTCTTCAAGTCCCTTTCCATGGAGAGCCATCCCAAATGACAGCTGTTACATTTGTGCCAGAATGTTTAATAGATTTAACAGTGAAGCACATATGAAGAGGTGGGAACTGAGCTTTTCTAGATTCAATCTAATGCAGGCCCTTCTTTATGAATTAGACCATTTAGTTTCTGTGTACCTCCCCCCAGAAGCTAAGTATGCTAAAAGAAGTTTTTCAGTGCTGAGATTATTAATTTATGACTAGCACGTCTCATCTCATAAGCTATCAGCTACTATTTAAATGTACTTTAAGTAAATATATAGTCCACTCATACGTATTCAAATTTTGCTAACACAGAGCTATTGTCACAGTGGTTAGTCCATCCATTATTTACATTAATAACAATAAAAATATTATTCATCAGCTTCATCATAGTTTGTATTTAAATATTTTTAAAATTTTGGCAAATGTTAACACTTATACAGCTCCAAGTCTGGAAAATGTTATCATACCTGTGAAGAGTGCAAATGCCAAATACAGTAATTTTTTCAGAAGTTTCTCACTGAGATATCAGATTCTTTCTAGCTTATTGTCCTTCCTGATAGCCATTATATTTTCTTGACTTTCAAGAAGCAATGAAAAATTGGAGGTAGAAAATGCAAACCAATGCTGTTTATGCGTGGCAGAATAAAAGGAGAATCAAAGTGAGGCAAACTACTGCTAAAATGGAGCTTGGCAAACAACAGAGGACTGGTACTTTTCCGTCCCATGACAATAATTTTATTTTCAAATGTCTTTATCAAATACAGCACTGAGGACCAACACAGTGTGCGTAGGCAGGCTAATTAGTTCATTAGTGAGATTCTCATTAAATCAGTACAGTACCCAAGCCTCTGCTGTTATCCACCCAAGAAAACTAACTCAGTTACCTGGGGATTGAATTTTTGGGTTTTTTTTATATTAAGGTACAGCTTTCACCTTTGATGTCACCTTGGTAAGTCGCATTTTAGAGACCATTGGGGAACACAGAAAAAGAATATACAATGTTGATTCATGTACTTCATCATGCTAATGGTATTTTCAGGAATTGGGAAGAGAGATCAGAAACAAAAGAAAAATTCCAAAGAATGGTTCATGCTGCCCTGTTTTTGGTAACTGGAAAAACCCCATCATTTTTCAATTCAATTTTTCCTAGAAACAGCATGGCTGGACATCTTGTTTTGCGCCAAATCCAGCTGCAGTTTATTGCTCTCTGCTCACTGTCTGATAATATTTTTGGTTGCAAGCTGTCGAGTTAGGCTTTTTTTTCCCCTCACATTTAGTTGAAATACACAATTCTTTCCTGTTACGTTCTCCTCTGGCTTTAGTTCTGTGCCATCTTTGCACAGGTACTTTGCCCCCTGACACCCCAAACAGACCTATGACAGGCTGAAAGAACTGCAGTACCCTGCAAAGCAAACCACCAGTGGTATCAGCCTTAAATCTAATTTTTATTTACGTTTTTCTTTTGTTAAATAATATTTTTCAAGAGAATGACTGTATTCCAACCTAGCTCATTTCAATGTTGAGCTCCGAGGTCCTATATTCCTTTACAGCCTGCTCAGAAAAAAGCACACAGGGCCAAGAAACATGATTAAAATGTTCAACCACACAAGAGATTTTGATATAAATATTTGCAAAAGAGCAGAGCTAGAAGACTGAGTGAGAACAGGATATAAAAGAAATACCTTAACTTTAAAACTATGTTTCGATAAAATAAAACTCTGGTTGAACACCACTTTGGAATGCTGAGGTGTTGTGATAAATGGAGGACTCAATTCTGTTTCACCTGCAGGAAAGGGAAACAAATTCTTTCTAATGCACTTCATTAAAGTGCTGATTTTGACTTTTTGCCTACGACAGGGCAATCTGTAAGAGAAAGTAATAGGGAGTGAAGCTTTGAATTTTAATCTTTCTCTTCCTCTTCTTCCTTTCCCTTCATGTTTTTCTCTCTTCCCTTGGCTAACAAAGACTTGGATGACTGTGACTCAAGCACATGCTAAATTAAAAGGTTTGTGCAAAATTAAAAGCATTGCCTGCTTCTTTATTTACCTGTGTAACTCTGTACACAAAAGCCTCAATAGTCCCAAGAACAGGTTCTCTGAGCGTACCAATGGTGTGGCTATGTGACTCCTCCAGAAAACTGATTGGAACTGATGTTCTTCAGTCATTGTATAGGAAAACCAATTTGAAATAGATTTCAAATTAAACTCATTACACTTGGTGCAATTTCCTCATGTCTATTTCTTCTTAGTAGCTCATGCTTTGTATTACAGGTATAATGTCCCACAGAAGTGTCCTCTAGTGGTTTCAGAACAAAATGAAGTAAGAAATATCTTCCAAATTGTGTATCCAGCAGGATATTTAAATTGAAGGAATTGATTTTTTTCCAGACAAGTGTCGAGCTAAAAGCAAATCTAGGAAGACGTTTGCTGTAAAACAACCAACCAACTAAACAAGCAAGCAAAAAACAACCTTGATGACTCTGGGCAGAAATAAAACTTCCTTGATATTAATGATATGCAATTGTAAGATCACTGTCTTGGGACTTCAACACATCAATGGAGTGTTGTGGCAGAAGTAAAGAAAACAAAAGCATGTGAAAGGGGAGCCTCCCAGGATCTTACAGTCATGGCTTAGCCAATGACTTGGTGTGCAGCTTTGGATAAATCACTTGTCTGATTACATCTCAGGAAATCAGCTGGAAAATGAGCATAAAACCTGGCCTCTCTGACGAGCTGCTTGGAACAAACTGAGATGTGCTCCTGTGACAGCCCTAGCTGACATGTACTTCTTTAGATGGAGGATTGCCTAATGGGCACCTTGTGGGGGAAGGGGAAGAATAACCCAACGTGACAGATGTAAAATGCACCTGTAACATTTACTGCATAAAGGGTTGAAGTTCCTGTACATTTAAATTAAATGGTACAGAAGATAAGACAGCAAAAAGTGCTTTTCTATTTTTTTTTTTTTTTTACAAATCCTACAAAATAATAACTAGATTTAAGTGGTTAGTAAAAAGTAAAAAATTAATTTTAATCTATCCAAACATGTTCCTCCACGCTAAATGTCATAGTCTGTATGTGGATCAAAATGTGTATCAGATGGACACAAGGAGTGAATATGAATCGTCTGGCACATGAAGCCTTGCCTCCTGTTTTACCCAATTCAGCTCAATCCTAACCCAGTCCACACACATCACTGACCCTGCAGGCGTGATCACCCTTATTATGAATGAAATATTCATTTTTGAAAAGAGTTTGGGAGCTGAAAGAAGAGGAAAGGACACAATTGATGCCATGGCTGACTAGCTGCTAAGGTTTGGGATATAGTTTTGGTTTGTGGGTTTGTTTTTTTTGTTGTTGTTTTTTTTGTTTGTATGTTTGTTGTTTTTAATTTTTTTATTTATTTCAAGTTTAGGTGAGTATACATGAGAGTTAAAAGCTTCACAATAAACACTGTGTTCCTGGTGACTCCTTAAACACTAATACTTTACTTTGTTAAGTTCTGCTTCTTGGAGCAAGCTTGTGTACACAACTTGGTAGTTGCTAAGGTAACAATCATTTGGGGGAAGCAGGAGTGTTAAACAGACTTATAAAACCAACATAAGATTGACATAAAATGGCAATGACTTCTCTAGGCTTACATTAACTTCTGATGTGTTCATGAATACACATATCTAACACAAACGTTTCCATTTCCAAGGAATTACCTGGTTATGTTTTTGTTTAAAAAAATGGGGGGCAGTGCCACTTGTACTTGTTTAAGAAAGAAAAAATGTGGGTTAATAAAGGAAATGTACTTTTGACTCAAACCATCACCATTTAATACCCAGGATATTTACACCCATGCCCTGCCACTGTTTCTTCTCCAAAGGGAAGTGCCCCAGCACAGCTGCACCCCTCTTCCTACCCTTGAGCCTGCCTGTGCTCTGGGGCACAGGATGCACCAGGAGCCAGGGCAGTCTGCTCTTAACTCCTTTTTGTGCAATGGGTTTTCCTTAAATCAAGACAATTTGAGTGCAGTGGATACCAATATCCATACCTGGGATAAAGCACAGGAACTCACTCTGCACCCCATATTGCCTTCCCATGAAAAAATAACAGGGTGGTTTAACTAACAAAGATATTCTGCAGCTTCTTCAGTTACAATAGGTCATAAAGGATGCTCCTTCTATTTTAAATAAAATCGAAACTGGAGGATCCTTCCCTGATGTCAGGAAATCAACCCTTCTCTTCTGAAATATTTTCTTTATATAAGGCACCTCCATCACTTTTTTGGTATGTGTGAGGCATGTAGTGTTGTAGGTGATTATAACTTGGAGCTGAGTAAAACATTGAATGTTTCTTTTTTTTTTAAAAAAAAAAAAAAAAGAGAGGAAACTCCAGTGCAGGAGTTGCTAACACTTTCTAACAGGAAACAACTGATCATAGTGAGAGCATTTGGGGTGACTGTTCAGCACAGGCTTCTTAAAGGCTCACTCCTCATTTTCTGACAGGAAAGGAGAAAACAAGGGTGGCCACAGCCACATAAAAACCTCAAATCAGATAGAAGCATAGATGTTAGCAGCATATAAACTAGGAAAACAATAAAACACTCCAAAATGGCACAAATCTCTGTCCACCATTTAAAAATAAACATGTAAAAAGGCCTAGGTTTCTTCTAAGAAGAGTCACTTAAGCATTCAGTTCTGTGACAAGAGTGAAGGAAAAGCTGGGAATACAAACCAAGGTGATTCTTCCACCAAAGACCCACCACCCAGAGACAGAATCCAAGGTATCAAGACATCTGAACAAGATGCTTTAAGCTAGGCATGATAAATTCCAGTAACAGGGTTCACTGAGTGCTTTCAGCAGCTCTCAGACTTTAAGTTAAAATGGAGTCAGAATTTTCACACTGGTGAAAGATCACTTGCATTGCTGTATATGTTTCAATTTCAAGAAAAGCAGAGGGAAAATGCAAGTCCTTCGGGCTAAACACTTCCCAGAAGTAAGACTGTACTTGTCCATAATAATAAGTATTACACTAGTTCAGATCAGTTTTGCAAATGTCTTTGAACCTGTGTCTATCTGCAGGGTAGGAAAAAAAAAAAGAAAGAAAGGAAAAAGAACTAGGCAACTTTCAGCACAGAAAGATGGTCATAGCTAAAAAAAGCCTCTGCAGATCCAACTTGTACCCTGAATATCCTAGGGAAATTTTGTCTAGTGTTGTCTATCTTGATTCCCTGCCTGCCTGTCTGTGCTCTCAGATAGTGATTTCTGAGCTGTTAGTCCCACTGGCAGGCTCTGGCTGGAGCCAAGTGAGCAGCTCTGCTGTTTGCAGCAGGGACTTGTGCCCTGTGCCCTGTGCCCAGCACAAGGGAGGAGGGGAGGGCGCCCACTCTGCCTGGGGAAGGAGGCAGCAAAACTCCATTTCCTTTGGTGTTTCCTCCCCCTGGCACTCAGAGCACCAAGGATGTGCTTTCTGGAGAGAGGCACCAGCTGTGCCAGTTTTCAGGCACTCAGCAGGTTGCCAGAGGGAAGTGGTTTGGAGACACGGCTGGAATGATCTGCCCTGCTCTTTTTGTCCAAGTTCATGTTCTTGACCTTCCAAACTAGAAAGGCTGGGTTTTTCCTGGTGTTTATATGAATGTGAAGGAGGAATCTGCACAAAGAAACCTATCTTCTTCCACTGGCATTTCCTCTGTGAGAGTTTTGTCTTTACTAGGTACCATGTTCAGTGTCTTCTGCAAAGCTTTTCCTGTTTAGGAGACAAGCCCAGGGCACTGCATTAAACATCTAATTTTATTCCTCACAGGGTCTCTTTCTCCCCCTGGGAATTTTGCAGCCGCTCCTCGTGACAGGCACCAGGCAAAAAAAAAAAAAAAAAAGAACATGTGTGTGCACATGGGACAAAATATTTGTCTGTGATACACTGATGAGTTTATAACCACGTGGTAAATCTCAGAGCAGACAAAAACTGTCATTCATTACTCCTGCTTTGTCTATAATTTCCTACATTACATTTTAATACCATTCCTGTCCATGAAAAGAAAAATTATGTGGACCATTCCTACTTATCATCAGCAGAGAGGGAAATGTAGGACATGAGCCAGTGCTCCAGAAGGGTTTTCCTGTATGAATTTACTGGTGTGCAAAAGAATTTCAAAAACCTTGTTAAAAGTCAGTGATATTAAACTTAAATCAGCTGACTAGAATCTGCAAGACAGAGCAGTACTACAAGACTAATTCATCAGTAAGAGAGAACTGATGGCAGCAGACAGACATCACAACAAGCCTGGGTCACAGAGTCCTCATGACACCTTAGTTTTGGTCCAGGATATAGCCTGGCAGTTCCTCACCCTCTCAATGATCTCTGAGTCACCATAATCAAATCCAAGTAACTCATTAAAACAGCACTTGGAGAAGGCCAGTGTGCCCCAAAGCACCTGCAAATGGGAATTCTTTAGGCTAAATCAGTGTGATTCAGTGAAGTGTGTGCTGGCAGTCTCAGGAGGGACTTTCAAAACTTGCCTACCTCGGATAATTTTTTGAAACCTAGAGCTACTACTTTGGCATGAGCAATAAATAATTGAGAGAGATTTAATTGAAATCTAAACATGTGGCAATTTTTACTGTTGGGACAAATGGTTGAATGGCAAGAAGAAAGAATCACACAGAGTACCACAGTAATTTAGCATTATTTACATAACTAACAAAGATTTTTTTTGTTCTTTTGCAGTGGCACCTGTAATGGTTTTGGTTTGTTAATTTGAGGTTTTTCAGCCAATGCTAATAATTTATGTCGTGGGTTAGCATTAGCTAAGTTGTTAGTTGTAGTCACTAGAACTATTTACTTATACTTTGCTGGGAGATAGAATGAGGAGGAAGGCAAAACAGACTTAATACTTTAAAGTTTAAGCTCAGGTATTGGCAAGTAAAAAATTTCAGGAAATCTTTACATACCACCATAGCTACCTTACAAGAAAAGTTTACTAGTTGTATTCTGTTGTACTTGAAATCTCTCTGGTGACTTAGATGGAATTCCTCTTCCACGAGAAAAGCAGAAATAAGTGTCTTTCTGAAGGAGAAGATGCATTTGTCTCCTAGCTAGAAACAAGTAAATCAATGTTCAAACATCCAGAGTTCCAGGGGAAACAAAGGGTTAGCTGTGCTGGAGGGCCTCAGGGTGGCTGGGCATCCTTTCAACAGGACTGGTTTTCACACCGACATTTGGCAGCTTGCACTCTATTTCATGGTGAAGGACTGCACCCTTACCATACCTCTGGTAGGAGCATAGTGCATGGAAAGAAATGAATCCTGTGCTAAATTCAACCTGAGCCTCTGGCAAGCAAGCCTGAACCTCTTGAAATTATTGAATTCACTAATGGGATCCCTCTCTGAGAGGAAGGAGACAAATATCCAGACCATTTATCACAATCAGATTATGAAACATTTAAAAACAGCATAAAGGGACAGCACAGGCTAATCAGAGCCGGCAGCCCCAAAGGCTGTGAAGAGCCCAAACTGCTGCAGCCCCAGAGCAGAGGTGTAATCACAGTGCTGGGCTGGGTGTCTGTGCCAGTGGGCACCCATGGCCTCGGCTCCTGGGGCTGCACCCCAGGAAAGCAAACAGAATCAGCAAACCAGGGCTCAGGAGAGCTCTGCGCAAAACCTCGGATCTTTCACACAATCACTTTGTTGGGCTGACATCCTTATTTTTAGCATGTTTTGATAGGATAGACTTTTTCTTTTTGTCTCAGCCTGGTGACAGTTAATTAAATAAACCTTTCACTGGGTCCTGATTCATATTTTATATGATGAACCGATTCAAAGGAAAAACCTGTTTGAACTGCAGTGGGTAGATGGGTATGGGGGATGGAAGCCCTCACATAAATGATCACATCATTTTGTGTATTATCACTTAGTGTTTTTCATCATCTTTTCAGCTCCCTCTGATATTTCTTCTCTAGATGTCCATTCTGTTTGTTTTGTTAAGTTGGCACATGAACAAATCAATCTGTCTGCTACTCTGAGCAGCTAAGCCCTGTGCCTCTGTGTTCCTGAGAGCTGAGGGGAAAAAAAAGAAGGGGACAGAAAATAAATTCCTAGTAAAGTGCAGGAGGATTTCTTTCTTTTTTTTTCCTGGCAATTCAGTTAAACCCCGAAGGGCCATTCATTAGGTTTTGGTATTGGATTTTGGACCAGAATGGCTACTAATTAGAAGCACCAAATGCTGTATGACCACTTATGTGCCTTGACCTCAAAAAGGAAATCAAATATATCCTTAGAAATAAATACAAGAAGACACATTCATTGCACCTCTGAGGATAACCACCCACATATTCACATATTCTCTCACACATGTGGAGCTCTGCCGAGTAACTTAAAGGACAATGGGAGACTGGAGGAGAACTGGAGCTTTTCCCAGCCCTCTTGAGCCACAGCCTAAGGAAAGGAGTGAATGTGACAGCCTGGGTAGCAGGAGTGGGCAGGAAGGTGTTCTTAGTAATTGTCTTCCCCTCTTCATGAAGAACCAGAACAGACCCTGTCTCACTGGCTACCTCTAACCCTGTGGCTGCTGTGTAAAAAAAGCAGGAAAGAAAACATGATTCCAAGTTATGACTCAATTGCAGTTATGTGAGTTTTCTCCCAAACCCCAGAGAAACCTGAGTTTTAACATTTGATGTGGCTGGCAATAGGGAATGCAGCAGGGAATCTCTGTCGAGGATAACAGCTAGTGAGAGTGGGTTAGCATTTCCTAGACACCAGTGGCTTTTTCCTGCGCAGAAAATTTTGATTCTTGTTTGTCATTATAAATAATTTTAATGTATATTAATTAGCAATAATGTGGCAGGTAGCGGAGAAAAATCTGTGTGATGAAAATGGCAAAAATATATTGGATTTCAATGATGAGGTAAATGATGCTTTCAAAGACTCGAAGCACGGGATAAACTTTAGTCAGTTTGTTCTAGAAAATTTAGGCTAGCAAACTTTATACAGTTGCTTCTGTAATGAGCTTAATAACTTAAAGATAAACGAAAGCATTTATTTTACAGAAAGGCCAATCTTACAGCTGAGAGAAAATTTACTGCATCACTTGGAAAGTTCTGCAATTACAATTATCCTCATTTAAAAAATGTGTTCCTCCTCATTATTTAGGTGCTGTTGTTGAAAGCTTAATGGTTCACACTCATTTATATGGGAAAAAAATAAACAGTTTATTATGAAGTATGGAACTACAGCATAGTGTTCTCAAAAAATTAGTTCAATTTTAATGAGGCTGCAGAAAAAGTAAATTATGTGTTCATTTTTGTTCTGGCTAGGTGCTGAAAAGGCAGCTGTAAGGGCCGGTTCAGGCCAAGCAGGCAGGCTGAATTCTCTCACAAAACCCTTCTCTCTCTAGAGACAATGATCAAATTTTCATTAAGACCTTTGAATCTTTCTGTTGAAATCCTTGGGCTATAGGCAGATCCAAAACCACCTACTTTGAAACCAAGTATCTTACCTTGGGGGACTTATTTGATATGAAGCACAGCTGCTTTTTAATTCTAAGTTGACCAAAAACTATGCATCTGAAATATACCTTGGGCTTTTGAGTTCACATACAGAAGCACTTGAAAATGCAAGTGCAGCTCCATATTATTTTCCTAGAGGATAGTGGCAAGAAAAGTTTATAAATTAAGTACAGCCCCCGAATTTCCACACAACTTCCATTCACTTTTCACGTGAGCCTTTTAAAATTGTCAATATTTACCTGGCGAGAACAATTTTCCACAATGCCAAAAATGGAAATGGAAATATAACTTAAATCGCAGCAAAACAAAATGGTTTCCGTGACACTAGATTGGAAAAAAAAAAAAAAAGAAAAAATAAAAAACAGATTGAGGCTAAGCCAACATTTTGTTTCAGTGCTTCTCTTCATATAAATAAATCTGTGCCAGAGGAATAAGATTGCTTAGCATCACTGGAAGCTGAACAGATGCTCACTTCTTTGTGATTCTCAGTCCATCTCTGTGGAACCTAAATTTCAATCTGATACTAAAACCTGCTACTGATAACTCCTTCTTGCCACCATCCACTTCCCAAGGCTGTTTTGCACTTGGTGTAAAGTTTCTTTGATTAATGCATGGAAACACATTATTCTAGCTTTCTCATGTTATTTTCTATTCCTGCTTCGTGACTTTACTCCCAGCCGAGGTTTTCACAGGGGCAGTTAAACTTCAGCATCAGACCCCTGGTTTTAAGTTGCTGAAACAACCAACTATTCAAGATTTGCAGTAAAAGTAAAATGCCAAGAATACTTTTGAGCTCAGAGATGCACTTCTGTGCTCCTGGACCTTTTAAAGCTGCTCTTGTTGTCTGGGAGGAAAAGTGGGACAGATGTTTGTGAGTAGCAGAGAACCTGCAACTCCTGCAATTCGTGCTTTTAAAAATACTCTGTCATAGGCAAGGTTTAATCTGAATGAATTCTTGCAGCTGACCCTGGCTATGTTTTCCTTACACCCCCCTGTAATATAAGATACTGGTCAAGGTAAGTGAAGAATAAACATTTAGTCAGATTCCAAACCAAAAAGGGCAAAGCAGCAAATTGCCATTGAACAGGAGTGACTTGGGACACATAGCACGCTGCCCTGAGCATTGTAACGACTAGAAAACCACCCCAGATCGAAAATCCTGACAGGGTTGTATCAGATCTAGCTTTTCTATCATTCCCATCAGTATTTCCCCCCATTTTCTTTTGCTATATAAAAAAAAAAAAATCCAACAGTGAGCTTGCAAAAACCATGGATGTCAGTTATAGATTTTTCTCCTTTCCTTGTTCTGGGACACACAAAGATTCCTCTCAGCTTTCCCTTTCCTCACAAAATTCTGAGTCAAGAAATAAGATCATGCTGAAGTTTAATTTTGCATAGACAGAGGTGAAAATAATATGCTTCAAATTAAAATCTACTGCATAATATATCAATCCTATAAGATGAAAAACAGGTTCACAGTTTGAAATATTTTGTTACAGTGGAAACTGAGGCTCCAGTAAAAGGTTCTGTTTGACGATGCAAAGAAAAATACTATAAGGTTTTTGTGTTTTATTTTGACAAAAGTTCTGTATATAACAAATAGTGTTCCTAATTTCAAGACAGCAGCTCACTTGCAGAACCATCTGTGAGCTTTAAAGATTTCCTTAAAATGTTTGACGTAAGTTATACCTCAGCAAAGGTCAGCTCTCCCTTTAAGATTATTGAGAAGGTTAATTTGACCAGATGAAACCAGACTTCACCCTGAAACTTAGCTGACATTTTTAGATGAAAAGTGAGTGATGGTTGTAAGGGTAAGAAATCAGTCCCAGCTGCTTCTGTTCAGCCACCTGAGAGAGCAGAACTGCCAGCATAAAACCCCCAAACTTCTCAATTACTATGTCCATATAAAAGTTGGATTCTGGAGCTCAACAGCTTCAAAGAATTTGTTTTTCTCACTGTAGCAACAGTACAGTATAGATTTCAGTAGCCAGTTAGAAGAAAGAGGGAAAGGGAAGAGGTTTCCCAGTTAAGGTGGGAGCCTGGCTAGCTATGGAACAGAACAGTCCTCACTGTCTGCACTGAGCTACATGTGAAGGGCAGAGAAACAGGGATCTGAAATTTTAAGGAGATAAATGTTGGAAAAATTCTCTCCTTGGAAGAAAGAAGAGACGTATGTCTGTGTGTACACATGCACACACGTATAATATGTGTAACATAAATATATATATCTACACATACACACACGTAAAGGAACTCAGGAATTCATAACATGTGTAACATAAATACATATATCTACACATACACACACGTAAAGGAACTCAGGGATTCATAATAGGTGTAACATAAATACATATATCTACACATACACACACGTAAAGGAACTCAGGGATTCATAACATGTGTAACATAAATACATATATCTACACATACACACACATAAAGGAACTCAGGGATTCATAATAGGTGTAACATAAATACATATATCTACACATACACACACGTAAAGGAACTCAGGAATTCATAAATGTGTAATATAAATATATATATCTACACATACACACACGTAAAGGAACTCAGGAATTCATAACATGTGTAACATAAATACATATATCTACACATACACACACGTAAAGGAATTCAGGAATTCATAACATGTGTAACATAAATACATATATCTACACATACACACACGTAAAGGAATTCAGGAATTCATAATAGGTGTAACATAAATATATATATCTACACACATACACACATGTAAAGGAATTCAGGGATTCATAATATGTGTAACATAAATATATATACCTACACACACACACACACACACACACACGTAAAGGAATTCAGTGGAAGATTCCTGAGAAACACCTGTTTGTCACAAGACAAATAGGAATGGTAAAGTTGCTATTTTCACCTACCTTGCACAATCCACTTTTGCAGTGCTGAGTAATTTTTAAGCAGGCACTCTGCCACTTCAGCAGATGGGTAAGAGCACAGCCATGCCAGCCAACCAGCCTGTCCCTGAAGTTTGGGACTCCCTTGCCAAAACTCCCCATCCCAAAACGCTCGAGCAGCATGCAGTGTTTCACCTCTGGCTAGGGGGGATGTGATGCCTGAGCATGGAGCACGGGTAAACTTAGAATTCCTCAGTCAGCAGAATAAAGTATCCATTCTAGGAGGTAAATCCACCAGGGTCTGGGTTTTCTGGGAGAGCAAAACAGGAGAATAAGGCACATGCAGGGTTATGTGATCTGCCAGAGGGCTCACACCATTGTTGGGAAGCAGCAGGAGTTTTAGAGTTAGTGAAAGGGGCACAAAGTGACACTGACACAACTGCTGCTTCTCCATCCATGCTTGGAAGCTCAGCCAAGGAGTCCTAAAGCCTCTGGGATCTCACCCAGGATTCAGCAACCTCAGGAGCAGCACAGCGAGGACAGGATTTGCTATTCCTGCCTTGAGTGTGGCTCAGCCACCACGGCCCGTCAGTGTGTTTCTGGCCACAGACATTTATCCCTGGAAACTCCTGAAGATTTCCTGGCTTTTTCTACAGAGAAGCAGTAGGAATTTTCACTCTATACATTCCTCTCATTGCTGCCTTACTATCAGAACATTTATGTAAGTTCTGCTTCATGTAAAAAAAAGACAGAAAAAAAATGTCCTTAAAGTCATTACTACTTAATGCATAGCAAAAAGCCAAAAGCTGCAGGTGCAAAGACTAAAATTCTAGCCAAAGAGTGTTTTGGGTTTTTTTTTGTCTTTCTGATAATGTTGTATCAAAGCACAACAGTTAAAAAGATCTCTTGTAAATTTAGTCACACTGCTTTCACTTCTATTTAGGGCAGAGTTTTCTGTTGGGTAAATCCTTGCCTGAAAGGGGGTAACCAAACACAGATAACCTGTGGGAATGAACACCAGAGGTATTTGCAAAGTGCTGATGCACATGGCTTGGAAGTGTTTACCTTAACAAGAGTGAAAAGAACAGTTTTTCACTGTCAAAAATGTATATACTGCAAAACACTTAGATCAACATGCATGCATGCACAGCCAAATCTACATAAAACATATATACATATCCTTTCATTATTGCATTAATATGCTAATTAATTTAGAAGAATGGTCTGGAAATGTCATCATTTACCCATAAGTGTGCATGCTGTACAAGAGAAGTTAACAACTTTCCTTCAATCATGGCTGTAATTAAGTAGGAGGAATACTACAGTGGCTGAAGGTTCATGCTAGAAGACTGACATGATGTCAGGTTTCATAAGTAATAAGAGGTGGAAAATGTCAAATTATTGTTGAGGGAGAAAATGCCAAGGATGTACTTAAAATTAGATTTCCCATGCAAAAGTCCCAGTGAACAAGAGGATGCAGAAGGATGATTATGACCAATGTCCAGATGCTGCCCTTCAGGACACTGATGTCTCGGACTCAAGGGCACAGATCTATTTCAGTTCTTCACTGACACCTGAAAATTGTCCTTACTGACAGCACAACAATAGGATAAGACTTCCTCGGAATACTTTCCTGCAGCTTTTCATCTGTGTTGTTTTAGTCTGAATTAGCATAGATCTAATTTCTCCCTTTTGTGGTTTTTTTTTTCCATTTCTTTTTTTCCCCCCTTCTTTTTCAGCCTTTCAGAGGCACTCTTGTATATGAAAGTGCATCATTTACTAAACCAACACATTCTGAAATGACACATCATGCCAAGAAACACTTAATGGCTCACAGGACTGGCATGCCCCAGTTTAGAGAAGTCTTCAGTAAGGCAGGACATACTGCAGTCAACTCCCTCAATTCTCTGTGATCAAAGTACTTGAAAGTGAGTAGGCAGCTTTTATCACTAAATGCTTGGTTTTAAATCATAACAGCTATTCAGGTTTCCTTATCCTTGTTTGTAAATTGCCTACTTTTTTATTCCATCCCCCCCCCACTCCCATGTTCCAGACATCTACCAAGGGAAAAACTCTATAACTTTATGGTGCAGCTGAGTGGATGATTAATCAATCTTTGAACTTGTAACTCGAGTGCTGCACAGCCACAGAAGGTAGCTGTTAGGCAGCATTAAAAGTATGCAGCTTCCTGTCATCCAGTACACATTTCTTCTCTCCCCCTTCCCCACTCCCTTTCAGAACTTCTGTTGCCATATTGCTAGTAAATTCTTTACGGAAAAGAATGCTATTTTTATGGTTTAGAGCTATATAAACTATTGAACAGTCTTTAATATATATATATATATATATATATATATATAGCCACTTGTTTTCAAAATTATGTTTTTTCAACTTTTTTACAATGCTGTAGCTAGATGAATTTTAAAGGGGAAGCCACAGTTTTCTGACAAAAGGCTAACATCAGCCATTAGAGAACTAGGATTTCCCTGAACTGCAGCTGGACAGCCACTACACAAGGCTGAGTAAAATACAAAGTGTGTATTATGTTTGTGTCACTGTCACAAAAGTGCTGCACACTTTTGCAATAGAGGAAAAGGGAAGGAAGGACTTCAGTGATGTCCCAGAAACCCCACAAGAGGTGAGATACAGATGTCTCACTCCTGAAATCTGCACATACACTGTGTGTACCCTGAATTTCATGAACCACAAACCAACCCTTTTAAAATTTCACTCTTCATTTTCACTTTGTGTTGTTCATTCTCTTTAAGACTGGATGTATTACATTCCTTCTGAACATGAAGTGACAAAGGTGATATGATAGAATTACAGAAATGCTTGGGTTGGAAGGGATATTCTTTAATATTCTTTAAATACTTTAGTTCAACCCCCTGCCATGGGCAGGGACACCTTCCACTATCCCAGGTTACTCAGAGCCCCATCCAGCCTGGCCTGGGACACTCCCAGGGATGGGGCATCCACAGCTTCTCTGGGCAAACCTTTATGAATGTCCTTTGAGGAATTTGGAATTACATTTCGGGTGGCTTTACAAGTTAAAGAACAGAAAGAATAACTGGGTTAGAGAAAGAGCTGTCAAATGAAAACCAAGGCACTCCTCATTATTTTGTTGCACGTAAAATGTGTCTCTGTTCATTTAAATCTTCAGTGTCCCTAGAGAGAGGAAAAATACCTTAGATTCTGCTTGTGTAATCTCTGAATATTCCATTTCAGACAATATTAACACCAGTTTGGAATTAAATATTAATATTTCTGCATTGAAATGACCTGTATTTGCACTTAAAATCCAAGTTTTATTATGATTTCAATAGACTATGATAATTTTTCTTCATGTAGATTTCAGTGTTTCAAATTTCAGTGCAGTCTCATTTATTTTTCATTTGGGAAAAGAGTTTATAACTACACCTTCCATTTCCCTACCTATTATAATTTGAAAAAGATAGTTATCAGTAGTTGAAAATATTATTTCATTTTTTACATCAAGTCAAGATAGAATTATCTATAGTGATGTAAACTTTCCCAGCGAAAGCAGGTGTATTGGTGTGATACTCAATAGGAGATAATGATTAGAAATTATTACTATTAGGGGGTCACTTTTACTTTTAAATGCAATTTATTAGTTAATTTACTTTCTAAAGGTATAGAAAAGGATACAGGCCCCCCCCTCTCCAGTGGTTACATGGTAAAAATGATATATATAATGTAATTCTTTTTTCTCTAGTATGAGAAATAGAAGATTCTGCTGCTGCCTGGGGCATTCACCTTCTCTATATGTAGCTGAACTGTTTCTGACCTTTTTTTTTAGGCCTTTAGGTAACAAGTTGAGCAAGTAATGTTTTGCAGCCTATGCTGTGACCTTCCAGTCAGATGATCTTGGTTAGAAAGTCATCTTATTGCAGCCTTCAGCTTATATCATGTGAAGAATACCTCATCAACTGAAATATCCACTGCATTCACAGAAAAGGTGAAGAAAATCCAGGTGCATCAGAGGAAGTGATGATATGTTTAGCTGGACACCTTGGTGTCATGGGTGAAACAGCATATCATGGGCTGTAGGCTCACTTTGTCTTGCTTTATCTTTAGTGCATTTTTTTTTTGTCTCCATTTATGAACCAGAGAGTCAAAATAATGAGTTTTGTAAGACGAATTAGGAAGACTACTTTATATTTTATAGAATTCTGAATTATATTTCTTTTTTTCCCCAAAAAAGCCTAAAAATGTGCACATCCTTATCAACACACATGATTTAACTCCAGGTATTTTTATCTTTAAACGGGGTGTTTGCATTCTATTTACAACTTTTGATTTATAAATCTTAGGTTGTCTCTTTGTCTTACTGCAGTAAATTCTTTGCTGCTTTGGAACATATGACTGATGTGTGTGGGATTGTTTTCCTTTCTCTGGAATTATTGCCTTCATTTATCCCTATCATGTCCACTGCCTCTCTTGTGTGATGTCTGACAATAGGAGATCAGAGTAGCTGAAGAAAGGAAAGAAAGAGAAAGAAAGAGAAAGGAAGGAAGGAAGGAAGGAAGGAAGAAAGAAAGAAAGAAAGAAAGAAAGAAAGAAAGAAAGAAAGAAAGAAAGAAAGAAAGAAAGAAAGAAAGAAAGAAAGAAAGAAAGAAAGAAAAAGAAAGAAAGAAAGAAAGAAAGAAAGAAAGAAAGAAAGAAAGAAAGAAAGAAAGAAAGAAAGAAAGAAAGAAAGAAAGAAAGAAAGAAAGAAAGAAAGAAAGAAAGAAAGAAAGAAAGAAAGAAAGAAAGAAAGAAAGAAAGAAAGAAAGAAAGAAAGAAAGAAAGAAAGAAAGAAAGAAAGAAAGAAAGTGTCACAGTGACAGTCTGTGGATAGTCAGGAGTTGCTACTGTTCTCCTCTCAGGTTTCTGTGGCTTTATTGGACCTCATCCACATTAAGATGATGAAACACTAATCCAAGAAAATACACCAAAATGAGCACCTTTGACTATTTGACCTTCTTACCACCTTTATACCGCTGCTTCTTCCCTATCACAGATTCTTTCTGATTAGCAGTCTCAGCTCTCCTGTGTTTCACCACGTTTGTAGTGCTTGGATTCTAAAGAAATCACAAGATCCCATAACTTACTGATGAAATACTTCACATGCCAAGGATGCCAGCCAAGCTGCTGGAGAGAGCACCACTCAATGGCTGCTCAATCCTGTTGAGAGGATGTGAGAAAAATACAGGTTGCGAATAGAGCTTTGCTGGAGTTCTTTGTGGGGATTAATTTCACTAGGAAAATATTACAGCAGCTGTTAGTGCTGCTTTCTAACAAGAGTTCTTGCTGCTGTAGGATTTGAGGATGTCATGTCTCCCCTCACTTGGATGAAAATACTGGGAACAATGTTCTTAGGCTGTGTGCCAGCCCTTGCATACCTGAAGAAGGGCTAACCTCACCTATTGGAAAGATAAATGTCTGTCTAAAGTGAGTGCCTGCTGTCACACTCACTGCCTGGGGGTATGAAACTCCTTTCTGGGCACCTCCCTTCTGCCAATGACCACAGGAAGAGCTGTGGAAAAGGGTAACCCTTGTTTTAGGTGATTTAGACTTCCATACAGCTAAAGATGGAAAACAATTTCCCCAATGCTGACCACCAGTGGTACATGTATAACCTGGCAATAGTACCCAGAATTGGCATTTTTGGTGCTTATCTGCAAAATAAATAACTAATGTTCAAAATTAAAAAATGTGGCCGATTAAATGTGGCCAAAGTGCAACACCAGCAAGAATAGAGTGCAAGATGTCTGTGGAGAAATTCAGCCTTGCTAATACAACCAACAATTTTGATTCTACTCTGATCCTTCTGTTGTACTTTCTCTGGCCAGAACACCTCCCTGGGCTCTATTTGGAAATTAATTTTCATGGATTTGTGGATTTTTTTTCTTTTTTTCCTTTTTTTTTTTTTTTCTTTCCTAAATGTTCCAGTTGGCGATTGCAGAGTGCAGGACATGAGCTGCAGCATTGCTGGTCAAAGTAAGCCAAAATCAGAATTTGATCCACAGTTGAAGGTAAGGCAAAATGAGTGATGTCACCAATTTAAAAGGAATGATAATTAAAAAGTATTTCAAGTAGCAAGAAGAGGCGTGTACTTATTTATTTTCAGCATGGCACTTTTGTCTAAGAAGAAGGAGTTACAAGGCCCAGTATCTGAGAGAGAAATGGCTATGCCCAGGCAAGAAAAAAAGAGTAACAGGGATCTTTTTATAACAATGTATTTTTAAAAAAACATTTTGAGTTCAACTTTTCATTGTTTTTCATAAGTATCGCAGAATTAGAACTCATGGAGATGTAAAGCCCTGAAATTATAAATTCATCTTTATCCAAGATGTTGGCTGAGATTCACTCAGGCTTTTCCCAAGACACTGTTTTCCATCTCCAGAGTTCCCTGACTGATGTGCGTGTTTGAAGTCCACCTCTACTCCAACAGCTTCCCAGTAATTGTACCCTTCTGATTTGCTACAGACTCTCCCCTGCCAGATGCTCCTGCTCAAACCCTTCATGGATCTGTTACAGGGAGGTGGAATTGTTGCCTATGCTAATCCTGCATTATTGTCAACAGCTAATCCATCATAAGTTGAGCTGGTAGAACATTATTCAGAAAATATGTTTCCTGATTAATTTCTCTGCTTTGCATTTCACTGATGAAAATTCTCTCTTGCTGTGCTTAAACAAAGGACTCCTATACAGATCCACACTTAGCATGTTCATCTTCAGATTTCAGCGCACTCCCTTATTTTGAACTCACTCTGAATATACTTTACTGTTCAGTAAATATTTATTAAATGGACTACTTGGATGCTGCAGTGAAATTCAGCAAGTAATAAAATGCTTGTAAAAACTTTTTGCTCCTAAATTATTAGCTCATATTTCCCAAATGTGCCATGTAGAAAAACAACGACCGGATGGTTGATTTTTTTTCGGTTCTCTGTGAGCCACAAATGTTCTTCCACATCCTAGATCATGGAAAGAGCACTGCATAATGGCTTTTATGGATATGAAATGTCTAATAGGAGTGAAACATAAACAGACCCCATTAAAATGTTCCCAAAATTTTCTCCCACTATATGAAATCCACATCATATTGTGAGAAATAAGTTTAATAGAAGCAAAAAATCTTATGTGGATATAGCCATTTATTTCTAGGTTATGTGTACTGGTCCAGTGGCTCTTAGTTCCTACTACCTTACAATTCAGTGGAGCCCCAGTTTACAGCAGTACCTTAACCTGAATGACCATAATTTCCAGTGAGAAAGTGCTAAAAGGATTATTTTCATTTGTTCACAGAAAAATAGTTTTCATCCAGAAATAAATTAGTTTGGTTTGCCACCTTTCTGTTCAGCTTTCCTCCCTGTATTGCACAGGTCCAGTCACATGAAAAAAGTAGATTCAGATATATTGATTTTCCTTCTGATGGCTGCCTGTCATCAGGCCAGTGTGAGAATCTCCTACAGAGGCAAATGATTGAGTTTCACACAACTTCGTGCTGTAGTTTTATTTTCTGCTTTTATTTTTCTTATTTTTGTTTTTACCAGCCATGCCAGCTTAACCTGAAGGTGAGCAGAAAAGCTGGTGAAACGTGAAATATGAAGGTAATTAATTTGACCTTTGACCAGGCACATAACCTTTGCCATCTCTATGCTAATTTGTTTTGCACTACCTATTTGTGCCTTTCACTCCCAGAAATCCTCTTGAAACTGAAAGGAACACCAATATAAAAAAGCCACTTTCCAGCATGAGGAAGAGAACAACTTGTCTTTACAGAAGAAAGGGCTTATTAACAGTGTTGGGTTGCTATTCTATCTGCATCCTTTTGGAAGAGGTAGAAAGGAAATTATGCATTCAACACGCATCTAACCCAGGGACGTACTGCCAGTAGCTTTTCCAAAAAGTGTTACTGCTCAAATAAAGCTGATCTATGAGCCTCACAGCCCAGAGAGTTTTACAATGCAGTCAGCATTTTCTCCTTTGTTCCCTTGATTGAGCAGTCATAGATTTAAAACTGAGAGATTTACCAGACAGCATAAAGAGGAGCACAAACCATGTGATTTAGGTATCCAGAGCAGAGCCATACGTCCCACCACAACCCATGGGTGTCAGAAGGCAAAGACTTTCAGGGTCGCACCCACGTAACCCATCAGGAGCCAGCAGTGGCTGGCAATGAATGTTCTAGGGCAAGGGCTGGGAGCACAACCCCAGCCTGCCCACAGCAGCAGCACCCCGGTCCCACAGACACCCCAGGCAGCTGCACTGCTGCTTGTGCCGTGGCCAGGAGGTGAAACTGGTCAAGTATTGACATGGTCACCAACCACAATGCAAAATGCGTGGATCTGACCCTGCTGTCAGTCAGAGATGACCTAAGGTGGGGTAAATTTGTGGCACCGATGGCAAATGTTGGCCCAGAGGTTTGAGAGTGGTAAATCCATACCCCAGTGGTGCTCAGAAAGCCAAGTTCTGACACAGATGTTAACAATAAGACAGTAATTTTTTTTTCCTCCTTAGTAGAAATTAACTTAATTTCAAGTGTGTATGGCTGTAGTCTCTTCCGAAGAGTGACAGATTAGAATGGATTGAAACCAGCCAAGGAGGTTCTTTGTAATTCATAACTGCAGACACGGTGATGTGGATTTAAAAATAAAAATCAATCTGAACCCTTGCTTGGAAATTAAAGGGAAACCATCCTGAGTACTGAATCAATTACTGACAGCTTTTAACTGCCAGATTTTAAAGATTTAAATTGAATATTCCAACTCGAGTCGCAAGTGAAAATGAATGCAGACACTTTAATCACTAAACGTACTCCTCACCAAAATATGAGCAGTGGAAGGGAGAACCCAGGACTTAGTCCTCTTTGGCATTTCATAGCAGCCTGGAATGTTCTGGTGGACACCTGGGGAGCCACAGAGGAGAAGTTCAAGGCAAGGTGATCAAATATGGACAGCATATCTCAAAGGTACAGCCACAGTACCGCCTCCACTGCTAGGGTGATATAAATCCTTCCTCTTCTTTTTCTTTTTACATTTTTTTAAAGTCTAAACAAACAGTTCTGTGTTTGTCTTGTTTGATTGGTGTTTGGTTTTTTTATTTGTTCGCTTTTTTTTTCTCTTCACCTGTCTTTTATTTTAATGAGAACTCAATCCCTCGGACTGAAAGAAAAAGAAAGTGTCCTGTGAAGATATTGGTGAGACTCCTTCTATGACTTAGATTGACAGAGAAATCTGTGGGGTTTTTTATCAGTATCTGTTCATGCAGTTTAAGCTGTCATATGTTACACCCTGTGTGTGACTTACTGCACATGCACTGCACCCTTTCCCTGCCACACTGCTCATCCCTGCCCCTCTCTGCTCCACAACATCCTTGGGTGCCCAACACAGGAAATGTGGATCACCGGCAGCTTCCTCGAGAAACACAGATCAGAGAGCACCCCGTGCTTTAACAGACTGACTGATGCCTGTGTGTCCAACATTTGGAAATATATGAATATATGGGGGAAAACTCCTGTCCATTGGAGCAGTGTTGCTGAGAGGATGCCCAGCCCAGGAGCTCCGTGCTGGAGAGAATTGTTCTGCACCTTCCTGTAGAGCCATGGTTTTGGGGTCATGTTTGCTTCCACACAGTGTCTTCCTGAGGTGGATCCTGAATGGAGATTTACAAAAATTTACCAGTGTAGTGACTGCCTAGAAAGCTGGGGCAATCCTGCTGCTCCCAGTAGATGGATTCCCACACGGGCCTGTGAGTTTGGGTTCAAACCCCACAATTATTGTCCCACATTTATGGGGGGCTACAAGTGTGAGGAATGCTGTCCTGAGTTATTGTCACACCTTCCTTTGGAACAGATAAGAAAACCTCTGAAAGATCAAAGGGTGCGCTTTAGAAGATATGTAGACCTCATTTAAAGGCAATGTGGCTTCAAAGGACCAGATTAATTTCTGGAGACCTGTGGAGAGGATGAACTTAATTTGAGAAGCTGCCCTAAGGAGACCGAGCAGAGCTGAAGGATCTGCTGGCCTGGGAGGGTGGAAGGGAGGGTCAGAGACTACAGCTCTGAGATGGGACAAATGGCACATTGACCAGAACAGGCAAGGGCCAGAGGCTCACTGTGAACACCAGAATCCAAGAATCAGATTTTGCTGCTCATGAGGCAGTTCCCTCTGCTCTTATGAAGAAACATATGAAATGAAATAATTGATATTGTCATTTAGCTAATTAGCTACAATGCTTCTTCCACATCCTCTGCCTTCCATGGAAGTCTCCTGCCTGAGGACTGTGATAGCTGATGAGACCTGTGGATTGACATAGAGAGCAACAGGCACTAAGCTATACCTTCAATCAAGAAGTTCAAGTTCCTGGGGCTGAAAAATATTTATTTATGCAACAGTTGGAGACTAGGAGCAGAAATTTTAAGAGGAATTGATTACTAAAAATCTTTAAAGACTAATATTCACCACGGAGCTGTCACCTATTGTATAACTTTACAGCAAGCATAGGAAAAAAAAAATCTTTCCATGGTTTAGACTTGCTATAATGCCTATTTTTACATAATTAGCTGAGATGGTGATCTTACCAGGGTAAGGAACAGCTCTCCTATGTAAGGAAGGGCTAAGCAGATTAAGACTTTTCAATTTGGAGTACTGATAAGTGCAGAAGAAATGACAAAGATCTATAAAATTAATCGAGCAATGGAAAAGTGCATAGAAGACAATTATTCACTTTTCTTCTAATGCAAGGATTAAGGGGTGTTAAATGAACAGATCACAGATTTTAGAAAGCATATTAAAAAGTTCACACAAAATGCAATTAAAACTGTGGAGCTCATTACCACAGGATGCTGGAGATGCTAAAAGTTTATGTGACTTTTGGGAGTAACATACTGGAAAAAAATCCCACTGAGATTCTTCTCCATGCAGACACTCTACACATCTCAAGATTTAAGGTGTGACTCAGAGGAGTTTTGGAGAACATATCTTGGACATATGACCCTTAGATATTTACTGCTTTCTTCTGCAGGAAGAAGGTAAATTTTCTTGCCTTGATATACTTTCAAGCTGGCCTGATGCAATCATCTCCTGCCATTATTAAGAGATTTGCAGCCACAGAGAGGTGCAAAGCCGTGGATATTTTGCTGTAACCAAACCCACTGTGACTGTTGGCTCTGGGATTAAAGCCACTCTACAAAGCATACACTTCTAGTGAAGACCTTCAGCAATGCCTCTCATTTTTCCATCCGTAAAGAACTCAAGGAACTCCTTTTATTTTAGCTTTTATAATTATTCAGCAAAGTGATGTGAAGGTAGAAAATGAATCCCAGTGTCCTGAATAGTAGAAAAGGAGGTAGAAAAATGGCTCATGGCTCTGACTTGGGTGAGACAGAAAGCTCTGAAGGGCAAATAAGGAATTGGCCTACAGGGTTAAAGCTGCTACACATCTCAGTAAAATCCACAGTACAGGCTTCAAGTGCTGGGTACTCACTTGTCCTCTCACATGACTGAATCAAAAGGTTTATGTCCCATACATAACACATTGGAATATATGTAATTTATGTATTTTACAAAGCAAAATTCTGACAACATGCCATTATTCAGTTATAAGTAGTAATTTTTCCCCTCATTGACCTTTTTATTTTTCCTTCTTCTAGCATAGGAGACATAGAGAGGCAAAATTGCAGTAAGTCTGCAGAGAGAGTGCTTATCCATGTGCTTGATGTGGCTGTGGCAGCATGTACAGCAGCATGGCAATCTTCCTGCCACCTCTGTTAGCAGAAACCTGGTGCTAGGCTTAAATGGATTGCCCAGTGTCTTTTGGTAAGCAGCAAAAGACATTCAACGGCTTGTTTTATTTTGATTAACAACATTTTCAGGAAGTTCACATAAAACAAGTCATGGCAGCAATTTTAGCCATCAGTTTGGTATCCAGTAATCAATTTAGAATGAAGAAGAAAAAAAAAAGGGGGGGGGGGAGGGGAAAGGAGGGGGTGCGGTTGGATAAGTACCTGGATTATTAATGACTAATTAAACACAGATTAAAGATGTAGTAACCTAGAGTCCAGTCACGGAAATGTGACTGTCAGATGATGTGGAAGCTGGCTGTTTTGAGGGAATCTGATGAATGCAGGCTCATGGGAAGCTGTCACAATGATAAAACAAGCATAGTCTGTGCTAATAGATTTATCTGTTTCTACCTGGCAGATTATAATAGGATTTGGAGCCATCCTGCTGATCAGTGGGCATCTGCAGAAACCTCATCACACAAAAAGTGTCATTTGAAGTGGATCGAAGGGGAATATTTTTGGGAGCTAGATATCTGGAGACATCATCACTTGAAGAAAGGCGGAGAAGGAAGGCTGCATTTTGGGGTATGACTTGCAACAGATTGTCAAACTGTCTGCAAAGAAGTAGCTAAAATAACTGATATGCTGCTGTTGTCTGTTCATGAAGAATTCCCACAGGAGATTCCTTCCCTTCCCATTTCTCTGGAGACCTAACAGAGCTGTAGATCCTAGTTCTTTATATTGCATAGACATCTTGATGAAGCTGAGCCTGAAATAATCAGTATTTCCAAAGCCTCCAAAGCCTCCAGCTGAAATGCTGATAGAGTCAGTCAGCTTTTCCAATTTGCTAAAGATAGGTGCTAAGAGAACACTCTTGGAAAGCTGGACAAAGTATTATTAAAGCAGATTTTGCATATATGAAAGGGAAAAGTATTGAAAAGATTAGTTCTTCTAAAAAGCAAAATGTTTTTGAATCAATGCTTTAGTATAGAAAATGAACAACACTATTAAGAAAAAAAAACACCAGAAAAAACAATTCCCCCTTCCAAGAAGTTTAAAATATGCAAAAGCAAAATACAAAGTATAAAATGAAATGATACCAACCTTATTTTCAAACCAGAACTCAAGTACAGCTAAAGGGAGATCGTTATGTGCACATAATACTGAAGAAATCCATGACAAAACAAATTTCATGCATAATCCCCAAACAAGGCTCACACTTCCTTCCTGTGGTACACTTACGGTCATGCTGGCCTGTCAAGAAATAAAATGTGCAAACAGTAAAAGGAAGGCATTTGATTCAGGTATCAACAGCACTCAAGGACAAGATTTTCAGAAGGTGCTAAGCAAACAGACCTGACATATCTAATGGCCAAAAGAATGCACAGCTAATGTAACTCCAGAGTAACTCCAGAGTACCTGCAGTGGCCACAGGATTTGCTTTAATATTAGAAGGCAGAGTTGGGATCTGTGAGACCTTAATTCAGTGAAATAGGTAAGAGAGTCTTAAAAAAAAAACAAAAAAACCCACAAAAAAACTGGAGCCCTGGGATTGTATCCAATGGCACCTGATATAAAGATGTGCAGCTGCTGCCCTCCATGGGAAAAGATGTTTGAAAAAGAGAGAGGCAAAAAAAATGAAATTAATTGTGGTGTCAAGAGCAACTCCTCACTCAGCCCTTGATCTCTGTCAAGGGAGGGTCTGCAAAGACAGTGAGACCACAGATACTCTGCAAGTACTTCAGGCAAGTAGATCAGCTTCTTGTCCTCAGATTTGCCTCTCACTTAGAGTGCAAAGTGTCAGGGACAAACAATAAATAATTTTAGAAACAATACTCTGTTTTCCTCTTTCTCTTCTAAACACATAATGACCCATGCTCTTCCACATGCTTTTCTGTACCTGCAACATGCCTTCACTTATAAAAGTGCCTTGTAGTGGATGGGACATTTAATGAAATCTCCTTTTTCTCCTTCAGAGAAAAATTCAGGATCTTACTGCTCATGTGGGACCCGAGCCAAAACCTCTTATTAAATTCTGTGGGTGTTGGATCACAAGGCTCTAAAAAGTAATAGGAATGAACAGGTTCTCCTGGCTGACCACTCATTTTTCTTTAAAATAGCATTTCACATGCTTTGCCATTTTATGTACACACCTTTGGCTTCAGACCAAATCCTAACTAGTGTAAATCACTCTTACACTACAGGTAGTGGAGCTACACAAGTTAAAAACAAGCCTGGAACTGGCCCACCCCAAATAAGTTATAGATTCACCTGCTTCTGTATCACACTACTAGCTCCTGTTATTGCTTTGTAAAGTGCTTTGGGAAATTAAGGGAGTAGTAGGAGCTATGTTAAATTAGATCCCAGTCTAATACAATCTGACCTGTATTTCACAAGGAAAGAACTTGCACTTCTGAAATGCTGAGCAATGATTTTTCCAAAGTATTCAAAGTAAGGTAGTTCAGATGGCTCTATGCTATCCTGTTCAGAATGATATGGGAAAATCTATTACTGGATTTTTTTTCTCACCCCCTAATTACCATTAGTACTAATTAGTAAGTATATATGTTAGTTCAATCTAATTGTTGCTCCATAATGTTTAGCTGAAAGTACAGTAATGAATTCCAGCTTCTTCAGACAAATGTAATAAAATGGTGATTAATATTCCCCAGGGCTATGATAGAATACAATTCAAGGTGATCTAACATGGTTGTAAGTGAAAAGTTTGATATCCATGAGGTACTGAAGCTGGCACAGTAAATATAAGGTATGATTAGCAACGTGATGAAACATAGAAGCCACTGCCCTCTACTTAAATCCAGGGGCTGTGGCCACCAGGGCATGGAAAAAATTGCTTGGATGAGTATGGACTGATGGTGTCCTTGTCTTCCCCTGGTTCAGTTCTTGTGCCTCTATTTCTCTTGAAAACTGCCCACGTATTGAAATCCACCCACGTCTACTTCTGTATGGAATGAAAAAAGCAAACCTCCCACTTTGTTAAATAATTTTTTTTTTCCATGGGTTTATGTAGGCTGTGCATACTTAACAAAATAGAATAGAAATTTAGCATAATTCAGAGACATCCAGTGTCCTGTCAATACACTTACAACCAAAAGTTTTGGGTCCCATCCGAGATGTGAATGCCTGTCCAAGGTGCCATCGTCTCTCCTGTGACAGTATCTCAGGAAAGGTGTATTTGGAATGACACATGGAATGACCCTGGTGAGGAGCCAGCGGGCAGGTGTCCACGAGAGACTGACAGTCACTTATCCTTAGGAACTGTGACAAACGGGCCAGGTCCACACTGCTGAGCCCTCTCCCAGCAACAGACTTTCCAGAACAAATCTGAAACAAATCTATTTATTTGCCACGGCCCCGCAACAGGCTGAACCCAAAAGAATGCACAGTGCTTTTATAAAAAGATACATTTTCTGTTATCCTATATGTCCAATACTGCCAAAATTACACTTTCTATAAGAACAGAGGGAGAAGCAAGAGTAGAAGTTCTTGATTTCACTCTGGAAATAATCCATACAAATTCATGCCCCAGAATTCTTACTTTACATAATCCAATTAATACATCATGTTCCTCTACTCACATGCTGCCATGACTGCTGCAATCAAAGGGGTTACATAGGTGGAGAAAGGATATAAACCCAGAATGAATTCCACCCTGACCAGCTATCCTCTCACACTGCCTTGCACACCTCCACCTCCCTTCAGGTTCCATTTACTGGGAGATTAAATTTCAGCAAGAAATAACATAAGAGATGCACCGAAACACACCTTTTATTGCAGAATTAGTTTTACAGCTGCAGATAGATCTTTAAAGTGCAAATGCACATGGAGTTTAAATTCTCAATTTCAAACTCTGAAAATGTAACTCCTTTCTATGATTTTAAAAAATGCCAAACAAAAAAGTCAACATCCACCTCCCTTTAAGACCAAGAAATTGCTGCTAAAACCAAAGTCCGTGTAAACAGGGTAAGAGGATTGTCTTAATACTAGAGGAGATCTGTGGTCCTCAGTGTCTCCATCTTCATTTCCCCTAGTGAATAAAAAGCTCTTTAACAAGTTTACTGTAATAAAAAATATTTTATAGGTGCACAGGTCATGCAGGGTTGTGTCACGAAGAAGTGTAAAGTACGAAATGTTTTTTGCACTTACGTTATCTATGTGTATACGTGCAAATTTCATCAAGGTGAGAAACACTACCCTATGCTTTTCTTTCTTTGAAAATCTCCCTTCTCTCTCTCTCCATTTCTCTATGCACAAAATGAAAATATAAACTTCCAGCTGTCTTTTGTTCAATGGTGTTGCACATCTGGACAACAAAGAGCTGAATGTAGTGAGGGGGCAGCTCCTAACCCCACACTTTTGGTATTTTGCAGCACCCCCTGCACCAGATGAACAAAGGCAGTGCAGATTTCACCCACCCCGTCCCACTGCAATCCAGAGGGAAACTGTGGGAAACGGACACAAGATTCCATTCCAAGAGCGTTCTGTCTATGTATTCTTTTTTACTTCTCAACCCTAACCACTGAACATTTACAGAACTTCTCCATTTATGAGTCACTCAGAGACAGCACACAAAAAGTGTTTGTGTGCTGCAGTGCACAGACATTGACTCTGTTGGGGGAACTGCATTGCTCCCCAGCCAGCAGCTACCTGAGGCATGTTTTTATAGGGATTTTCCTCCTGTGTCACCTTACTCACACCTTTGCCACCTCTTAGATTTCATCTAGAGAGGAACAAGTGATACATGTCAACCTGCTGCCCAAATCTCATCTGCTCTGAGGTCAACCAAGTGGCAAACAAAACCATGTCTTTCTTGCCACTGACAGGGCATGGGAAGATGGAAAGGGTGCCACCACCCTTCTGAGCTGGGGGAAGAGGCCACTGCTGCATCATTATCCACTTTCTGGAAGAAGCAAACAAATGGCAAATGAAAACCAGGTTGTTGTTGTTTCTAACTGGCAGGGTTATACACAGGATATATGCATAGAACTCCTGTCTGTATTTATAGAAAAGCAAGCAAACAGCCCCCTGTGCTCTCATTTTTGCAGTGGTGGGTACTTGCAGTGAACTGGAAAGCTGATGGAGGAGAGGTGTTACTTATTTGAATTCTACAGCACTGTATTTGCTAACTAAGTAAAAAAGTGGAAGTTTCACAGGTTATCTCAGAATATGTGAAAATAAATCGATGTAAATACAGGAAAGAGGGCTATCACTTTGTGCAATCATAAGGCAAAATCCACAATGACAACTGAAGGGACCAGTGCATGAAAAAAATTGTAGTTTTCTAGCACAGAATTAATGATTTGTTTATAATAAAAAACCTGCACAGTATAGAGGTTTGGGCTTTTTTCCTTTTTTTTTTATTCCTGGAGGAAAAAAATTGTTCTACTGTTTTGACAAATCCCCTTCTGCTGATTTTAAAAACTGTATGAAATGTATTTTTCCTCTTCACTTACAGAAAAAAATTCCTTCCTATTCATTGTGTTTGCTGTGTCAAAGAAATGAAAAACTTACAAGGGTGAGAAATGTTTATCCAAAGTACTTATTTCAAAAAGAAAACCATTAAGCTTTTAAATTGTATTAACCGAAGACCTATAATGCTCTATAAAAATGTGCAACCACACAGAATGAGTGGCTTTCCTGCCTTAACCCTTCCAGAAACTAAAAGGCATTGAAGCCCTCTATGTGAGCAGTCTCCACTGTGTCCTCCTAAAGCTGTCACCCCATGACACCACAAGAAGGGAGAGGAAAACACCTGCTAAAATATGTGGGGTTTTTTTTTTTTTTTTTTTTGGTAAAATAAAGGTGGAGGACTTTTGTTTATTTTTAAAGAGTTTCTCAGTAGAGTTTAACACAATGCCAGCTAAGAGCGTGAAAGAAAACTAAAATGTGATTAGAAAGAAATCCCAGAAATAATATCCATAGTGTGCCCTGCAGCCAAGGGGAGTCTGCTTTATCACTCAAATAGCACATGGACAATAGAGATTTTATCTGTGTTAGAATGATTGTAGTGAGTGATCAACAGAAGGTCAGGAGAAATTTCAACAATAAATATTTGTAATCACCCACTATGTCTTTCCAAGTTGTCCAGTAAAGAAGTCTGCATTATTTTATCTGGTGATCTGGCTCAAACTTGGTTTCTTGAGCATAAGAACAGTGGGATGATGCAATCCAGAGTCGTGACAGAGTAATTGGGGAGAGATTTTTGCAAGAGAAATCTCCAGTTTTGCTAACGCTGATCTTCTAGCATTAAAAATTGACCATAGAAGTTAACTACCTTGTGTTAATTATATTTAGGAGGCAGTGATTAAGTAACCTACTCAAATAATTTACCTCCTGCTTTCAAGGCTTAATTCTTCATAACATAAATAGAAAAAATCTGAACTGCATTTTCACTTGAATATTTTGACTTGCACTTTGATGAGTGGGAAGATTTTAACCAAGCGGTTGCTAATGTAATAAATAATGAAAACAGAGGCAAAAGTATAAATATGGCTTAGCAATTAAATAAATACAATATTAAAAAAAAGTCAATGGATAAGCAGGGAAAGGTTTTCAAGAAGAAAGCATTATCTTAAAAACAAAAAAAGATACTAGAAGTCTGTGTCACAATACAGGTCCAAAGTCTTAAAGTTTGCTCAGGTCTGCAAGAAAGGGCTGTGTACACAGGGATTGAGTGCTGCTCAATAAAATATGCCTATTTATATCAGTTTTATACCAGACACATTTTTATGCTTTTTCTGAGATGTATCTACTTAATTAGCAAGTTACTGGTTAAAAATGAGAAATTAATGTACTATAAAACGTAATACAATTGGATATCTAGTCAAAGACCTTTTTAAACTATAGAATTTGGGATTCTGAGGACAAAAAGGAAACCATTAGGAACAGGAATGATCTAAAGTATTAAACTATTTTGTTAACCTTTTGAATCCTTACACATCTAGTGGAAATTATAGAAGTAATAAACATTTTTCCCCCAAAATAAGTTTTAGCAGAGCTTTAGTTCAATGTGTGATAGATAACAGTGGTGGGGGGAAGGAAAAGATACAGAACTTTGATAGAGGCTGATAATTAAATCTTACTCATCACAGCTTCAGCAGAAGGTAATGAAGGAAAAGACCATCTTCAATAGAGGTTCCTGCTATTACTGCAGATAGATTTCCCCTTATTGCATATCCTTGAGCTTTGCTTGTAGTGGAAGAAAGAAAAGCAGCGAGTTCCTTAAACAAAAGCCTTTTAGTGGTGTGGGGACAGAAGCTGGTCACACTGCTAAAACATCCATACATTTCATGTACAGCTGAGTGTGCAAAAGGGTGAAACTGCTGAGGGAGAACTCGCTCTGACTTACTGGTGTGCTCCAAGTCACAGCCAAGAGTTTTTATCCAATTTTCCAACAGAAGATGAGCAGACAGGCAGCATCCATGTATATACACGGTCCTTCAGAGCTTTGTCTGCACGGGGTCAGAAGCATTGTTGGCTGCCCAGGTACCCAAGCCACATTGCAATATTCACCTTTTACTCCTTAAAAAAAAAATACAAAACTGAGGAAAATCAGAGGCTGTTTCTGTGCTGATGCCTGCAGGAAGGTGGTGAAGAGTCCATTGAAAGTCCTCCTGGGAAGCAGGTGGGATGTAAAGCAGCATTACTGGGTAGGCAGCAATAGAAAGCCATGCTCTGTGTCAGGCCAGCAGAGCTTGGAATGAGAGTTTTGGCTGTGCCACAGGCTTGATGCAGCAATTTGATGGCTTCAGCTACAGCAAGGCAATCAGGGGAAGGTGCTCTGAGAAGCATTTTTAATGAATCTAGTTTGCAGAGAAATATTTGAACTAAATGCCTCCCTGTCTTGCTGGCCATGCTCCCAGCACAGTGAGGCAAGATGGCAAAGGATCTGCACTCGGCTCTGGAGGAAACACATGGCAGGATTTGGAGATATGTTTTCAAGCACTGTTGACAAAATTCCTTGGGGGAATCTGGACTCTGCTCAGTCAATGATAGCTCACTCGACAAATGAGGGTTCCCTGGCCCTACACACTTCAGCACTGGTTGGTGAATTCTTTGTGCATTCCTTTCCTCCCTTGGCAGTGAAGCTTGTGGAAGGCTCCCTGCCCATGGCAGCAGGGCTGGAATCAGATGATCTCTAAGTTCTCTTCCGGCCCAAACCATTCTATTTCTCTATGATTCAGCACCAAGTGTTCTTGTGCAGATAAAAGGTTTATAAACTCGAGATTAGACTGGATTACACTGTCCTTGCAACTAAACATCAGTCTGAGGCAGCACACTTTCCTCCCACAGTGAGCAGAATAGTCTCTAATCAGCCAGAGCATCTCTTCCTCTCTCATTCAGAAACCTTCAGGAGAGAGTATTGCTGCCTCCTCCTTGGTGCACTGACTCCCAAGAAAAATGCCTCTTCAGCTGAAATTGCTTCTACTTGGGATTTTCTTTCAGCTTGCAGGCTCTGAAGTCTAAAACAGTGGTTTTACAACCTAATGTGCATTAGTAAAATTAAATGTAATTACAGTTCTTGGTCATATAAACCTCTTTCTTGAGAGTTCATAATGTCAGTAAAGTATGTCAACCATACTGAACTGTCACTGAATTTCTAGGATTTCCATTGGTGCCAACTAAGTCCTGAACAAGTTCCTGCAGCATGCAGAAGCCTTTAATCCACCTTCTCTATTTCTAACTCTCTTGTGTTGGCAGGGGGCTTGGTGCCCTATGGGAAAGGCAAGAAAACAAATATCTTATTGAAGCTTCCATATCCTTTCCATACTAAAGGCAGCATCTGCTTCAAGGACAGACACACTGCACCTTCACTGCTGAGTTTTCCCAAAGTCTGCTGAACAGCGAAGCATTTTTATTGTAGCTCCTAGTGGTGTCTTACAAAAGGCACTGAGGGTTTGGGAATGAGGGAGAGGGCTTAGGATAACAGCTTCAAGGCTGGAAAATTACTGCACCATGTCTGTCTCCACACCTCTGGCAACAAAAACTGCATGGATATCGAGCTTCAGAATGTAAAAGAGTCAAAGAGTGCCTTAAAGACAGCATCTCAACCTGCCCAGTGCTGTGGAGACTTGGCAAAACTTTCACTGATAATCTCCAGGCAATGCCCCAAGGAAATTTGCCCACTTTACCACTTCTGTGGAGCTCAAGAGAAACTATAATGTGCTCAGCTTATCCTGACACTTGCACAGGGCATGCTGCCTCTGATTTGTTTTTTACTGATTTAATTTATTGCCCACATGCAAAAACAAGGCAGCAAGCCATGCAAAGATCAATCTTTTTCCAACATTCAAAACTGATTTCCATATGAGCCTGGCCATCCCCTTTCTGAAAAGCACAGCGAGTAGCATCACAGGAGTCTGCTGTCAGGTTTTTTTTCTGATTTAATGGGATGGTGGTGTACAAACATTAAATGTTAGCCAACAGCAAGTGGAATGACTACAGGCCTGAAGTGTAATCACACCCAGTAATTTCCAGGGAAGGCAAATTATTAATTTATAACTAGTCATTCTTTTCAATTATGGGGTACTTTTCCTGGGAATCTGTTTTCTCACTGATCTTTCAGCTGCAATGTGCCCTCCACTGCCCTGACACACTCAGATACTCTAATAAGCTGGACTTTGTGAAAATGGTAATTGCTGAGTGTTGGGGCTGAAGAAAGCTTTCGAGATGAGAAGAGATGAAGGCCTCCAGAGCAGTAAACATCTACTTTATATACTATATCATCTTCCATCAGTCTGTCATATGACCTTTAAATTTCATAATTTACTATGAAATTTGTAATTATGAAAGTTTGTAATGTACTATGAAAGACAACTTCTAATTTGTATTATCATACTGTTGCTGAATTACTGCTTTGTTTCAATGATGCACACATTTTTGCCAGCTTGTTAGAAAATAACTTTTTTTAGAGTTTACTGAAATTCAAAGAAATAAAAAAAGGTATTCCACTTCTGAAGAGTTTTGTGATTACTCCAGCTGCATACACCTGTTCCTTGAATAATTCATGTGCCTTCTCAGTACTAGGATCTGAAATGGAAATACTTCAATATAGGGAGCAGGATATGGGCAGAGTCTGAAGTCAAAATACTACAAAGGGAAACTGATCCTGAGGTGAACACATTGTTTTTTGTGATGTGTCTGAAGTGGGCACAGTCTGGATGGACAAATAGAAACAGGTCAGAGGCCTGAGTCTGCCAGGCCAGGGCTCAACTGAAGCTACACAGCATAAATCAGAATTTCTTACAGATGAATTTTAGACTGCTATTAAGCACAATAATCACATTGTAACTTCATTCTGAGGGGAAGCAGATATGTTCTGAGCTGTGTTACTTTAACTGGAACAACCACCAGGCCCTATTCTCCTCATGGGTCATTGTAGGACAGATAGACAGCACTTGAATATCAGGATAAGTCCTGAAGTTCTACTCGTTTTCCATAGCCCTCTATTTGCTAGAATATAACTGTGGAGTAGGGGTAAGGAAACAGCCAGAGCTGCTATAAAGTAAGCATGATCTGGACCACTTGTGCAAATTGGAGAGAAAGGATCCCGCGTTTTGAGATGGGCACCACAACCACATCAGTAAGTGCAAGTGCAAGAGTGCTGAGAGAAATGTGCAAAACAGATTATTCTTCCTCAAAGTTACAAGAAAGGGATGCCTAGGCAACTTCCTACAATGCCTCTTGGATGCCACCATGCAGCACGTTGGATTGGATTATAAAATTGTGACTCCTAGAGATTTGATAAAGCTAACACTCACTCTGCATTGACTGATGAGCAGCTCACGTCCCTTGCTGAACCTGGACTGGGCTCACTAATCTCAGAGGCAAGGAGTTGCCACAGAACTTGCATAAATTATGACTGACTCATGATAGAATTAATCACCCTACTGTGTTGCAAATTCATTCTTTTTCTCTGCTCCCCCACACCTACCACAGTAGCTTTACAGGAATTTGTAAGTCTTTCCTGGTCATTTTCACGTTTGAGGGTTTTAACTAATTTTTGACAAGCCCCAAATTCTACAAACAAAACCAAAATCCATCCCGCACTCTTTGTTACAGCTGTGAGTTGTTTATCAGGGTGCTGGGATACTTTAAGAAACTTTAGGTTTTAGGAATTGCCCAAGACAATATTTATCTAGTCATCAGGAAATGAAGACCAAATCCTCTTAAGCAGTCTCTAAAACTATGTTCTCTTTCCTCCTCTCACTCTTATCCTCCCAAAGTGCCACAGCAGGGCTCTTGGCAGAGCTAGAGCATACGGATGTACAGAGGGAAATTATGTGACTGGATTTCTCTTGTGCAGCACATATGCTATCTCTTCAGCATGGAAATCCCTTTCATAATGGGTAGAAAAGAACTTCTCATTACATTTTCTCCTCTTATTTATTTGACAGATATCACCACCATTCCAGATCTGGTCATTTTTGGATTGAGAACAGGTTTCTTCCCGAGTGTTATTTAATCATCACAACTGTGGATCATTTTTATGAGAATCAGTTAGAAATCCCATAGGTTCTAAAACCCGTTAAAGGTTATAGAGACATAGAAAGCTGAGTTGGAATGTGATCTCCAAGAACCTGTCTATTTTATTGCTTCCAAGGGGCTTGTCAGCTTCCTATTGAAACAGAGTTCAGTAATTGCAGAGTGAATAAAAACGAGAACATAGCTTTTTATTAGCACTAAATGATCAGGTTTATTGGCATTAGGGATCTTCTTGATACAATTTCATTGACACAAGCATATGCTGAAAGGCATGTCTATTTTCCAATAACACATTACTACACGTAGTAAAACAACCCATTTCTCAGTATCAGGATATAATGTTACTGATCATCTGGAATATGCCTCTATTATATCTCATTTCTACCACCCTCACCAAAAAAAGCATTGACCTATTTTTTTAAATTTACTTAAACTCAGTAATAGCAAAAATTATGTATAATTATTCAATCTATGGTTCTAAGATTCTCTGAAAGAAGCATTTCACAGTAGAGCAGTACTGAGGGGAACTTTAATGGCATTTTAGACAAACAAATTTCAATGATTCCCATTAGGTTCTTTCCCATTGCTTATGGAATCCACAACAATGCCTCTTCTTTTCATAATGGTGTGTCTTATTTGCATCACCCTTCTGAGACCAAGCTCAGACAGACATACAGCACCTGATGCAAGGACAAAATAAAAGAAATGGCTATCACAGAGTAAAGGGGTCTATAACAGACTGAACTGTAGGAATGTCATTTCAAAACCTTGTTAGTTGCTGATCTGTTAGAATGTGTAAAACAGAATGCAGGGATTGAATTGAAACCTTTGGAGAAATTAAAGTATATTAAGCCATACGGACACGAAATAGAAGTGTAAGCTTTAGTTTTGGGTAGAAATATTATTAAGTCACACAGATATGAAGTATAAGTTTAAGTAAGTAAGAATATGTTTCAAGTGCCTTAAAAGAGCAAAAGACTTAGAATCTAATACAAATTGTAAGCCTCGGTAAAAGTTCAGAAACTTAGCTCCAGACATAATGAAAACATAGTAAAACATTGCTTACATTTTTAAGAGAGAACAGATAGAACCATTTATGTGAATAGATAGAGATATAGGTGCAGAAGTTATGAAGAAGGATTAACATCACTTTCGTTCTATAGAACTAGAATTCTAATAGATTTAGAAGGAGTGTTTTAGGTTCGTGTTTTTAGCTCATTGGGTAATTAACAAATAAAAATCTGTGCATTGGGAGGAGAGCCCTCTCTCTCCCTCTCTCTTCCTCTACCATCATCATCATCTTCATCATCATCATCATCAATACCACCAAATGGGAGAAGAAAAAGAACAAGAAGAGAAGAAGAAAAAGGAACAGCAGGGAGCTGCTGCTTCTTCTCAGAGACTCTGTACCAGAGAGCTGCTGCCCCAGCCTCTGCTCAGGACTTTATACCAGGGAGCTGTTCTATTCAGGACTCTGTGCCAGAAAGCTTTTGGCACGGACTTTAAGCTTGGGACTCTTTGTCTCTGAGACTGATGTGTTTCTGCAATAAACAATTTTACAGCAACCAACAACTGCTCTTGCCTCTTTGAAGACCTAAACCCATAAAAATCTCTACCTAACCCTCCCTAAAAGGATTTTCAGTGATGAAAACCATTTCCTTCAGACAACAATTTCCACAATATAACTGTTCTCTCCATAGATTTTTTTCTCCATAATGAGAAGTCTTTTACATATTTTTGATGTTATGTCTTTCCCACTCCTTCAGCCTTCTGCATTGTCTTTTTTTACCCTTCATTACCTCATTTTCATTCTCTTCACTTGTTTGAGTATTGTTTTCTAAATTCTGACATTTTCCATTGCTGCTCCTGATATCTCTGTAATGCTTATTTCCTTTGTATCAAGTATTGTATCAGTCACATATGACTGAAAGGACTGAGTCCAGAGAGAGTAGATGTTTTGCAATGCATTTCTTTCTAAGTTTAAACAAAGTTTGGACTTCTAGAAATATTTGTCTGAGGCTTTTTGGGACAATATTCAAAAAAAGGAAAGCCTGGAGGCATCTGACCTCTCATTGAGAATTAAATTAAGGAAAACATGCCTTCAAAGCTTGGTCTGAACTTTCATGATCTTCATTATTCTCTGATGGTTCAAATGACAGCTGTCCTGGTCCATCACACAGCCTGGTTGCCAGTCAAATTGAATACCTGCAGTTCCCAAGATCAGAAGGAAATAGAAGGATAAATTAGGAGCACCTTAACAAAAGTCCAGAGGCAAGTACCAAATCCTTCAATGGAACCTCATTTGCAGCACACTGCAGTGTGGAACCACTTCCTTCCTTGCCTTTGGCCACAGATTTACCACAAGAGAAACCAATGCAAGATATCTCACTGAAAGGAAAAATAATGTCCTGCTTTGCATGAAGCAACATTATATACTGGGAACTACCAGAGAGTTAGAAAGAATTGCACAAAGGCAAAAGATTTATTTAAGCAAAAAAGGTTGAAGCCAGACGTAGTCCACAGGTCGCAGAACGTTTCCCATGTTCCCCCACAGTTTGAGTACTTGGATTAGAAGAAAAGATACCCACAGCATCAGTAGCCTGAAATGTACACCAATTGCAGGTTCATTTCCATAATGTATCGTTTTAATTTACTAAGTTTAGTTTCCAGGATTGAAAATAATAATAATAGTAATAATAGTAATAATAGTAATAATAGTAATAATAATAATAATAATAATAATATTTAGGAGTAGTTTTTCTTCTCACAATACACCTTTTTTACAAAAAAAACCCAAAAACAACAACAAAAAACAACAACAACAAAAATCCCCTCCCCAACCAAAAAAGAAGAGCCCCAACCAAAGCCAGTGCTTAGGAATGCATGAAGAGTAATGGGATTTTGGGATTTTAAATCTCTGAAAACAGAAAGGTCATGTGAAGTGCAACTGCGATGCATCTATTTGGATTTTATGAAGAATGCAATAGATTTGCATGAGAATTACTCTAGAAACTATTACATTTAATTTTTTATAAAGTGTGTGGGAGTTGGAAATGAACATTGTTATTGCATTTAAAAGCTCTCTTCGGGTTTTCTTTGACTGTGCCTCTTCTGAACACAACAGTCTGAAAAGATATGAGTAACTCGGAGTTGTAGGAATATTAGCACTCCTGGCAGGCAACCTTCCCAAAGCTGAATTTAGACTAAGGTCTGAGTAGTTCCATTCACTAAAGGGTTACCTCTTGGTGACTCCATCCTTTTCCTTGCTACTGAACCTTTCGGATCCCCAGAGCTGAACGTGCAACCTCTGAGCACCTTGTCAGCCAAGTGTCCTGGCAAAGCCAGAAAAAGGGAGCAAAATTCTCCAACCTGCTGCTCCTGGCTGTGCTATTGATCTGCTCTCTGAGTGGGTGATAATCCCTCAGCAAGTTGCTGGGTGAAAAAAATCAAACCAAAGCAAACCAATAACCAGTCAAAAAACCCCACCACACACAATGATTTTAGGAAACTGATTCTCTCTGCACAGAGAATTATCTGACAGGGCTCTAATTTGCAGGAGAAAACAGAAGAGTGGTTTTAGTGGAATGTTGTCTTTTTGTTTTAATTGGTTATATCAGATGAGATGCTTTTTATATCATCTAATTTTCTGTTTTCTCAAAAATCTGAGTTGTAGTTGTATGTTCTTCAGAATTACAGTGACATATTTATGTGAGAACTCTAAAACTCAGAGAAATAATTGAAGTTAAAAACAAAAAATATATCACAAATAGTTGTCCAATTGCTCAAAAAGTGGCAGAATTACAGGAAAATGTGAAATATGGAGATGGATATAAGCAACTGTTACACAATTTCTACCAGTTTTATAAAAGGGAAACAGTCATATCACCAAATTGATTGTAAAAATCATGAGGGGAAAAAAAGGACAATAAAGCATAAAAAATGGAGGTGAAACCAAGAAAAATAAGAAAAAAAATGTAAGAGCAGAGAAAGCAAACAGGGATAGGAATAAAAGTGATGCCTAAGATTATTATTTGATACTCTTCTGGGGAAAGAGGACTTACTTAAACTTTATGAAAGCTTTACTCTCTGCTATTTAATCTCTTGTGTAGTGTAACTATGGTAATCATAAGGGCCATGGTTAAAGATAAAAGACATTTATTGGAAGTCCATTTGATTTCCAGTCACTCTCTTTCATTTTCAAGTAAATCAGGAGTTGTTAATGGAAACATTTCTGGTGAAAGACATATTTTTGCCCTTTTTCCCAAAGATTACTGTAAGAATTACCATAGGTTTATGCAAAAGAGCTTCTGCCCACAGTCACTCACAGAAATAAAACCCATTAGTACAAAAGGCCAGAAAGGACAGGTAAGAGCAGCTGGACTCAAAATCACAAGTGTGAATTTTCTAACACACTGGAAAATCACTTCTTGTTATTCCTCCAGTCCTGGCAAAGCCCAGGCTGATCCATGATTTCTATCCCTTACACAGCAAATGCATCATTCTCACTCATGCACTTATGAATATGTTATAAATTGTGACTAAATGTAATTATGTAAATGATAGTCATTTGTTTGCTGTGCAGATTAATGTTCTGCTTCACTGGGGTCCCAATATGGAGCAGCAGAAGTTTGAGCTTTGCAGCTGTGCCTCTGTGTGGTGCTGCCTCTCATGTAAAAATTAAAATGAAGATGGAATTTGTCTTTTGCTGCAGGGGAACAAAACAAACCATCCCTGTGTTACTTAATACATTATCTATTACTTCCTCCAGGTAGTAGAATCAATCACCTTTCCCAGTGGTGGTAAACTCCCAGGGAATAATTTCATACACCTCCAGCTCTATAATACAATGTCAACGTGTTAATTGGAATCCCCAAAAAAATGGATTTGCTTTTCTTAGTGAAGCTAAGCTTCCTTTGTCAAACTGGGAGCTGTCAAGAGACATGAAAAGTAAAGTTCTGCTACACTGAGAAGATATGGCTAATAAGGATTTATGTAAAATGAATTTTCCATCCTGTGAAGGGTTTTTTTGATAATTAATAGGTCTTCCTATTTTGCATCGGGATTAATCTGAGAGCTTTAAAGGGTGGGGAGAGTGTCTAACAAGAAAACCTCTTCCAAAAAAGCAAATACCTGTGTGCTTCATAAATTTGCTCTCACATGCTTCCTTTTAAGACAAATCACGTTAGCAATTCTGTGTATTTTGACTTTTTCCTCCCTCTTTAGAAAGTTTCCTGGAAAGGTCTGCCACAAGTAGGCTGTAACGCTGCTCTCAGGCTGATGGCATGTGAAGTCCCAGATCTGACTAGTTTTTAAATTTAGGCAGCCCATTTCTCTTGTTTCAACCAGTAACCTTGTAAAGCAGACTGAATGCAGCTTCATGTAGTTACAATGACAGTCCCAGCATTCACAACACAGTTATCACAAAGTATTTCTATTCAATTTTCTAATTATGTCATTTGAATTATACATGTCTCTAAATAATAAAGAGGGTACAACGTAAGTAACTCCAGGGAGGAAGGGTAAAAAACATCTGCCAAACTTAAAAGACTTTTAAAGGTAGCAGCTATTTTGTTAGAAGTGTGACCAAAAGATACACAATTCTTTCACAACAGTTCCTTTCACTGACAACATCAGTCCTGAGACTCGCTGTATTTTCAGCACAGCATAACAGTGGAGACAGGAATAGGCTGCCTACACACTCCAGTGCCTTATTAGTAAAAATTCAATGTTCAGGAAAAGGAAAATTGTATTTCAGAACTCCTGCAATCTAGTAAAATGACAGAGCCTCTGCTGTTCTGCATTTCAAGTTCACGGTGTCTTCCAAGGCAAACATAGAACTTCAGCCCTTCATTACTTAATTAATCTTCTATAGATTACCCTCGTATTCCTAGAACTCTCCATTGACTTTCTTAGGTCATCTCTCTCACTCTAAACACGAAAATTTCTGTCTACACAACAGGAAACAAAACAAAACAAATATTAGATAGTGCCCAGTGTGCCTTGCTGATTCCTCATATAGTTCCAGGTGATGTAGTAACACTTTCACATCTTAGGAACAGGCTGCTTGTAAATTACTCAGAGCTTCTTAGGTGAAATATAGTGTTGAGTTCACAGCTCTTACCCTTACAAGTCTTACTTTGAAGGAGAACGTCCAGGGTATTTGGAATCTTTACAAATGCCACCCACAAGGGGAAGAAATTAGTTAAACTTTTAAAATTAATACTCTGGGTTGATTCATGAGGATTACCATGGATTATCTCATTACATACATACACAGTGAAAATTACAGAAGGGTAATTCATACAGCATGTTCTTCTTTTATAATTTAACAGAAAATATACTTTATCCTCATTTTAATCTTCCCCTACATCATGCTCAGATGTTAATCAGTGTAGAGAGCCTGCCTCCAGTCAGCCTGGATCCCTTTCTCACAGTACTTGCACGTCACAGAGAAGCACATTTGTGCAGCCACAGCAGAGCTGACCCACTAGGATGCTCCAAGAGTGCAACCAACTCAAATATTCATAAAGCTGCTAATTTATGGCAAGTACTTATCACCCATCAGCAGTTTCCCTCAGACTGCATGCAGATTCCAAGTGTAATGTGTCTTCTTGCAAAGCAGAACTGGAAGAATTTGGTGTTTCAGGAAGTAAAAATAGGAAGAGGGAACAATGCCTCAGCTTTCCATGCTTTCCCTAGGGGAAATATTTTTCTATGTTATTATTAATCCTATATGCATCCAGTGATGCTTGAATGCTTATTAAATAACTATATATTACTGTTTGTTTTTTCATCAAACATACACAAATAATTATGCTCTTCAAAAACATGTAGTTGATAATATTATTCTCCGCAAACATTGTTACATGCCAAATATATTAAGATGTTATACATTAATATAATTTTTTAATGTTTGTCACTTCTCATTCCCTAACAATGAAAGCATGCATTTCCCTTTTTTTCCCATTAGAGTGAAACAAAACAATGCAAAGAGACAGAATAAAACTATCAGCACTGACTAAAGGATCCTTCTGGCAATAAAAGCGATTTTTGTTAGAAGAGTCCAGTTAAACCTCTGTTGAAAAAAAGTTGCACTCTAAGGGTCGGCCTAAGGGCACTGGTTCCAGACCTTTCCAGGCTGTGAGTTAGAAAAGGTACAACAGATACTGTCAACAAGAGGCAATCTGTACTGTGATCAAATCATGTTCAGGCTACAGATTGGAATATATAAACTGATAACAGCTTTAAACAAACAAAAAAAAAAGTAAAGAAAAAAATCTAATAGCATTTGGCAGATGAGAGAACGCTAAATGTGAAGTGGGCATACACTTCAAGCACTGCACAAGCCAAGCTGTGAGACTGCAAGCCAGGTCTCTGCACACTCTCTTGCCAATATGCCTCAGCCCTTCTCTGGAAGGCAAATCATATTGATGGTAATTCAATCCTTGGTTCTTTGGCTAAAGGTATTGATATGTTTTTTTTTTTTAGTTTACATCATAAAGTAAGTTGTTTTCAGTATTTTAGATCTAGGTCTGAGACCTGTACTCAAGATCAAAAGACAAGAGCACCTTTAGAGGAGAAACCTAAGAAGTTCTGGTCACCTGAGATATAATTGGCAGCTTTGGCTTCATATCAGGCTTGGGATCCTGGTTCTCAGAAACTCAGAAGTCCATTTGGAGAATAAAGCCTTCCTAACAGGGTAGGAAAGATGTCTTTTTTAATTCTGTTAGGCTGCAAGTATCAAGATATTGGTGACAGTGACACCGGCTAATTTTAGTTATCAAGCTAAATCACTGTCAGCCTGAAAAGGCTGCAAAGAAATGCTAAGCTGATAAATTACTTCAGGTCACCAAAAGAGTGGTGAGTCTGTATGGCCACTAACTGCTGCAGGGCCCACAAAATTCCCATGAAGTCTATCAGCTCTGGAGTTTTCCAAGCAAAAGTGCTGCTTCTCTGTGTAAAACTCACACTTCCCCTAACTCCCTTAAGGCTTGGCTTTGCCTCTTTACCAAACTCTCCGTGGCAGCTGTAGAGAGATGTGCTTTAAACAGCTCTGGCAAAAGGCAGCTGGGAATGCTGATGTTCTAGTGCAGGGATATTCCTGTCAGGCAGTGCTGAGCAGGCACTGGTTGAAGCACACCCTGTAGGCACCTTGGCTGTGGGGCTGGGAGCGTGGCAGCGGAAAGCATTCCAAATGGAAACATGAAGAACCTCTCAGAACAGTCAATGAAAAAAGGAAAGGTGGGGAAGGAACAACAACAACAACAACAAAAAGGATACAATATTTTCATCAGCAAGAAGAGAACCATGGCAGAGAAAACGAACATCAAGTGCATTAAAGGATTTGACTTCTTAGAGTGTTTAGGAGCCTAACACATTGTACTACCATTCTGTGCATACTAAGGAGACAAGGTGGGGGTAGTTTGGTTTTGGGTTTTTTTGGGGGGGAGGGGGAAGTAGAAATGTTTGATTATTTTGGGGAGGTTTTGAAATGTATAGTTGATTTAGAGTTCAGAAAATCATCTTATGAATTTGGGAGCCTACACAAATCCCTGATAAGAAACTTGCCTGTACTGTTAGAATGAGACAAAACTTTGTCAGGAGCACAGGACTCAATTAAGTCTTTTCAAAGAGATTTCATGAAGTCACCTACAAAGCTCAAAGTAAAGATGTGCACAGATGGCAGTAGCCTGTGTGGTGAGTAGCACCACCAGCCCAAAGATTCAATGAAAAGGATTCCATGGTGGATACTAAGGGGAAGCAATGGCCGAAAGTACTTGTAACATCAGATGAGAGTTCTGCTATAGCTATCTGACATTTTGACTGGCATGCATTGTGCAGGCAATGAGCTGGGAAAGACTAGCTAGGGAGAAAGCCAAACCAAAACCAACCAAACAAACAAAAGAGAAAGAAAAAACCAAAGAAAGCAGCCACCAAACTGAGACAACTGATCCCTGAGAAATGACAGAATTGAAACGGAGACAATCACTTTCTAACAATAACACTGTTGACCATCACTCCCTAACAATAACAGTGTTGTCCAAAGTACCAGGACACTGCTACAAACTCTTAATAGGGTGCTTATTTGAAACTACAGGTATTATCTTCATGTTCATTGCCCCTAATATCATACTTGGTTTGTGTATAAAGTATTAGAGCTTAAATAAAGTGACACAAAGCAGTTAACTCAGATTCTGTGCAATTCAATAGCTCATATACACAACGTGGGCTAGATAGAAGCAGGCACTGAAGGAAGAAAAATTCCTTGGCTTTGAGGAATTACAGAACTGCATCTGATAGAACAAATTATGTTCTAGCAGGAAAATGGAGAGGGTGAAATAAATATGAGTATGAAATAAGTACATTAGGTACAGAGAAAAGACATAATCAAGTTATAACACTCCAAGTCAGAACTGCAATCTAGTCCTGTGTGTAACAGAGATTTCTTAATTTCCATGCTCAAATCACCTCGCTGTTCACAGAGTACACAGTCTGGAAAATTTTGTAGACACTAGCTTGAAAATAGGGGCTTCTCTGTGCAGAGGTATTTTAGTAGGTGATGAGGGCTCTCTTCAAAGGCAGGCAAGGAGAGGACAGCGTGAGCCCGACACGTCTCAGCAGGGCAGCTCATGAGGAGCAGAGGGGAGGCACTTGACTGCAGTGTGGAGAGACCCGAAATCTGTAGGTGAAACAGCTGGGACTGATCTCTCTCATGTGGGTCCAGCTGTCACCCCTCAGCCACTCTAAGCCACTTCCCCACTAACTTCTCAACATTTCCCATCCCCTTTCAACCTTGCTTCTGAACTTCTCTGCATGAGCTGGCCGAACACAAGGGAAGGAGCACTAAATCCTCTCCCTGCACTCAGACTTGGAGAAGGTGGCTTTTGTCTCTGGAGTATCCTTTCCCCTTTGCACACAGGTACTTCTGCCAGCACCCCCTCTGTTTACGTGGAAAGCCCTGTTCTTCACTTACTTACTTATGGGAGGGGGGAGTTGATTTCAGTACATGTGATCAACATGTACAGGATAAAAGAAGGAGGAGAATCTTCAAAATTAAATTTCTCATAGCATAGCAGCTACATGTTGCTTTCATATATTAGGTTATGAACAAATATTCATAAAACTATTAACTTAATCTCTGAGATCTTCAACAATTCTAAATTTTCATAATTCAATATTTTTATTTACTCTTCACCCTTTACTTCTTAAAATTATCCCTATTGACAATATTTACTTTCCTGGCCATTGCTACTGAAAAACTACATTACATGTCCTGTGATAATTATCAGGCGAACATGAATATATGCAACACACCTTTAGAATGAAATTTCTTCAGCTTTTAAAAAAAATCCTATGTCTTTTTTTTTTTTTTCAAAAGTAGCATTTTCACTATTAAGATTGCTATGCTCTCTTTATTGTTATTTCCATTGTCTCCCCATTTTACCAAATTTGCCCTGCAAATTTTAACTGACTTGAAAGTATTGCACAGATGCTTTCCAGGAATTTACAAGTGACTGGGAAGGACGCTCGGTGCACAGAGCCTGTTTGCAATGACGTGCAGATGTTTTGATCATTGTCTGAGCCATGGGTTGCCTTCTTCCCTTGGAATCAGCCATTGCCATATGCAGGTAAGGATTAGTTTGGATTATTTTTTTTTTTTTCAAAAAAATAGCTTCGTGGGGACTCACAGGATTCTTAAGCATTGTTAGTGAGCTGATACCCGAGTATACAGAATGTAATAAGGCTGACCTAAAGCAGGGACAGAAAAGCAAGGACCTGATTACATTAAGGGGGAGGAGGTGTCACTGCAAAGGGAGCTGGGTGCTAATCCTCTGTGGAAGCATCAGGAGGCTTTCCCTGGTTGAGCAGGCCTGTGCAGGGAGCACACGGCCGGTCGCAGCATCCACGGACTGCGTGGTGGCAGCTGTCCTTGCAGAGTGTCCTCTCTGCCCCGGGTGCTTGTTAATGGTTCCTCAGGATCCCAGAGAGGTCTCTCCTCACCGGCTGCTTCAGCACCTCAGGCAGCACTTTCATCATCAGTGTGGCTGCACTGGCAAGAGCAACCCTCAGCTGTCTGACCTGTCACTTACACAGATGTTTATTCCCTACGTTCACATGGACTCAGTTGCTTTGCTACTGAACTCCACACACATCGGCTTCCCATTCCTGCTATGAAATTTCTTTTCACAGGCTCCCAACTTATGGCATTTTATAGTACCAGGATCTTTACTGCCTTCCTCCATACAAACATCTTTCTTTTTGCCATGGCTGGTAATGCTGGGGATCAGGAGAGATGCTTGCAGGTGTTATTGACTACAGCATCATGCTTAGAATGCCAAATTGCATGGGTGAAACAAAAGTGACATTTGAATGCTCTGCAAAAAGTTTTGATCTTCTCCTCCAGCCTTTTTCACTTGCTTTACTGGGCCATGGGATTATTTTTCTGACTGCCCTCAGAAGATGAACAGAAAACGGCTAAAATTTTTCAGGACAACATGCAGATCCACTAATCACAATGAAGGTGGCATGGCATCAGGTAGATGTTATCTTGCCCTGAATTCACTGCAGGAAATCTTGCTTGCACTGCTGCTTTCAGGACAGTTACATAACCTCACACCCTTTTTTTTTTTTTTTTTTTTTTTTTTTTTTTTTTTTTTTTTTGTTATTTCTGATGTCTTTATACAGAACAGTTGCTGTATTTCATTCACTTGTTCCTTTGAGTCTTCCACATTTTATCTTTTGTTCTTGTTGGTTTTATCTCAATCTGTCTGAAACAGTGCAGGAACTGATGGGCCACTGGAAGTTCTTTCCAGAACAGTATTGCACTTTAGGCTTCATCTTTGTGGGCTCAAGATCAAACATAGCAACCTCAGCAATGTAAAAGCTGTTGCTATGCTGAGAACACCTTTTTGTGTGTTGTTACAAACTTGAACCACACAGCTCCACAATGCACACTCCTCCAGCAGCACCCTGATATGTTTATTACAGCCAGAGACAGGAGCTAAGGACAGCAGAGCTCACCTCTCCACTCGTGAGCCAAATCCCACCTGAGAGGTTTTCTGCAACAATAACTTCTCCAGATGAACCACTTGATTTTTAGCATTCTGTTTTCTAAGCTTAATTATCTTCAGAAAATCTTCTCTTTCTCAGTTGCTCCTTAAAGATACATCCACTATGTCCCTAATGTGTTACAGAAGTGCTTTGTTTTCTGCTTAGCTAGAGTGACATCAGTGGTATCTAATCACTCCTAACCTGATTTCAAAGGTCAGAAAGAAGAGGTAGAAAGAGCCCTTGTTCTAATCACTTTCAGCATTTGAGTAGCCATGCAAGTAGTTTTATCCCATGCTTCTGTCAGATCCTGCCATTTGCAAAATCTACACAGTATCATCTCTGGAATCTCTCTTGTGTTGTACAGACTGCCCTTGAAATGGAATTTTGAAAGCAATAAATTATCCTTTTTTTTTTTTGCCCAGTTGAATCAAATGAAATAGTAGGCTCCCAGTTATCTTGCCAAGTCTGGAATAAACATATTTTTACAGTTTTGTCCAAATGCCATGGTTTAAGCCAAGCTAGAAACTAAGCATGACTCAGCTACTCACTCACTCACCCCTGGACAGGATGGGGAAGGGAACCCAAAGGGTAAGAGGGAGAAAACACAAGAGTTGTGTTAAAGACAGCTTAACAGGACAAGCAGAAGTCATGCATAAAAGCAAAGGAAAACAAGAAATTCCCTCCCCACTTCCCATGGGCAGGTAGAGACTCAGCCATCCCCAGGAAAGCAGGACTCCATCATGCACAATGGTCACTTGAAAAGACAAGTACCAGCACTCCAAATGTCCCTCCCCCATTCCTTGTTTCTCCAGCTTTATGTGCTGAGCATGATGCCATACTTTATATGAGATATCCTTCGGTTCACTTGGTGTCAGCTGTCCTGGCTGTGTCCCCTTCCAACTCCTTGTGCACACCCAGTCCCTCTCTGGTGGGGTGAAGAGCAAAAAGGACCCTGGCTGTAAGTGCTGGCCAGGATTAATGAAAAATCTCTGTTTTATCAACACTGTTCCCAGCATAAATCCAAAACACAGTTTTGTACTGGCTACAGCAAATGAAAAAACTCTATCCCATCCAAAGCCAGCACAAAGGAATTTCCCTTTTTTTTGATAAATTCTTTCATTTCCACATCTCCCTTTTGAGGATTTTCACGTGTCTTGGTCACATCTATAATTTCTTAAAGTGGCCACATATCAGCTTGCAAAAATCCCTTCATTTCGTTATTGTCCATCACTTTTGGTATTACTCCTAATGAGAGTCAGAGTCAGCTTGAAGCTTTTGCAGTGAGCAAGAAGACTACCCTAAGTAAACACACATCTAGAAAATTCATGGTTTTTTGGTTTGTTTTCCTCCACTGCCTTTTTTGTGATGCATGTGCCACACAGCACCTAGTTGGAACATTTTCTCTTGTGCATCAGTGCTGTTCCCTGCTGTGAAGAGAAAACAGCTCCTCTACCATACCTCAAACAGATAATTATTCTACAAGCTGAATTTTCCCTCTCTTTCACCTTTGCCATGTAGTTTACTTTTGTCTTGACATTAGCTGAAGATTTTATAGACCAGTTAGAAAATTATTAATTTATTTTATCTCTTTGAGCTTGCCTGAACAGCACACCTGGCTTTCCTTGCACCCAGCAGCAGAGGGGTGCATTGAGTTTGGCTGGTTTTCTATTTGCAGGTACTTGGGATTACATATATGTCCAAACTGCTTCTTTATAGCTGCTTTCTTCACATATTTTCTTCAGCTACTCTGATAGGCTTTTTCTGATGTTAAATTTCCCATTAAGATCCCATCCCCCAGTGTACTAATTCTACCTGCAAAACACATCTTTTATGGCTATACACTTATTTGTTGCCTTGGATATCCCTTGGTTGCTTCCTTCAGAAAATTGATTTTCTATGAAGCTATTATCCTTTAGAAAGAAAAAATAAGCTGAAGTAATCAACAACTTACCTGGATTTCTCCTGTTCACATGAGACTGCCACAAAGCACCCATGTTCTGTATCTACCCTTTTCCTCCCTTCCAATTAGTTTTGAAACTGAGCTGATTTCTTCAGGAGCCTACCCAGCTGCCTCTGGAGGGGGCCCTACTGCACAGCTCTGTTCTCTGCAGTGCTTTTGGTCAAACATCCACAGCCTGCCCTTCTTTGCCTTATTTACCTGAATGCTACAGTCTCCTTTTCCTTCTCATTGATTTAGATACCTGCCAGTGCTAGAAATTAACAGAGGAGAGGATGATCTAAGCTAGCTTTCACAATTCTATGTCATCCACGCTGCCCACCTAGAGAGTGCCCAAGCTGAGAAAACTTCATCTGTTAAAGAAGCAAAATACCTGTGCAGGGGCTGACACACATCTGAGTAATGTGATATTGAATTTATGTCATTGGGATGGTGGATTGGATTGGATTGGATTGGATTGGATTGGATTGGATTGGATTGGATTGGATTGCCTGCAGTCCCCACCCTTGGGCACCTTCAGATGGGAACTGCTGAAGAGAAATCAGCTTGGGGACACTGAGAGATGGTCTTGGCTAAGTTACAGAAGAAGCACTATTGCTCTGCTTAAAAAAGAAAAAGTAGGAGTGCTTACACATGCAGATGAAGTAGAGTCATGAGCAGTGATCCTGAGCAACTGCTCTACACTGCTCAGGGATCACAGGAGGTGAAGATTCCCACATGTGATAATTGCTCTCTGTGTTTAATGGGGGCACAAAGTCAAAACACAATGCCTTGACAAAACATGAAAGGATTAAAAATGAAGAGGACATATCATTTAGAAAAAGAATTTTAATTTATGGGGAACAACCGCACAAAATATTAATAATGCTAGAAAATATCTCTTAAAACTGATGAGCACCTACTGGGATATTTCTGTGACAGAACAAATCACTTCAGGTAAAAAATATCCTATATAAAACCATCCAAATATTTTATTGCTGCAAAAAACTCAAGAAGCACTTGCTGAGCTGTTGCTGTTTAACTTATGCACCTAAACTACCAGTGTGCACTCTGTGCTCTCAGGGATGATTGCCAAGTGGTCATTCAGAACACCTCAGAAAACAGCTGAGTCTTTTTCACTGACTAACCAGAAAGTTTGAGTTTTACCCTGTAAAAGTTCATCATTAACCACCTTCATGATGGCTGATACCGTTAAATTTCTGGTAGATTTATCTATATGAATAATATATATGATTTATTGATATATAAATATATAGTATTTATATGTGTAACTAAATTTCTCACCATATTCCCCCTTCAAGAGGGCACAGCAGCTTATAAAAACCAGTTACAGTTAGTCACACAAAGATATTTTGTTTTCAACATCTTACTAAAAGTTCCAAAACAGAAACATTATCTTAGTTTAAGACTCTGAACTTATGATTTGTCTATTTTTACTGGGATATTAAAAAAACAGTTTGAAATCTTCTTGTTCCCTCTTCTTGGAACTTTATAGGTTTTTTTAGAGCACTCATCCTACCTGGGCCAACCAAGAATTGTCCTCATAAATGGTAGACCATGACTGAGTTTTCAAAGTGAGGAGAAAGCAGCTGGAATGTTTGCTACCAAAAAAACGTTATGTTCATGGAGAGGTTTTTTTTAAAGCTAAATGATCCAATGAAATATTAAACCTTCAATATATACAGATCTGATGAGAAAAATACAGTTCAACTGCCTAAAGTGGTGTTGCCAGTACTCCAGGAATCATCTAAAGTTTTAAATACAGCATGTTTCATCCAGTTCTGTTACTAGCAAAGAGAGCTTTGTCTTGCTCCTTCCAAATCTACTCCGGATTACTCATTTATTCTCATAAAACCAAGCAGTTTTAGTTCTACTAAATCAGACAGGACACAGAAGCTATTGCAGCAATTTCATTTTGCTAGAAGGACAGCTGGAGCAAAATATTGGCCATGTTGCTGCAGCCCAGATTTTCTCTGGTCATCTTGTTATATGGGAGAGGGAAGAGATAAGATAGTAGAAATCTATCCTAGCATCATACCACCACTAAGATTTTCACTCTCAAGAGGGATTTCTTCTACTCATGGACCAATGTGCTCGAGATGTTCCTAGGAGCCTTTTTGGAGCAGCAATGGGGGACACTGACTCCTTAGAGAAAGAAAAGGGAGACCGATCCAAAATTTGCCTTTCCAGGTCTGATCAGCTGCCTAGCCCCGTGGCTACATTAATATCATAGCAACGCAAAAACAGCTGAGAAACAAAATTTCTCATTACAGTTGACTTCAAAGATTTTTCAGTGAAATGACAGTTTTTGTGACGTGCAAGCTGGCATGGCACGCTGAATTATAAAACACCACTACTGCAGACGATGGCCCGACCCTGCTTGTTTGCAGAAAGAGAGGAGGCTGCTCACGTTGTGCCTTGGGGCCCCTGGCACACTGCTGTGTTTCTTCCCAGTGTCATGTGCACCAGCCAAGCACACACTCGCACAGCCCCCAGTGCAGGTGAGGTGAGAGCATCCTGCGCTGTACACGTGGTTTACGTCCAGCTGCCCTCTGCCTTGGCTGGGTTGCCACCAACCCCATCCTCCTGAGAGCACGGCGTGGCCTCCCAGGCACATTGCAACCGAGTCTGCCACGAGAGCCTGCCAGCCAGCCAAAGGGAGCTCAGGAAAAGCTGAAACAGCTCTGTAGATACTAAAGAGGTGTTGCCTAAAACCAAGGGGCGTGGGGATAGCAGCTGCTAAATCCATCTCCCTGCCTACCCCTCAAGCAGCCAGGTGTAAGGAAAACCAATCCATCCGTGCTATACTAGGCACAAAAAGTGTCTAGGAGGAAGAAAGAACAGGTGTACACTCAGTATTTTTAGTTTTACATCAAAACATGTCTCAATTAGTTTCTTTAAAAAGTAATTGTTTGACAAAAACTGATTTTTCTACAAAATCTCACTCTGACATCAATGGGTAATCACATGCTTGTTTACCTGCATATGCATATTGACTCTCAGCAACTGACCCAGCACAGCACAAAATTCTCTTACAGCTTGATCATTAAGCATCCAGCAACCAACCCTTACACCTAAACACACAAACCCACCCATGATTATTGTTACTGCCAGAGGAATATTCCTTTTTTTTGAACATAAAATATTGATCAACAGGCCACATTTAGCTTTATACTGGACAAAAAACAAAACAAAACAAAACAAAACAAAAACCCCAAAATACCAGGAGCACAGCCTAGCCAGTTAACCAACAGTGTGTTTGTTTCTAGGATTGTGCTTAAGGAAAGGCAAGCTCCAGAACAGGAGAACATTATAATTAAGGAAATGAAAGAATTTTCACTTGTAGACAGTAATTTCATACTTAGCAATATATAGCATGTAACTATTGCCATATGTAAAATACTGCATTAAACACTAATTTCTTAACTGTGTTTTCTTGTGCACCCTTTCAAGGCATGCAGAGTGGTTCTTCATGCAATATACAGAGAAACAATCTCATTTTTTAGAGCTGGATAAAAATTGGGAAAATACAGTCCCCATGAATTTCTGCATCACTATCAGCCAGAAAAGCCAGGGGCAAAACCAGATGGAATTTGCTTAATTAGGTCCAGATCCAGTGAAGTATATACATATCTCTAAGCCAGAAAGAGAGCCTATGGACAGCAAACAAGTTAAAATAACCATGTTTAAAGAGAGCAGAAAGCTAAATATGGCATGGATTTCAGTTTTTACAAATGATATCTCATGGTTCAGGCTTATCTGCAAGCTCAAGCATTTTGCACAATCATTGCTTTGCCTCTTGTCAGAGAATTGCCTAGTTGAAAGTTCTAGAAAATTGTCTTGAAGCTGATTAATACCCCAATTCATTCCCACTCACTTCTCACTCACTTTTATAGAAAAAAATTTCCCTGTAAAAGAACAAAACAGCTATTGGCACTGCAGACTTTTGGAAACCACATATTTGAAATTATAGATTAAGGAACATTTAAAAATCTGACTAAATTATGATTCAAATTATTCGCACGACAGTTCAAAAAACCACTGGGCACCAGGCAAAGCAGAAACAAGGTATGTTATCAAGTTGTGGCTGACACAGGGGGGTTAGGAGATATTTCCCATCTGCACAGCAAGACATTCCTTTCTCCATCTTTTCCTGAGATAAGACACCCATCTGTCAGATCATTACAGCAATGACACATAAAATCTCTGCCAGCGCCTATTATTTGACATATTGTATATAAAAATCAATTCTTGGCCAGAGGGAATTCCCCAAATGTGGTAAACTGGGATCCAGCTCAGCTAAGGGCTAAAGTGCCCTAAGATGGGAGGAAACTCACTCAAAAAATGAGTCATGCACAGGGGCAGGGCCACAAGAGAGGCAAAGGATACAGGAGCAAGCTCACAGGCCAGGCACACAAACTGACTCAGGCAGGTGACATAAATTATACTTGACCTGCAATAAAATAATCATTAACTTCCAACTTGCAGTCCAATCTAAAGATCACAGTTTTACCTAAGCAAAATGCTTCATCTAAATTGTCCGATAATGGGATGTAAAAACTAATTCTAGACTAAAAGATTGGTGTAAGATGAGCAGTATAAATAAAGAGCTAAGTAATACCATGTTTCTGCCATAGCTTAAGCCAAATTTAAAAGGTTAATGTTTTCAGATATGTCTAAACCTTGGGTACCTCCTGAGCCCAGAAATCAAAATGTTATTTTGCTCCTAGAAGCCAAAAGTTTGAAGCCATAATAAAATAATCTGATAACTTATGTTAACAAGTGAGAGTGAGGGGACAGTGACGTGCTGAATTTTTACCCTTTTGAAGTTTGAACTATTCATTGAACTATTTTCTGGTTTTGTGGCCTGAGGAACAAAGGGCTCCTGGCTGATAAAGGCTGAATATCCCTGATCCAAATAATAAATCATGATAAAATTATGGCTGCGCAAAGGACAACTTTGATTTTTTTCTCTCCAGGTATTTGCTTAGTTACTTCAATTTTCTTAAAAAGGTGAACATGTCTAAAGAAAAAGTGAACAAACTAAGCCAGCCTTATGCTGCAGTAGCTATGACAACAGACTTTGAAATAAGTGTGGAAAAAGCTAGACCTGAATCTTAATTTCATTTAATTATTTTTTTCAGTCTACTCTTCACACTCAGTACTTCACATTTTACTCTGAAATTGTACAGAAACTGGGATTTCTTACTAACACCAGATGCTCAGTATCTTACATAGCCAATTCTACAGATCTTATTGAGATTACTCAGAGAATGAGTAGACAACTCCTAATGTCTCCAGATGAAAGTCAGACTGCTTTCTGGGGGATGCTTTTCCCAGAGTTGCTGTGCTCAGTGCAGAGTGCCCTGTGTGAGAGATCTGCCTTCATGAAGGAGCAATCCCATCGGATCAACCATTAGCAAACTGTATCATATTGTCTAGTGGAGGTGAGGTTTTCAAAACAAAGACACAATAGAAAAGGTAAAGTTAAAAGACAGATTTTCAGTGGATTCAGTAAGTGGGCTGAAGTGATAAAGGATGCTTCAGATCTAACATCTATTCCATTTTTCTTTCAGTCCTTCCCATCTTCCTTGGACAGTCTTTTGTAGATGATACCCACAGTCATGAACACTCCCACCTTCAGTAGGCAGAAGATTTGGCTCCCTGCTCCTGACTCCTTTCCCTTTCTTCTAAACTCTTTCTAGCAGAAGGAGCTGAAAGTAAATTCTCCCTCCGTCAAGCACAGCAGTTTAGCAATGAAGAACACTTAAAAATAAAAGAAAAGGAAAAAGAGAGAAGCTCAGACCATTACCATCTCATTCTACTCTGTAAATGTTCCATTTCTCTCTCTATTTTCTTTGGACAAGTCCAGGGCTGCACAGGGAAGCCAGATCACTTTACAGCTGCGACTACACAGAAGAGGAGTCACTTGAACCTCTTTGGAAGGGAGCCATATTCACCTGTGCTCCCAAGGCCAGTTACTGAGCTGCAGCCCCCCACGAGCTCTCACACCTGACCAGCCAGGGACATTACCAGCACCTTCCCCCACTGACCCCACTCTGCTTCTCCAGGGCCAGCAACCCCAAATTATCTGTGCTGGATTGTAGGGCACCACTGCAGAGGTTGGCACTGTGGCATGCAGGCATCAGATACAGGAACAGATGGGCATCATGCTACTACTTACTTATTCAGTCCCTTAAGAACTGGTTGTTGAGTAATCAATCTTCATGATTCCCCCAGAAAGACAAAAATGCATAAAAAGTGTATTAAATACCACCCATTCTTTTTATTCAAGTCTGATACCCTCAATTTTATTTTTTTTTTGTTTACTTAGCTCTCTCAGCTTTTTTGCTAAGATGCCTCCTGCTGCAACGAATGAAGTAAGACTGGTGGAACAAGGACTGGAAGTAAGCAGCCTTAGCCTCTGTTATCCTCTGTTATCAGTGCATTGATTTTGAGACTGAAATTTATGCAGGTACCATCTCATGTAAGCAGCTACAGATATATTGACAAGAGGAGCTGCAGGTCTTGGTCACCAGACACCTCCCCCTGCTGAGGAGTATGGGGACAAATTTGACAAATACTCCCCACAGACAAATACATGGCTCGTATTCCCTGATTCATCCTCATTTCAAGCTGAAGCACTCTCACTCTCTTGTAGATGTGCCCCACATTTCCAGGATCTGGGGTGTAAATGAGGTGCTGCAGTGTTCCATCCATGGCTTGCAGAGTTAGGAACAGTTAGGAGGCACTTACAGAATTTGCCTGCTGCTTCCCAGCAGCTGAAGACCATCATCACATGTGAGAAATGAAGCCCACTCCTCAGCTGAATTTAAAAAAAAAAATTAGTAAAGGACACAAGGGAGCAAAATTAATAAAGCAACAGTAACAGTGCTGGGTGTGCAGCTGCAGCCAGAGGTACACCTATAACAAAAACTATAAGGGTAGCTATAGCAACCCTTCCTATATGCCTTTCTATTGCTCTGGTCAAATACATATTCATAAATGATTATGCATATTCAAACTTTTTTTTTTTTAACCAGTTTACATATTCCAGGAACTTTTTAGCATGGCCCCTCCTGTGCTCCACCACTTCAGGGCATGTGCAGTGATTTTGGCTGTGGCTTTGGGAGGGGTGTCAGCCCCCACAAGGACCTCTGCTCCGTGGTTTCAGCAGGTGACAGCTGTCAATTGTCCAAGTGCCAGTAGCAGGGGTCCTCATCAAATGTTATCTGGTGGTTTAGTTGTTTCAGTTATTGCAAGTTAACCACAAGTACTCTAAATCAACATCACCGACTGTACAAATATGTCTGAGTTATTTTAGTTATTGCCAGCTAGCTACAGAAATAAAAGCATTAGTTTTTATTGCACCATAGCTACTACTACTATATTATTTCAGCTATAGCTACTTCTGCAAAAGTTAACATTATATCATAATGCACAACACATAGCATCCAATTCAATATTTGAGAAAGCCAAACCTATGATATCTGTCTACCGTGTCACGACTGGTCCTTAGTCAGGAGCAGAGATCTGGGTTTCACTGACTGCAACAAATAAAAGAGATATTTGCGTAACCCCTAAGGACAAAGAGCTGTGACAAGCACAGAACCAGCTCACAAGGACATTATTTGTTCCATCTAGGACTGGAGGTGGTTAAAAAGGGCCGACCCAGGGCACAGCTGCAGCCTTTTGTTCTATTTGCCCACCTTGGGAGGGGGGAGCAGCACTAACCCTTCAGGGGCTGTCTCAGGCAAGGTAGGAAATGGTGGTGTGCCTGAAGTGCTCCTTGTTTCTGAGAACTTTTTACCATCACGTTTGGAAATGCTCCCAGAGCGTTATTCAGACTGCACTCTCTTGCAGCAATGATCTTTCTCTTCCACCCTCAACGGAATGAGGATGAAAGAGTACTGCTATATATTCTGATCTTTCTTTACATATTGAAAAAGCCACTTTTTAACAACATCTTTGTTTCTGCATCCACTACACTCAATGCACAAAGAGTTCATTTGCTTTCTGATGGTGAGACTTGTGAAGTGCATGCACAGCTACTTTGAAATTCCTCCTCCCTAGATCAGCTATAGTTTTTTTAAGCCTTTTTCCACTGGCTCCAGTGGGCACTGCAGGCTAGGGAGGTAAAGCAGAGCCAGATTTTGTAGTAGAGTTGAGACGGTCTTTTCATTTTTCCTCTCTCCAGCATGCAATAGCATTGAGCACCTTGTTTCAGTCTTTCACGTAGAAAATTTGAAAGCTATTCTGCTTTTCGTATTACCAGAATGAGTCATGGGCAGTTGAAGTTCAATAAATCCCCAGAGGCAGCCAGCTTGGTTTATTTTCAGCTCTGATGACCCACAGAAAGAATTTTTTTTTTTTTTGAGACACGGGAATTGGAATTTTTTCCCTTATTGAATATAAACAATTCTCTTAACATGAGAGGGGGAAAGTTCATACTGAAAGGCAATTTTTATTAAAATATCAGCTTCTGCCTGCTGCAGGAGGATTAGTGGCATCATTGACTTTCTTCTCTCTTCCAACAATCCATTGCCAGATTTCTCAGGGAAGGACTTGTGTGGCTGCTGCTCCTTGACGGCGAGTGTCTGGGAAGTTTATCCTTTGTGTAAGAACAGTGCTGCAAAGGGAAAAAAAAGGAGGTGCTGAGTTTCCTGATGAGGTGGGTGACAGAAGAACCCCCTTTTGCACATGGGGCCACTGAAGTCTTCAGCAGAAGCACAAGATTAATTATTTCCCTTCTCAGAATCAGTCTGGTACAGCCTGGAGAAATATATTCTCAGAAAGAAAGACATATTTACTGCTGCATTCATACACTGTGCTGCTGTGTACAAACACAGAGACAGAGGCACGGCACTGTTAAAGGAGGAAAGTGAGGATGATGTGATGGTCATATAAAGTGACATCTAGCAATGAAGTGACCCCGAAATGACACATTCAAATGGTGCACAATGAGTATAAATTGGCTTGTATTATGTCTTAAGTATTGCAAATGGCTCCGTATAATGTATTGCTGGGAAAAGTATTTAGTTTATTCAAGTCTTAATGCACTACTTTTTTCCATTACTTATCTCTTGAATTCATAAACCCCAAAAACAAATCTGGATTTTCAGTGCAGAGATTTAGAATTCAGGCTACAGGAGCCAATTTATCACTTAAGATGTAAAAATAGTTCTGTCTAAAAAGGGAGGCTTTCTTATTTAATAAGGAGAATCTAAAAAAGAATACCTAATTAAAGTGTTTTCTTTGGGTTTTTTTAAGAGAAAAATGTATGAGAGATGACACATATTTAAATCTTTTAAAACCTAATCTATTTCATGGGTTTCACTTGATTTCTGTAGTATGAAAACATAGCCTCCTCTTGTTCCTCCCAGTTTGTTCTAGGGCAGACACTTAAGTAAAAATGCCTTTTTAGAAAACTATCTCTCTATTTGCTCAACCTATTTTTTAATCTGTGTTTCTTTATAATATTGATGAAAAACTACCTACTGTTTTCCTGAGAGAAAATTGTTCAGTCAAAGTTCCATTTTTAGTTGCTGAATATTAGCAGCACTTCTGTGAACCCTGGCCATTAAGGATGCCTGCCTTATTTTCAACTCCCATTCTGCTTCTACTCATTATCGTTCTGGTTGCCATGCAAGTGTGGTTTTAAACCTCCTGGTGTGACAAAAACAAAGACAATAAAAGATCTGGTGACTGTCTAAGAGTCATTTAAGGATACACAGGTACTTTGAACAATCCCAGACTTCCTTTCTAGGAAGGTCTACTTTCCTTGGATACTCCCTTGCATGACCAGCTTGTGACAACAAGGTCACACATACGGATCCACATTCTTCAGATGGCTGTCATTTTCTCATTTTCTGGGGATTTTTTTTTTGTTTTTAATAGAATCCCTTTACTACTGCTAACATGTAATTTTGTTTCCCTGTTCCTTAGTCATTTAGGAGGAGTGTCAGAACCCCTTCTGTATAGAATACAGTTTACAGGAATATCCTTTTCTTTCCCTGATCGTTTACAAAGCACATAGAATGAAACTTTTTCAGTCTGATACTTTGTGCAAATTGTGGAAAAATGGTGAGGTTATGAAGGAAATTGTGATATATACTGCTGCAACTTAGTCCTCGGACCCACCTGTGCCCTTCTGCGAAAAGCAGAAAACACCTAACATGGGATGGTCTTAGATTTCTCATCTCAGATCTGTTTTGTTTGCTGAAAACCAACAAAGTAACCGTTCTAAATAGCCCTAGAGACCTCCACCAGCCCTGACTTGCACTTTTCAGAGTGCTGTATACACAAGGCTCAGGCGGCTCATAGCGAGTAAAGAAGCTGCATGGACAAGGAAAGGGAAGAAGAATGTCTTTGGGAGCACCCAAATGCTTCGTGCTGGCTTTGCAGTGAACCGTGTACCCAAGCTGAGCACAACAGCAGCATTGAAAGTCTTGGCACAAAAACCTGCTATGTCTTCCTAAGAGCAGTTGGGCCATTAGTGGCTGTTCAGCCAGACGGAGAGCGGCTGTCTCGGAGCTGTTAGGTGGATGGGGAGAGGTTGGTAGTGAGGAAATGTTGTGCTGGAGGATCACACTGAGCAATTGCTCGGCTCAGCTGTGTGAGAATGGCAGCCCTCGCTGCAGGGCTGATGGACGGGTGGAAGCCAAAAGGGAAATCAGCACTTCATAAAAGTTAATGACCAAGGATATACTTCTTATGAGTCCTGACCATTGCAGAATTCAAGTGCAAAGCACAGGACTATTTCCTCTTCTATTGCTCCCTCTTGTTTTGGACCAATCTCCCTCTCTTTTTGTTATTATTACTGTTAGTTTTTAATATATGCCTTTGTGAGAAAGCCCTGAATAAAGACACCTTCCATTATTTTCTTCCATGTCCCTATCAGATCTGACTCAGCTGGGCCATCCTTTTTTGACTTTCCCAAAGCTATCTCAAGTAAGACAAACATCCTCCTGCAGATATCCCCTTTGTGCTATGAAAGTTCACTCATGAAGGCAAACACTGGCAGATTTAAATCATCGCAGAGAGGGGCACTGGTGTTCTCAGTTCCAGGCATGAAGTATGTATAGACATCTATGCTGGCCAAGATTAACTATGGCACAATAAATAACAGTCTAAAAATTACAAATGTAAGTAAAACATCTGAACTTCTTTCTAAAAAATTACCTTCTCCTAACCATTTAATTTTCTTTCCTTTTCACCCCCATATTTATCCCTCTATTTTACCTAGCATATTTTAATGCTTGCCTATTCTGTAACCAGCTCTGCAAATATTGATCACAGTATAAACATGTTTTTTGTAAAATTCATGCAAGTGGGCAAGGCATGGGAGATGAACTACAGTGTTTGTTATCCAGTACTGGGTCCAACACACAGATTGTGCATTGGAGAGGAGGTCTAGTGCTGATGAAAGCCTGCCCTGCCAGAAGTGCCCACGCCAGCTCCAGCACAATGGTTATGTTTACACAACATAGTCCTGAACTCATTAAGTCTTCTTGCTGGTCTGAAAAATTAGAGTTTTATTCCAAACTCTGTCATTCACTCTGTGACCACAGGCTTAATATTTCCTCTTTGTTTTCTGTTTTCCCAGTTGTAAAGGACTCATAAAGATTCTATTCATTTTTAAGGCATTTTGAGCCATATGGGATGGGGTGGGGGGGATTCATAGTCATTCATAGTCATTCATGCTCAGTTTTGATGGTTATGGTGAGTGGCATAAAGCAGAAAGAAACCCAAGGAAAAAGTCACTTCTAAGTTTGGTGCTATAAAGAAAGCTCTGGGATACATGAGCAAGAGACGAATCTAAAACCTAAAGAATTCCAATAGAGCTTGTAAGATATAGAATAAATATGAATATACTTTCAGTATTCTGCCTTATCAAAACTGCATTTATGATGGAATAAAAAATTATTGCACTGCTAAAGGAACAGTCATAACTGTGAAGAAAAAGGTTGAATTATTATGGCAGACTACACAGCAACAGAACATTTATGACTCCGCTCAGGACAGATTGCTCAGTCAGGATTTTTCTCCCATATATTACCATATAAACCTCCTGTGCCACTTGCAGTTTTGCAGAGTTCAGGTGATGAAAGAGTAAGAGGGGGACAACTTTACTTATTGCTGTGGAAACCTCTTTTTCATCCATGTTTAGAACTACTGTCTTTTTACTTGCACTGGAAAAGTGTTCATTAACTCCCTGACATCTTCCCTTCACCCCAAAGTTTCTTTCTGCATATGTGCATGCACACCATTACTTTTGGAAGATGTGCTTTTACAAATTGTGCTCCCACAAGGTTGCTATTTGCCATCATTGTGCAACATTGATCCACCAGGTCAAAATAATTTATAACAGCACAGGACTGTCACAAAATTCAAACACACGAATAGTAACCTCTTTGTCTGACTATTTCTGGGATAATGAATAAGCTCTGTGGACTGCAAGTTAAATATTTCATGACAGTTATATGATTAACTCATGAGGTTTTTGAGATTTTTATGGGCAGTATGATCAGGTCTATCTTTGTCCTTGTCAAGGATATACATCTTTTTGGTCTCCATCTAAGGTTTCCTTTGCTACACGTGCAGCAGCAGGAGAACAAATACCTATTCTTGACTGGGAAAGAGAAAGAAGGGGAAGAGAAAAGACTATCCAAGTTTGCTGAGATTTTGAGCTGCTACTCTGCCTGCAAACTTTTCCATTTCCATGGCAATACCAAGGGAAAGTACATCATCTGTGCTGCAAAGCTTGCAGACAGCTTTTGAAGTATCAGAAATTTTTGTGGGTACAGATGATATTGAACATATGGTGTTTGAAAGAGCGGCCAACATTGCAAAAGCCTTTGGAACCATCTGATGTTTTATTTCGTGTTTCCCCACCCTCAGCTTTTAAGTCTGTCATATTTTCCTAGTAGCAATATAGTGACCCATTTATGGCAACAGCTGCACATTCAACTTGTTACTAGTGATGTTATTTATCACAGTGAAATGGAAAGATTCAATAATATGACAATGACCCTAAATGTAAAGGGAAAAAAAACCCAAACAAACAAACAAACAAACAAAAAGCTATGCTTATACTTCATTGTATGGCCTGGATTATCTTTCCATAACATATAAATGTTATTTGGTAGACACAAGTTGACTCTGCATGCTGATGTTACGTGTGCAGCTGAAGCAAAAGTCCTTCCTCATCTATGAGGACAGTGTTCTAGATTTTTTCAGGCAGAGAGCGCAGCAGTTTCTATCAGTGATGTGAAATGTCAGGCTGAGCTGGGAAATGCCATGAAGCATGAAGTGATGAATTGCCATCATTTTTAATGCCAGCCTTCGTAATGCACACTGGCTCATGTTACACCGTCTTTACTTGTATCTGTGTATTAATTTGGTTAGGAAATATCTAAAAAGTAAAGCCTTAAAAAACAGCTTTGGCTTGTTTCATTCTCTCCTAAATTTTGTGCAGTTTTTCTCAACCTTACATTTAAGCAAAAGCTATTCTTTCTCAACTCATGCATTATGCAGCTCCCAACTCTCTCCATGCATCATCTGTCTCACGCTGAGGGATTCCAGTTGAGGCAATTGCATCACACCACAAATGTGATTTTCTGCTATTAATTCTATGGAAAACCTACTCTGGAATAGTTTAATTCCCTGGCATTTTCTGCAAATCTCATTATCTGTGAATTCAGGCTTCCAAAGCCTGTCTTGCATAAAACAAACTTCCTGATCCCAAGGTACCAAATTTCAGGTTTGAAAAGTCTATAAACTTCTGCCTTGGACTGTACTGAAAACCTGAACAACAGTACTTTGGAGCATCAGATTTTCAGTTTTGACCTAACATGTCATGAGACACTAGTCCAAAACTGCGTCAAACCAATCATTCAGATGAGTAACTAATAATTTATTCAGAAGCTGGCAAAGAGACATCCTTCATATTTCATATGTGTCTGTCTGTTCTCTGTAACTCAGCAAAGCAGGAAGTTAAGCCTGTGTATCTTTTTCTAATTGCTTGCATCTGCATTTCAGCCAGACCAGTTCACAGCAAAGGTGTGACACATCTCAGTTTCTACTCACAACTCTACAGTTTCAAGTCACCTAAATGACTTTCCAGTTAGAATTGTCTCTAATAGGTGGCAGGAGAGTGAAAAACTTCTGCACACTGACAGACTCCCACAGGGTGTACACAAACAGCATTAAAGGAAATCCCAGGAACAGGTTGAAAGAATATCATTCAGAATTCCATCTCTGGAAAAATATGTAAAGGCTAGTGAAGGGTGATGAGATTATTCGTTGAAAGCTCTCTTGCAGTCACTCATGGGAAGTCCATACACTGCTGAGGGGAGGTTGTAGTTCAGAGTCAGTTATGGCCTTCAAGTGCGTTTTGGTTTACTGTGCTTCTGAAGTGTTTCCGAAAAAAAGAAAAGCTAAACAAAGACATGAAAATACAGACTTTCAAAACAAAATAAAACAAAGTTTTCAAACCCTTAAGAAGAGAATAAGCCTTCATATTTGAAAGAAATGCACATGAACATATCAAGAACTCAACCCCACGGCAAGGGTCTTCAAAATCATCCGCAAGGAAGAAAGTCTTCTCTTTGGTTCCCTGAAATCTGAAGGATGGTTTCTGTACTTCATGCAGTCAGGTCAATAAGTGGAGATGAGAAGTCTCTGTAAGTGGGAGCACAGGACTGTTTCATATCTGGCCAACCTCTATATCTTATTAAGCTAATCATTGAGTTAATTGATTTAGGAGTGATCATTCACGCGTGCTTGTGTTTCCTGTTTGACTGCACTCTGTGCCTAAATCCTGAGCATGAGCTGCACTGGGCACACTGGTGAAGCCTCCACTGCAACCGAGGAAACTTCTTGCAGTGGCAGACAAGGTTGAAGACTTAGTTTAGAAATGATGGAGGAATTTGTGAATGCCACAGTTCACTTGTGTGGTTCTACCTTCTATATTCATTACTTGCCTTTTGGTCTGAGACTTCCAGTAAGGGTGACAAGAACAAAAATGTTTTCTCTTTTATATCATGAACATCTGCTTATTGGGAGTTGTTTTGATGCCTTAAAAGCCTCTTTAACAAGATGTAAAAAGAACTATAATTGTATTACATATCTCTGCTTGTTAATGTGATAACATCAATTCATCATTTGTAGCCAGCTGTTCGAATAGTGTTTGTTTGGGTGGGTTTTTTTTTGGCAACATAGGAATCCGCCAGGGCTGAAATGCTCAGGATGACACTTTAAACTTGGAAATGGTTTCCATAATATTCATCTCTGAAATATGGTGCCTAGAGATGGCTGGAGCTGAACAACTTTTGATTTGTATTATAACTCTGGTTGTAGAGATGGACACAGAAAGAGATGTACTGAGTATGTCTGTGGAACAGAGCACTCAGATATACAGGATGAGCTTCACAACACTTTATGTTATTGCTCTGTAATGTTTCAGTGTTTTCCTAGAGAACTTATTTTTTTAAAGTCAAGGGTGGAAAAAATAGAAGAAATAATAGGATTATTGCAGCTTTCCCCTGCAATGTTTTTGCAGCCAAAATGATACTAAAGGGATTGAAGTAACCTTCACATTGCTCCATAGCAACACCAATGTTCCCTCCTCCTTTCTGCCAGCCTGGCACCAAGGCTCTCTCAGGCATTGTCTCACCTATTCAATGACAGAGCTAGGGAATGAAATGGGTGAGAAGAGCCCTCCAGAAGTAGAGTAGGAATGACAAAAAACTTAGCTAATGGGAGCAGAAGCATTTGGGGGAGGATGGGAAGCGAGCAGAGGCTGAGATTACAGCCTGCACATCTTTACTCATGGCAGCCTCACAGGGGTGAGCAGCACCACCCTTTCTTTCTGAGTTAGCCAGCTGGGGAACTTACACTTCAACATGTGTCCATTTGATGTCCAAGTCATCCTTTGCAGAGACTGTGGGCTCTTCTCCAACCCATTCCATTTCCCACTTCCCATTTTATTCAAGTTACAGTTTAATATGGTAGTTAGTTGCAGTGTAATGGCTTCTGAGCTGAGAAAATAGATGAGTAAAAGATGATACAGAGCTGGTCAATTTGAATAGAGGGGATATGGCTGCAAAGGAGGCAAGGGATCATCATATCTTCTCTCCCAAACTCCCCAAAATGGAAGGCAGTGAGAAAAATGCTTCATTACTTCATAACTACAACATGGAGGCAGTTGTTTGCTGTGTTGCTTTGAAGCAACAGCAAAAGAAAACAAAAGAACATTTCATCTATTCACTTTAAGCATCCCTAACTATGCCTTTGTGGGAACTGCAGCTTGCTTTCATTGTGCTACTGAAATGAGCCCGAGATCTTGTGCGACATTTCAAATAACAAGAACAATATATTTCTCCATTACTTTACTTACTTAAAGCGCATGTGTTTTGTAGTTAATGTAGCTCCTGGTGTTGTGAGAGAGCAGTAAAAGTGAAATCCATGCTTAATGCACTGAACTTTGACAACAGCAGCTGCAACTCAAAATTAAAATCCACTGCTTTGCTTTGCTCTCAGGGTCTGAACCAGTTTTGAGCAAGTGCTGCAGTGTACTGTGAATGAGGACATCTGAAATGAAAAAAATCACCTGAACGGCTGCCCAAAGGACAGATCAAATCACCAAAAGCAAACAGTGATGTGCCAAGCTGTTTGCTGAATACTCAGGTGAAATCAGATAAAACTCGTAAGCCTTGGAAATTTCAAGACCAAAGAGAGAGACCGAATTTTTTATCATCTGCTGAAAGGCACTAATCATGGAGATAAACGACTCATTTAGACTGGCTGACTTGACCCAAAAGCCAGAGGAGGCATTGAAGACAATCTGAAGACAATGAAGTTTCTGCCATCGGTCTCAGAACACTTTAGATCTGTCCAGATCTACACTACAGTTTTGGATTAAGTTGTCTTGAGGGAGAGGTAGCGTATTTTGGTTTGGGCTTTTTTTTTTTTTTTTTTTTTTTTGAGGGGTGGGGCGAGAGCTGTTGTGGTTTGGTTTTTGTCCAGACAGCAGCAGCAGCGAACTGCTGAACATTAGTTATTTTTGTCAGTGATCTGATTATGTCCTTTAGGTGTTTAACTGCATTTTATAATGATCCAGTATATCCAGTCCTTGTTCTTTTTTTTTCCCCTTTGTGTCATCAAGGATCTGCTTTGGATTTGTGGCTGAAGTAGGCATTATGCAGACCCCAGGCTGCCTCTAAAGAAGAGTTCTTTAGGACAGTCTCTGCTGAGTGCCTGGCAGGCATCAGCCTCAGCTGTGCCCTGCCTGAGGCAAGTGGAATTCTCTCCAGTGATTTTTCTATAAGTTTCTACTGTAGTGTCAGGGGGAGAAAAATCCAAGGGGGGAAGGGTGTGCAGACACTGTGATCCTGAAAAGATGGTGAACGAGGACTGCCAGAAAGAGTCACTGGTGCCACACTTGCCTGCTCACAGGGGATGGCACCTGTGTCAGCCAGAGCTCTCCACTTGAAACTGGAGTCTTCCTGCTGCCTGTCCTCCACAGAAGGAGCAGTTTCTAATCATACAGGGTTCATGGCAAAAAAGTCCCTCCTAGAGGGATAAGTGGCAGGTAGAAAAATAACATGGCCCTACTGAGCCTGAAATTTGACATGTAAAGTTAGTCACTTAAAATGAAAGAAAGTGACAAGGTTTACAGCTGAATTAGGTTCCTGTGATGTAAAAGATTATTGATTCTGTTAAATAATAAAATCACATTAGTGAATGCACTTCTTGTTATATGTTAATGGCAATAATGTAAATATCTTGCAGATCTTTGTGCACCATTCACCACTCATTTTCAATAAGGAATAGAAGTAGCAGGAGTCAATAGGTCTGACTCCACAAGCTTGCTTTCTTTTTGCAGTTAACTTTCCATGTATTGAAATGCTCTGAATACAGATTGAGTTGCTTTGTTCGATATTTATTATTGTTCCACCTGCGCTGAAATGGAAACAGCTACGGCTTTGATAAATAGATTCAAAGGCAGTCAAAATTCATTGTGCCTCTTCTAAATGCTTTTGTGTCCTCTGCTGGAGCTCTTTTTGATTAACTCTTCCAGCAAGACTTCTCTTGAATCAAAATAGATCTATTCCTTGCTTTCAAGGAACATCAGTGAAAACCCTTACTTTGAACCAGATTGTCCTATGTCATGTATTTGTCCAAATTTTTGAACAGCCAAAGTCTCTTCCTCTTTTCCATGTTGATAGACATGGTACTCCTTCTTAAATCATGGAGCCCATGTGCATGACAACTGCTAGATAATTAAAAAGAAAGGTGTCAGAATCTGGCAGTAGAACTTCATTAGCTTTCCAAAGCATACCAAAGAACATTCATTATCACAGTACGAAGTATCATAAATAATTAGTACTAAATCCACACATGCCAAGGGAATGATCAGTATGTCTTCATACTGTGATCATCTTGCCTGTTTATTTCATTACTGTGTTCATTTGAAAGCTCAATATTTTGCCAGCTCTGCCATTCACACTCATTCTCTCAGTATTTGTGTGAAGAAAGAAAAAAAAAACACTAGGAATGTCTTGCTGCTTTCTTAAATCGTGACACCAACTAATTATAAATATTTCACCAAACCATAAAAGCACTACCTTGATTTAACTCACCCTCAGGATACTTTGTTTTTGAAGGTAGAATAATATTACAAAGTGCAGTTGTAAATTAAGGCAATATTAAGCATAAGGTTGACGCAAACCTTCCAAAAATGCAAGAAGCTGAGCTTAAAAATATATATTATGTGTATAAAGTTCTTCTTCAAGAATTTGTATTTGTGTCCTCTTCCTTCTATTCATGTCCTCACTGAATGAGGGCTTTTTTCTCCGAAGAGGAGAACTGAGTGCACAGAAGAAGAGCACTGAAATGATTAACTTACATACACACGGGCTGTGTATTTTACGTAAATATGCATTTAAATTTACTTCCAAGACCACCCTCGTCAGCACCCCAGGATGTAACTCACTGAATAATGAAAGAGGGGCAGCATTAGTTTAAAGTGATTGCTGTGTTTGCTCCATTATTAAGTTTTGTTGCCTGGTGCTACAGGGCAAGGCAACACAGCAGGGGCTAAGTGGGGAGAGGAGTACCATGAAAATTTAACTGGAGGCATGCACCAAGAGCGTGCAAACAGCAGAACACAGAGACTCTAAGGCATCAGAGAAATGAACAAAATAATCCACTCTTCCTGTTATGCTTATTGTTTTTTCTTCCTCTGTAAAACTCCTGCATCTGTGCCTGAAAGACACCTCCTGCTTTCACCTTGGCTTCAGGTTTAATCCAGACATCTTGAACTGCCCTGTTTATTAAAACTTGCTGTTGAATGTACCATTGCTGACACTTCAGCTACCTGGAGTGCCTTGATGAGACCCCAGGACAGGAGAGCAGAGCTGCAGACGTGTTCAGGGCACAGAGATGGCTCTCTACCCCTGCCCAGGACCCTGGTACCAAGGGCTCCTCTGCAAGCTTCAGCTGCTGCCAATTTGACTAAGCTGCTAGGAGCAGTCCTCCTTCCTGTTGAGCTAGTTCCTAAATAATCCATAGGCATAACAGTAACAAATTCACCCCAGGAGTGATTGTCAGTAAGAAATATTCCCACTCGGTTTTTTGCCTTTTGTTTTTGAAAAGGACATGTAAATTCACCCTACACATGTGGGAAATTTCAATTATAATAAAATTCCTGATACAGGAGGGAGAAAAACAGTGAAAGCGTTTTAAAAGTGTTGAAAGATTCCAATTAATTTGCCATTAAAGAATTGCTCATTGTTTTGAAATTATACAGAATGAAAATAGAAAGTTACAAATTTATCACAGCAGCATAATTCAATTTACAAAGGTTTTAATTTTTTTTTTTTTTACGTTGCTAACATTTTTGGATGGGGAAGAAACGTACACAGTCTAAAATATTTTCAGAGGCTGCATTTGGCTCCATTGTTGAGCAGCTGGCAAGAAGCTGCCTGGTTGTATTTCCCAAGAAAGCACTGAAGTGGCAGAACCCAACTGAACTGAAGTTTTCACTAGACTGAGTAAAAGACAAGGCTGTTAACAGCATGTGCCAAATCAAAGGGAAGAGGGGCACAGCCACATTTCTGCCACTGGGCAGCATTACCCAGCTGAGGGCAAGCTGGGACAAGTTCTGCCAGAGCCTGGCACAGTTTCACATGGAAGGCTGCAGCTTTCCTCCCCCAGGAGAAGCAGGAAAATGTTGACAGCAAGGAATGTGGGGAAGGAGCTGGCTCCCAGTCCGTGGTTTGGAGCACGCAGTCCTCGTCTTCCTGAGAGAGCATCACGAGCCCTGCAACTGCCTTGGCACTGTGACACCTCACTCTTGGAGGGGGAGATGCCAGTCACACCCAGAAAGCCTTGAGCAGACAGAAGGAATCCTGATGGATTCGGAGTCAGCTAATGTAATTCACCAGATTCCACAGAAAACTAAATAACAGGGTTTTGAGTCAGAGAGAGACTGCAGGGAGCTCGGTTGTCATCTGCAGAAATCCACGGGAGAGATTGTGTTCCTGTTCAGTAGTTCATTTTCAGAAGGTGATCGGGCCACTTGTTTTACTCAATTTAAAACCATCATCCGATTATTCATAAGAGAAAACAGATTACAGAGCCTGAGAAGCTGAAGCTGTGGGGGTTTCTTGGGTTTTTTTTTTTTTTTTTTTGTTTGTTTTTTTTTTTTTTTTCACAATGGCTTCAAGCAGATCCTCCAATACTTAACTGGTCTGGGCAGTTTCCCTCAGCTGTCCTTTGTCCATCTCCGTGGGGAGGTATATCATAGAAAAAAATCAAATCAAAATTTACAGTAAGATTAAAGGCACTGGATATCAGAGCAAGTTGCAAGGAACCACTGTGCTCAGATTAATGCTCAGACCAATACTGCTTCGAATTCCACTCCATTTTCAAAGATTATCAGGGAACAATAGCCAAGTTAAAACAAGGCCATTTCTTCTTAGCAGCAATCACACTTGGCTGGAACTTGTTCTGTCACCGTCTGCACTAATCAGTCACTTCAAAGTTTGCCTGGCACCCTCTGGGGCTGCCCCCCACATATAGCATCTCCTTTCCTTCTCATTCCAGCCTCTTCCCAGCTGCTGAGGCTGGTGGGAGAGAGCTGAGAGGGACGACTCGCCAGATGCAGAGCAGGAGCCTCTGAAGCATAAGGCTAAACCCAAGCACAAAGGAAGATTTACTTTGTGAACTTGGTAGCTTGCTATTCTACTTTGTCTCCCAAGGAAGATTTCTCTCTGCCTTTGAATCAGCAGAGGCAATAACCTTCAGCTCTGCTCCCTTCCTTTTTTCTCCTCTTGTTGCACAATGAAGAAAAACTGGATCAAGGTTAGTGTAAGAGAGAGCATAGTCTTTAACCATTGCAGTTCTCGTGCAGCATTTTGGTAACTCCTCTGCTAACAGAGCTGATAGAGAGGAGAACAACATAGGGGAGGCCATTCCCTTCTTGCTCCTTTTCTTTGCTACTTTGAAAGTTTGGAGTATTTTCACATAACTACAGAGCTAACAAAAATGAGAAGTAAAATGGCTTTTGAAACGTGAAAATTCAATATTAGAAATGTGATGAGAAGACACAAATGTAACTGTTTGAAAAGGTTTGCAGAACAGTGAACACAGGGCTGTTGTACAGCTCCTGCACAGGAAGAATGAAGAGAGCAAAAGGAGCAGGCTGTGGGGAGACAGAGCAGAGGCAGGCTGAGATTCTTTTAACTGAAAATTCAATACAGCTTCATTCATTATATACTTTTTATGAAGCAGTGGAATTAAAAAGAAAAGGCTTGAATGAAACATGGGACTTCCAGCTTGCTCAAGAATATCGCAAAAGCCCTTATTCAGTTTCCCTTGAAGCCAAGAGAAACATGTCTTTTCTGGTTCAATTTTCAGCTCTTTGAAGCAGAAACTCAGTCTTTTATGTGTCCCTACAGTGCCCAGTGCAATAGGTCTCCTGTCTCAGCAGGGACTTCTAAGTGCTATTGTAATAAAATTGATTAATCATAATTTTTAATGACTCCTTAATAATTCCAGAATCACCCTTGACTAAAAAAAAAATGTATGCAGGCTGAAAAGGCATGAAAATTTAATTCAGAACACAGTAAAAATATTTTTTTTTTTCTACAGGAAAATCTAACACAAAAGGTAGTAAAAATGTTGTTCATATTAAGCAGATGCAGAAATAATATTAACAGTGTAACTAAACAGAAACCTTGGTTTTACATCTATTTGTAGCCTAAAAATGAAGTGTAAGATGAGTGGGATATGCACTTGCATTCAGGGATGCTATTTATGACTTCAGGAAGAAGGAGATGTACTGTTACCCAGCTCCATCTGCATGGCAAGGCAGGGCCACTCAGAGATAGATGTGTAAATCTTCCTGATGTGATTCCTCCCCACTCTTTTGCAAAGTAGCACTTAATATTGACTCCTGTGTTGCTGTCTTATAACCCCCTCAATAAGTGTGGAAATGGAAGGGCCAGCTCACATCTCTCACTGGCTCTGGCTCAGGTTGGAAATGTGGGCGGACACTGCTGCATCACTCTGCACTTCAGTAAATGTTTTTAAGGCTTATTTTTCACAGCAGGAGCAGGAATGGAAAATAAGATTCAATTGTACATGTCAACAGGCTGGGAGAAATTCCAGTATGCCATAACACCAAGTACCAGCCCAGCCCTTCCACTCTGTAAAGTACAATTATTATAAATTGGTTCAGAGCTGGCAAACATCAGAGGCATACGTGTGCCCCTCTGCAAATATGCATATACAGGACTCATAAATGATCCTGGGGTTTTCTTTGTCTCTCTGGTGGAAGGAAGTTAAAAGCCTTAATGTTAATTATACTTTTCCCTCAGCTAGGGCAGATTTCCACCTGGGGGAGTTTCTCTAGGCTTCCCTCCAAGCCAGTGAGGAACACAAATATCACAGAAGGGGCTCGTGTCCCCCTGTGGAAAACAGGGGATGCTTGGGCCATTCCCATCGGTCTCCTAGGCAGCTAACTGAGACTTGCACATCTTATACATGGCTGGATTAAATGCTCACTATTTGGATGCCTCACGTTGTTTGAGTTGAAGTTTTGTATAACTCCACAGCAAAGAAACACAAATATATCAGGATAGTTTTATAGAGAGAGTACTGTCAATTTAAAAGTCTATTTTCTGTGGCAATTTGCAACCAGAAGAAAGTGTTAGGTCCACTGGAAAAAAAAAATTGCCTTTTGTAATTTAGAGTGATAAAACACAGTAAAAGTATTGAAATAGATAAACTTTTGCCTCAGAATTTAATCTTCTGCATCCAAGACATTAAGCAAAACATAGCATGGAATTGTAGAATACCAGGCTTGCTATTCATGTGGCTTTCCATTTCTGATATCCACCTCTCATGGTACTGAGCACACTCAGAACCCTCCAGTTCAGCCATTCTGCTGAACAGAAAATCCCATATGTGGATGAACACGAGGAAACATTTTCCTGTAAATTATTTCTCAAAAACATCAGCTGTGTGATAAAGCTGTGGGATTAATTAATTTAGCATGCATCTCTAATTGCCTTATTGCAATCCTTCTCTCCCAGGACTAAAGCTAATGCTCCATATCTTGAAGTGTCTTCAAATTACGATTTTTTCCTTATCATGCCAGGCCCTTAAATTATTCTCTTACCTTCAACACATAAGGAATTTTTGTACATACTAGACACAGGTACTATTTAGACATCCTGCAAGTCTGCATAGGTATTGCCACTGCTAATAGCAGAAACAAGTTTAAAATGTAGCTGCTTTTTCCCCTTAATGTTGAAGTACCTTTGGGAAGTTAAGTACAAGATGTAGCTCAGATATACAGGTGTATATAATTCCTGTGCCACAGCTATATCAAGAGATTTTAAATAAAGAGACACCACTGGATCATCTAATGATCTGACCTAATTTAGCCAAGTTAATCTTTTAGAGAGCCCAATACCTCATATTTAGCCCAGCAATATCTCCCCCAAACAATCCAGTTATTGATTTCACTATTTTAACAATAATTTATATCCTAATATTTGCCTATGGCACGCAGATTTTAGTTTATTTCCACTGTGTGAGAGTGTGTATTTTTTCTTAGTGTATGAAATTCATCATGAGTTCAGAGAGAGGTATTTGAACTTTTCCCTGGATTTGCCAGGAGGAGCATTCTGAAGAGTTTAACTGGAGAGAGAGCAGACAGTTACCTGGTCTGTTTGAATTTCACAAAAGAAACAAACCCTAAGCCAAGAACTATTCATGGAAGTGACTCAACCAGTAGTTAGAATAATTATATTACATTCATTTCAAACTAATTATACATGATTGGTAACAAAAAGGAGATAAATTATAAATTGGATTTTTAAAAAATATTCCTGAAAACATGTATTTTTTTCATTGAAGATAAGCTATATATTATGATGATTTTTTTTTTTTTTTAAAGTAGACCTTCTTTGAAGCAATGTCTTTTTTGCTTCATTTGCATTCTGGTTTCCAGTTAACCAGGACTTGCAGTGTTGATCTACGTGTGTCTGTTCCAGCCCATCCACTAACAATTTCTGGCAACTGGGCAATTTCAAATTCAAATTCAACAGAGGTATCTTTCAAATATATCCAGTCTCTAAAAACATTAGTTAGCAACTGTGTCAAATAGAAAAAAAAAATTACTTTCTGGAGGAAAGTCAGCTACAACTCAGCATAGATTTATCCTGAAGGAGTCAGGAACAAGCCAGGAAGTTTCACAATATTCCCTCAATAACCAACAGGGACATTAGATAAAAAAGCAAGGGGAGTACACAAATTAGGATTAGAAGATCAACAGGTGTGAGTACACAGGAAACCATATGCCACTAGTTTTTACAGAATACATTCTGTTTAAGGAACGGTTGCTAATATTTTTTTATACAAGTCTTCCTATAAATTCTTCTAAAACCATTTTTAAGCGTTATATAATTTCTTTTTCCTGTGCTTCTGGAGCCCTGTCTGCAGAAGCAGCCACTAAAACTTCAGCAGCACTGTAAACACATTTTTGTACGACTTATGTCAGCCATATAACAGCCTTCAGTCTTCAACAACGAAACCACGGAAACTCCACCAGATGAAGGCTGGTGAATGGAGGAAGAAAGAGAAGCATTCTCTTAGACAAATGGTGGGGCAGAATCTGGCTCTGAATGCATCTTTGGGAGCAGTGAAGAGCAGGAGGAGTGCTCCCATGTTCCAGCTCCTACAACAGACTGCTGGCCTTGTGACCCACTGTCCAGTCTTGCTGGGATCATGACATGGTCTTCAACACCTTTCCATAGCATCACGGTGAGTTTTCCTGTTAATCCTTCAACCACTAACATATTTTACCTCCAAAGAAGGACATATTTAATTAGAAAATTAAATTACTCTATCTCCCCTTCCTGCTTTAATTTTGTCAGCATCATGACTTCACTTGGAGCTCTTCCCCAGTCAGAGCAAGAGGGAAGCAAAGAACCCCTATCTGAATGCAAGCTCCTCTCACTTGGTCTTTCTAATTTAATTTTTATTTTTGTAATTCTCACATTTCCTCGGGCTATTTAAGATGACAAGTCTCTTTCCTCGTGTGATACAGGACTTGAACTATTTTCAGAAGCAGTAAACTCAAGGAATAAGAAATAACATCTATAAAACCTGTCCAGTCGGTTAACTTGATCTAATACTTCAAGACACCTATTATTCCACATTTACTGGACTTCCTCAGGCTCCTGCAGCACTGTACACTTGCTATCTCTTTTCTCGACGAGGAAACCAACACAATAACCCTAACAGCAGTTTTCCTTTCACCCCTGAGATGTGTATCTGTATAGGTTGCATGCAGTGATCCCCACGATTCGTAAGTGCTCCCTGAGTAAATGCTATTGAATCTGGCAGCTCCCAGATTCAATATTCCTCTGCCATATGCATTTTCTATACAGATCATGGCCCTTTGTCCACCTCGTGCTCAAAAGTGTGCTGAGAATGAATGCGTGGGAGCTCCATGACATCTCTCTTGGTGTCTATTATGTTCTTTTTCCTGTAGCCCATGAAAGGCCACAACAACCACAGCTGATAAAGGACAGAGAGAAAACGTGTTACAGAATAAAGTGACAATGCAACAAATACAGCTCGTGGGAGAGAAAGAACGAGTTATTGTGGGAAGGCAAGAGCGTTGTCGGATGCCTGAGGTCAGGCTGCATGGTCAGAAAGGTGATTCCTGGCTTCCTGGCCCATACCAGAGACCCTACAGGGGAAAGGAGAGAGCAGAGGAACCTCATTGTGTCTGGTTTCAGCATATCAGCACCCTGGTGTGAGAAACTGTGTTTCAGGGCTACAGGAGCCTACCCACTCTAAATGCACACTTCTGTGAGTCCCATCAGAAGGGAAAATCACTCAGAGGCAGAATACATATATATGTCCTGAATTACTGAACAGAAAAGAAATCAGAAAGTTAAATGGTTCTGCCTCAGTTCAGCATGCCCAAAACTAATTTGCTTGTATTAGTATTTTCATTCAAATAAGCCTCCTCTCAAGAAATAAAGCACAGTGCTAGGAAAAATCACTGGTCCTGCAGCTGTGATCAGGGAATGAATGAGACATGACAGCACTCTTGTAGATGTTCAGACAGCCTGAGCTTGCCTCAGTCATCTTTTCCTGCAGTGGCAACATCCTGTGTGATGTAGTTTTGTGTAATTTCTGACATTGTCATTTCAGATGTTGTAAAATCCTGGAAGCCAGAGAAGGGACCAGGGTAAGAGGGGAGAAAATAGAACATAAAATAGCATCTGACAACACATATCCTGCCCCCTGTGTCATTGCAAGGTTTGCATGACTTGTCAGGATAGCCACCAATCTGATCAAAATGTGCCTACAGCTGGCATGGCAAACGTGCTAAGCCTTGGAAACCTCTTGATGTCATAACCTAAATAACAGAGGGGTCAGTCGATTTAGATTTTCCTTCCATGTAGCAACCTTCCCCCTTTCTGATCAAAACATCCAAGTCAGAGATGAATGCATTTCTGCTAATCAAAGATAGCAAGCTGAACAAGAAAAAGGCAGGTTTAGCACAATTAGCAGCATTTTCACAGGCTACTTTTCCACAGGTTTCTCAAGAGCTGATGCTCTGGACTCTCCCAGCAGGGTTGAACTGATATTGCACTTCCCTCTATTAGAGTGTGACATTATTTGGGAAATTATTTGGGCGCTTGTTTTTGTGTAGGCTGCTAGTAAAAGAGCTTTCTGAGGTCTGTCCCACTGTCAGGCTGATCAAGTTCATAGACAAGATGTCAGGCTGATGATTGGACCTCTAGCATAACTAGAGATTTAAGATTTCTTTACAAAACATCATAAAACCAGTCAACAATGGATATAAAATGTTGGGGTTTTTTTACAAATTATGTATGTCACAAGTACTTAAAGCTAACCTGCTAATTATCATGACTTTCATATACAGTTTCTCTGCCACTGTGACACTCAAGAACATTTTAATGCAAATTCTTCCCATTATCAGCTTGATTCCTCATCTTTTGATGGCCTCTGTTTCTTCCTAATTAGATGGTCAAAAGAATATTCCAGTTATTCTCTGTTTAATCAACCAAACAATTTTCATTAGAAAACGACATCCTTCCAGTAGTTTCAACAAACATGAAATGGGATTTTTAATGGGAATCTGTATAGTTATTGTCAAAATTCCATCTCTTTTCCTGCCTTCCCTCATCTGGGTACTTGTTGTGCTTCAGGTCCTGAATTCCAGAGCAGTTCAATGTTGAGATGTGGAGAGCAGCATTTTTATGACACGAATTCAGGAGGATACTGCAGAACTAAGAAAGAGGTTCTAGACATTCCCTGCTGTCCAAACTTCTCAGGGGGAGCCAATTTGGACCCTCCCATGAGGAGGTTTTTACTGTTCTCATCAGTGAAATCAGTTCTCACTTATGGAGACCCTGCAGGAGACTCTCACATATGCATTTCATTTCTAAATTTGTGGACAAATTATATGGACTTGCCAGGGCAAAAGGTTTAAAGTAGCCAAATGGATTCTGGGATGTGGAAGAGGGACTCTTGATTTAGGTAGCCTTGAGTTTTGGGTTCCCATTTCTCAGAAGGTACCTATTTTCAGGTGACAAGGTTTCAGATTCTTTGGAGGTAGTTTTCAGGTCCTCAAAGTATTGAGCAGCTACACTGTGAAAGACAAAGCCCTCAGGAGCCTCCAGGGCTCAGAAGCCCAAAGTGGAAGAAACCTGAAACCTCCTGCCACTCTGTGATGGCAGCTGGTTCTGCTTTGTAGCTCCAGCAGTAAGAGAATTTAAAGGGGCTCACTGGTCCTTGAGCAACTAAGAAGAACAAATACAAATTTTCATCACCCTCAGATAAAAAAAAAAAAAAAAGGTCATTCAGTTCTGTTTTGTGTGGTGTTTTTTTGTTTGTTGTTTGTTTTGGTTTGTTTTTTTGTTTGTTTGTATTTTGTGTTGCTCTGCTAAGAAAGGATGAGAGTAGCTTATGGGGAAAATTTGAATGATTTTAATAAAAAGATATTCTGATGTTTGATGTATGAATTAAGAGGTAACAGTGGCTACAAAAAAAAAAGGAATACAGAAATAAGGAATTACTTACTATGCATACCACAGACAGAATAAAAACAAAGAGCCACATTAGGGTCTCATAAGAGCTAATAAAATTTTGATTCTCTTGCTTTTAGACTAATTGTACCTGAATTGCTTTATTACAAGACAATAACTTGGTCCATTTTTAAAAGCATTTGTATTTTTTTCCAAGATGATTTTGGGTGCAAAACTGAAAAGTAATTCCAGACAGAGAGCTTGTCTGCCGCCAGTGGAAAAAAATAGTCTAGCTTTGCATTGAATGTGTTACACTGGTAAATGTAAATAGTGACAATCCATTAACAAGATTATTTGTAAAGCATGAAATCATAGTTATAAAAAGTGATTGCACTTCAAAGTCTTTTAATTCTTTAGTTTATTAGCTTTTGAATTATTAGAATTGGTTTACAAGCTCTTTCCTTCAGCAAGCTGAAAACTTGCTTGGAGAAAGAAAACAAGACAAAATGAAACAAACCAAAAAAAAAAAAATCAAACCCAAAACAAACAAACAAAAATAGAAGCAAACAAAACAAAACAAGAATACAGTACAAACAATACCACTGGCATGGTAACAATGACAAAAAAAGAAAAACCAAACAAAAAGAATGCCAAACTGCTGCTCTGGATGAATTCTGAACTTACAAAGGAAGAGCAGGCATGAAAAACTCACAGAGGATTATACAACCTGCCATCATAACAGCCTTACACTATCTCATAATACAGACAAAAATTAAATTAAGCTCTGAGTTTTATGTCAATAGCAATAAACCACGAATTAAGTATTATTTAATAATGATTTCTGCCTGTCAGTTCTGTATTTGTCCAAAACTACATCACTTTCTTAAATATTTTTATGATGTACAGTTCTTGTTTACAGCTTAGTACAATTATTTCTACAGTACTGTGAAAGGCATCAAGGGAAAATTTTACATGTGTTGTTGGATTGTGCTGAATTTCTCCACAGTTCCAGAAGTACAAATAAATCCTAGTTTAGTGATGCTCAGTGTGTTTAGGTGATCATTAGAGATCTCAGAGAGACTGACAGAATAAATACATTCTAGTCTCTCTAAAAGAGAAAAGTTTTTGACTTTACAGTATTTTACACATCATAAAGTTTTATATATGACAAAGAAGTAATCTAAAATAGGATAAAATTTTGTATACTACAAAGAAGTAATCTAAAATAGGATTCAGCTGTTCAATAGTTCTGTTTGCAAATATTTATCTAGTAGGGAATGGAAAAGAATGAAATATGGTTTAATTAGCACTGTCAAACCTGTACCAAATGTAACTTGGAAGGAAGGATAAAGATAACCAATCCTAGCCTCTTGTCTCTCAGTGTGATCAGCACTCATATACCACAGTTATTTCACCTGCTAAAAGATGCATAAAACCACACAGCCAGGCCTCCTTTATGGCAGCTTATTGTCTTGGACACCATGGGAAGAAAGACAAGAGCAGCAATGTGCTTTAATTGGGCCAGAGCTTGATGAACTCTCCACGCTGGGGATGGACCTCAGAGCTCACAGAGGCAGCGCAGTCCCTGCCCTGTGTCCTGTGTCCTGTGCCCTGTGTCCTGTGTCCTGTGCCCTGTGCCCTGTGCCCTGTGTCCTGTGCTCTGTGTCCTGTGTCCTGTGCCCTGTGCTCTGTGTCCTGTGCCCTGTGTCCTGTGCTCTGTGTCCTGTGTCCTGTGCCCTGTGTCCTGTGTCCTGTGCCCTGTGTCCTGTGCCCTGTGTCCTGTGCTCTGTCCTGTGCCCTGTGCTCTGTGTCCTGTGCCCTGTGTCCTGTGTCCTGTGTCCTGTGTCCTGTGCTCTGTGTCCTGTGTCCTGTGTCCTGTGCCCTGTGCCCTGTGTCCTGTGCTCTGTGCCCTGTGCCCTGTGCCCTGTGCCCTGTGCTCTGTGCCCTGTGCCCTGTGCTCTGTGTCCTGTGCCCTGTGTCCTGTGTCCTGTGCTCTGTGCCCTGTGCTCTGTGTCCTGTGTCCTGTGCCCTGTGCCCTGTGCTCTGTGTCCTGTGTCCTGTGCTCTGTGTCCTGTGCCCTGTGTCCTGTGCTCTGTGTCCTGTGTCCTGTGCCCTGTGCCCTGTGCCCTGTGTCCTGTGCCCTGTGCTCTGTGTCCTGTGCCCTGTGTCCTGTGCTCTGTGTCCTGTGTCCTGTGTCCTGTGCTCTGTGCCCTGTGTCCTGTGCCCTGTGCCCTGTGCCCTGTGTCCTGTGTCCTGTGCTCTGTGTCCTGTGCCCTGTGCCCTGTGCTCTGTGTCCTGTGTCCTGTGCTCTGTGTCCTGTGTCCTGTGTCCTGTGTCCTGTGTCCTGTGTCCTGTGCCCTGTGCCCTGTGCTCTGTGTCCTGTGTCCTGTGCTCTGTGCTCTGTGTCCTGTGCCCTGTGTCCTGTGTCCTGTGCTCTGTGTCCTGTGCCCTGTGTCCTGTGCCCTGTGTCCTGTGTCCTGTGCTCTGTGCCTTGTGCCCTGTGTCCTGTGCCCTGTGTCCTGTGTCCTGTGCTCTGTGCCTTGTGCCCTGTGCCCTGTGCTCTGTGTCCTGTGTCCTGTGCTCTGTGCTCTGTGTCCTGTGCCCTGTGTCCTGTGCTCTGTGTCCTGTGCCCTGTGCCCTGTGCCCTGTGCTCTGTGTCCTGTGCCCTGTGCCCTGTGCCCTGTGCTCTGTGTCCTGTGTCCTGTGCTCTGTGCTCTGTGTCCTGTGCCCTGTGTCCTGTGCTCTGTGTCCTGTGCCCTGTGCCCTGTGCCCTGTGCTCTGTGTCCTGTGCCCTGTGCTCTGTGCCCTGTGCTCTGTGTCCTGTGTCCTGTGCTCTGTGCCCTGTGCTCTGTGTCCTGTGTCCTGTGCTCTGTGCCCTGTGCTCTGTGTCCTGTGCCCTGTGCCCTGTGTCCTGTGTCCTGTGCCCTGTGTCCTGTGCTCTGTGTCCTGTGCCCTGTGCTCTGTGCCCTGTGCTCTGTGTCCTGTGCCCTGTGCCCTGTGTCCTGTGTCCTGTGTCCTGTGTCCTGTGTCCTGTGCCCTGTGTCCTGTGCTCTGTGTCCTGTGTCCTGTGCTCTGTGTCCTGTGCCCTGTGTCCTGTGTCCTGTGTCCTGTGCCCTGTGCCCTGTGCTCTGTGTCCTGTGTCCTGTGCCCAGCTGGCTCTGCTGGCCCTGACCTGGCCCTGAGGGTGGCAGGGGACTGTCCCTGAACCTGTCACCCTCCTGGCTGCTCCACTGCAGGACATCACTCCAATACTGGTTCAAGGCCTTGCTGGTCAGATGGTCCAGATCTCCATGCACAGCTACTTTGAAAGGGTAAATACTCAGCTGCAGCCACATGCCCTTGGAATGATCCACATTGTTTTCCTTCCCCCTGTGAGAAGGAGATTGGGAGCAAACACAGCACGTAATCCTAAAATCACTAGAAACCATCTTCATAGATTAGACTAGTGACATCATTTTCAAAAACACTGAAAGCAATATCATCTTGTAGAAGATAAAATTGTATGGGGTATTTTTGTTGTTGTTTTTATGGGTGCCCCCATTATAAATATTTCATTTTTATCCCATTTAAAATTATGCTTGGAATGGTTTGTTTTGCAATGCTAAAGTGTAATGGTTTATCTTGTGGTCATATTACCTTTTTTCTCTATGAAATTCTGAGGAAATCAACCTGTATTCATGATGTGTTTCATGTGGTCAGAAGAGATTTTCCATCAAAATACCTTGGAACAGTTATGTTCAGTTTGTTCAAATAATCCTTTTATTTAACCGCTCCGGTGTGGCTATAAAAGACTTGCACTGGGACTCCTGTCTCCTACAGTCCCACACTGGCATGGTAACAACGACCAATGTAATAATGATCATCCTCCTGTGGTCACGGTGCTCTGCCAAAGCCACGGTTTTGAAATGACCGTATGCGTTCCAAATCAGCAGGTTTGTAAAACACATAATAATAACTGGTATGGGTTTTCAGACTGTGCTCAGCTGCCTCGGTGTGTTTCCCAAAGGACATGAACTCTGTGAAATAAAATCCTGCTCTGGTGTGCTTCATTCAGAAAGTTCATTTTGCTCCTCTCTGTCCCACAGTGCCCACACAGACATTCACCCCTGCACTGCTCACACTCTCCCCATCATGTCCTTGCCTCTGATGAGGTCTGAAAAGGACATTTACCCACGGTCCGTGGTGTTTGCTACATTGGGAAGGCCCCCTGCATTTACTGTGGGGCTGACTGTTCTTGCCAGGCAACATTAACCCATGGAGCATGCAGCACGACTGCCTCCTAACATTCCTGAAGCAGACAGGTCGTACTCGGTGTACTGAGTGCCATCTGAACACATCACACCAGTATCCTGCCATAAACCCTGATTAATTAGGTTTTGTTTTCTTAGAAAAGTCATTCCCTTGCACTCTCTCTTTCACATTTTTGTTCTATGCTTAGATATTGCTCTACATTAATTTTTTGTGGAATTTTAAAAGAAGCTGCAGAATCCTACAGAAAATGCTCTGTGAAATTACTGAACCCCAAAAGGGTTGTCTTTCCCACTTATTTTTCTTCAGGGCAATAAAGTTGTACTGAGAACACTACATATAATTTAGCCTGAGCCAGACATAGTGTGTACTATGATGTGAGCATTGATTTGTTTTTCTTTGCCCATCTATTACTCCAATGAACACATCTGGAGAAGGTACAAGACTAAATCAAGCTGGGAAAATTATCTTTGAATTAAACTGAGAGAGAAGAAAATTCACAGTACTGTCACCTGTGCACATATAAGAAATTTCTCTACTAAAACAATGCATTCAAAAGGTCTGGCTTACATTATCTACACTTTAGCTGAATTCTGGAGGGCAAGAAGATTATAAAGCTGAGAGACATCTTACATCAAAGGAATTATAAAAGCAGCACCTGATAATGAATGTGTATTTTACAGCTACTGTCTGATCTGCTCCAGAGGGTGCTACTGCTTGAATTCACAGAGTAAGGAAAAATCCAAATTTTACAACCTACCTTGTGATGGGAGTGTGATTGCTTTAATAGTCCATATCTGCCTCCTATTACCTGTCAGCTACATCACTGCAGTTTGGTGCACTCCATTCAGAACACCTACCAAAATAACCTACAAATAACTTCACTTTTTGAGGAGGAATAAAAATTCCCGTAGCCATAGTATGGCTGGTGGTAAAGCCATTAATCCATTGGGTTGTTACGTGTATCTCTGCTGGATACAATTTGAATCACCGATTTTTCCAGCCCTGTGCCTTATTTCATATATACGTTCACAGGCACACAGTTAAACTCAGGCTTAATGCAATTTGACTAGAAAATCCACTTAAATTGTCCACAGAATAAAAGATTATTTCAGAACAAGGTGTCTAGACAGCACTTCTATTTAATTTTCAGAAAGATTATTCTAAGTCCACTTCCAGCACTGATTCAGGGGATTTCCCCCAAGAGCTTTTGCTGCTTTACAGGCAGTGTCTACACCGGGGTATTATTCGGATTCTTGGTGGCAGAGCCCAGCACTTTCTCACGGATCTGAGCCCTGCCATGTTCTGCTGGAGGTGCCAGGGGACAGGCACTACCAGGCTCTGACTTTGTGCTCCCAATCAGTAAGGAAACTGATGAACAGAGGACTGTTGTACCCACTGGCACTCTCCCAAGGTCTCCTTTACCCCAAGCGTGATGTGCATGTCTCCTTGGGAACCAGCATGCTGCGTCCCGTGCACATAATCCTCCCCACGCTGCATTTGCAGAACCGGGGCCCAGGTGCCTGCATACAGGGCAAATCAAAAATTTTACTCGTGCAGGACATTTCTAGTAACTGAATTCAAGCAGGAGAGGTCATTAACGTATACACAAAAGTGCATCTTCTAAATGGAACTTAAAAATACAGAAGAAGCAAGTGACCTAGGAAAGTTTTCTTCAATTTATGAATCTGTCAAGACACACTACAGAGGAATTTTGAGTATTGTTTTAGTGATCATTTGAGGGCACTATAATTACAGTACAAACCCATCTGCTCTCGGAGAATGCCTGATTTCTCTGTGTCAGAATGAGATTAAGCTTGAATTTCTTTCCATCTACTTGTATCAACGCTAGTATGAATTGATTATCCAGATCATTAAAGAGAAGCACTGGCCAATATTATAAAAAATAGCTTTCTTCATTTGTACTCCTTGAAATGAGTTGCTGTTTCCCAGGAATTATCATGGAGTCATCCCTGCTAAATCATTAATTCCTCTGTGCTTGGTGTCTTACCAAACATCTCCTGCGGGCAGTGAGCCCTGCACAGCCTGGCCCAGGAGCCAGCAGCACTGCTGGCATTCCTCTGACTGGATGGGAAAGATGTATTTCACCACAGAGGTGGATGCTTGGGCATTTCTTTATGAAAATTATTATGAAAAGGTAAATTTTAAAAGCAGTCCTGTTCATTAAACCTCCAGTTGCCTAAATTTGTTCAGGATCAGGCTTTAGGTAAACCTTGTCTTTTGACACACGCCCCTAACAACCTTCCTAGATTCAGAAAGTTTTTCTTTATCTGCCAATAAGAAATTAGTTTTTTTGAATCTCCCCACACCCACAGCTGATGATTTTTAATATACTGCAAAGTGTTGTGCTGGAATGGACAACTACAACATATAAATTACTGAGAGGAAAATAAGAAATCCACTTCTATTGCTCTCACCTTCTACCTTTCCCTTTTGCCTTCACTGTCTCCTCTTTCTTTCTTTCTTTCTTTCTTTCTTTCTTTCTTTCTTTCTTTCTTTCTTTCTTTCTTTCTTTCTTTTTCTTTCTTTCTTTCTTTCTTTCTTTCTTTCTTTTTCTTTCTTTCTCTTTCTTTCTTTCTTTCTTATTTCCTTTCTTCTCCTTTCTGCATTTAATTTCTTCTTCCACCAGTACAGTAAACAACTATTCAGCTATTTCTTTGCTACTTCTATGCATAGTTAGTTGGTTTCACCAAGAGAGAAGCACTAAATGGTTAAAAAAGGTTTGCTTGTTTTAAATAACATCTCTGGAAAAGTTTCTCCTTGCCTGAATGAGGATGTGAGTACCAGAGAATGCAATCATTTCTCCTCTCTCAGGCAAATTGGAATCATGACCTGACAAACTCTTCATGCTGCTTTCAGTGTTGAGGGTACTTAGGGTGGCAAATTCAGCCCAGTCTTCAGCAGTCTTAATCTTTAAACAAAGCATGTGACAAGTATGCATTTTAAATATGCAGTCTAACCTTGCAAAAAAGCAAAGGTTAGAGAGGTAAAATGCAATAATTTGAGAGATTTTTCTTCTCAAGGCTGTATGGTGTCTCATAAATCTGTATATACCAATAAGACTCAGGTATCACTCCCAGTGCAGTGTACAGGACAGAATTAACAGTAATTCTTGCTTTTTCCCTTAAAAGAGAATTATTCTTTTAAAGGTGCCAGCTGGTGATAACCTCTGCTTATCCACACCTAAGAATTTGCATAGCATGTGGTTTTTCATTATAACATGTTTTTCATTATAACATTTCATTAAAATCCTTTAGCTTTGACCTGCAAGAAACAGCTCTGAAGGTGAAAAAGTTTTATCTCCACATCTGTTCTTTGCAAAAGTGACCTAGCAGGAAGGTGTAGCTAGGATGTCAACTGTGGGAGGAACACAGCTCCAAGGAAAGGGATTATTTCTGATATGCAACACCCATGAGCTCGACTAGTCTATCAAAGCATTTCGAAATCTTTATAAAGGTGTTTGCCCTCAAAATCACCTTGAAATATCATAGCCTTCACTACATCCACTTAAGGAGCTTAAAACTTTCTTATTCCAAATTACTGGCTTTGGTAGCTATAAATTTAACTTTTCTCTGTTGTTTGCTTTAGCTGATGCTGAGATGAATTTACAGGCCTAATAAAATAGCAAAATATATTTGCAATGTAAAACCATTGCATATGTTTATTTCACCGAACTGTTTTTTTCTAAAGTAAACCTTTCTAACTGATTAAAATATACTGATATATAACATTCACATTGTGGTATAGGATGTATCTTTATTTTATATACCAAGCAAGAGACATTTGAAATAAACACAAATAGTTTTCATGGATTACTCTATGGGTTATTCCATATTAAATCAATGATGTGCTGCTCCCCAGAGTTTCAGGAAAATGTGTCTTATTTTTGCTACTGTCCTTCCGCATAGAATTCTGTATAAATTAGTGCGTTCACACGATTATTCTTTCCTCCTAAAGAAAACATAAAAGTAATTTTTTTCTCTCACTCTATCAGCTTCCATCCTTGCTGTTAAATGGAAGGCAGGGTTATGCTTCCTACGAGAAACAAGATGAGCTATTAGCCAGAAGTGGTAGGACCAGCCTTTGCATCTGCTGAGGGGAACATGCACATACACTGAAAACTGACATTCCTGTCTGCCTTGCACAACGACTGCTAACAGCTTTATCCAATTAACCTTTGCTTTATCTGGCTTTGTGCTGGTTGTACATATGCAGCTTACACGTTTCCAGAGCACTGATAATGATAATGGCGTTCCCAGGGAAAGAGAGAGGCTTGTACAGGGCTGCACTGAGACACCTGGCAGCACAGGGTGTCAGAAATACAGCACATGGCTCACTGGGAGGGCAGGGGCTCTCCTTGGATGGCCAGGCTTCACTCCAGCACACGGTGGATGCAAATGTCAGCAGGAGCCACTGCTTATTCCCAGGAAAGGAGCACAGCAGCTGCAGCCCCTGTCTGTTTACATTGACACAGGGATGATATGACTGTGCTGCCTGCACCCAGCCCTTGGTGGTGTCCCTGGGACGCTCCCTGCCTCAGCCCTGTGCTCTGGTGACCAAAAAGAAGACATAAAAAGCATTTGCATATTCCCATCCCCACTGCCACAAATAGAGGCTGACGGGAGGTTCTGTGAGCGTCTCCTCGGAATCAGAACGTTCGTGCCGTGCACTGGCAAAGTCAGAAGTGTGTGGAAATGTTAAGTGAATTTATGAGCTGTAAATGGAATTGGATTGATGTGAAACTCCTCTACGACATTTGCCTATTCACTGTGTGGAGCTATTTTGTCATTTTGTAATGTATCAGCGATATACAGAAAGGCTGTACATGAAGTACATCAGAAACACGTACCAGCCCACAGACTGTTTTGCAATCCAAGTGGCTTCTGACATCATAGTGCTGCTAAGTTAAAATAACATGTCTGTTCTGAACTTTAGAACTTCAGCAGCAATATCTATTTTTATTATCTTTTATTATTATATCTTTTATCTATTTTTCTTTCTCCTCTCATTGCATGAAGGCTCTGAGCTGACATTGTGGAATCACCTGGCAGCCTGGGAATTACGATGCACGAGGTAGAGAAACCAGTGCCCCATGCAGACAGCAAGGGAGAGCTCAGGGACAGAGCTGGGCTGCACTGCCAGGCAGAACCCTGCGGTCTGTGTGCTCTGGGACACTCACAGACTCACAGCTTTGTCCCAGGGCACTGGCAAGCCTGGGGGGCATGAGAAAAATAAACACCAGCTAACATAGATTAGGCACTGGATCTATGATTTTAATTGTGAGTGATTATTATTCACACCAGTATGGAGGTGATCATCACAGTAAACTGGGAAGACTTCTTAGTTCAGCAGATGAGAGCAGCACAGTTCTATTTATTCAACCGATTTGGTTAAATTAACTATCATAAATCTGAAAAAAAAAAAGAATTCAAAATAAACTTTTATAATACCATAAGCTAAAAAGAGAAATTTTCTCAGAATTGCCTCCCCACTGACCCAGCAGATCCCCATATCATCCCTACTGGGGACAATATCTTTCTTTTTTATCATTCTTTTCATGCTGAGGATGCTCTCTGCATCTCAAGCTTTGTTTCTCTCACCTTTGTAGGTGCTTAATGAGACCTTCAGTCCTCTGAATATCTCCCTAGACCTTCACAGTACAAATCTTTTGCTTTTGTCTAGATAAAGCTCTGGAGCTTTCCTCAGAGGCAAGGAGAAGCTGTAGCATGATGCAGTTCTACTGTTAAACACAATTCAAAAACCATACAAAGGAAAAATAACTCAAGAACACCAAGGAAACAGTGTATTTCTGCTGCTTGCTTTGCTGTCTTGTCAAAGCCGATCCTGAATTCTGGTCAGAGCCTAACTGACTTTTTGCACAGCAATTTATTTTAAATTGAGCCTTGTGAGCTAATTCTGTGCATTTATGGATGCACACAGCCATCATAATGTGCCTGAGCAGCACAGAGTGGGTGGGAAGGTTTGCTGGGAGACATCCACGACATGGGAGGCATCCCAAGCAGGCCAGAAAAACACAGCTGATGCCCACCCTGTCATGGGAACATCTATCTCCTCTTCAACGAATCCATCCCAGCCATCAAACTCTCAGTCACACGGGTCTCTAATCTGGAACCTCCAACAAATTCAGACTGAATGCAAACTCCTCTTTGAAAACAGCCAGGCTGGAGTAAAGAATGGGGTCTCCAGGCTGCAAAATGAGGCCATGCTAGCACCAAAATATGATGTGAAATGGAAGGAAGGTTCTTGAGAGCACTGGTGCTTTTGTTTGGTTCTCAGAACCCTTCACTTCCAAAGCACACAGGACCTGACCTCTCCTCAAGTAAAAGGATCTCCATATGAATATAACTTAAATAAGGTTTGGCTGTAGGAATTTTTAAGATGCTTATTTTAATACTATTTAAAGTTAACTAATGGTCTGGATGGAACCTAGAACAAACAAAAGGTTGTAATTGGAAGAAAATCTCAAAAAGTTCTGAAAGGTACATTTTTTTCTGTATTTTTTTTCAAGATCAATTTTCCCTGAAAAATTCATCCTAATTTACTCTTCTATCTCTTCATAAATCTGATTTATTAGAAAGTCATCCTAAATTCTTTTCAGTGGTTCATCATCTCTCTCCTGAACAATATAGTGAAACCTTTTTAAAAAGAGAGAAACGCCTGAATTCTGCAGTGGGAGTAGGAGAGAAGTTGACCACATGCCCCTTTATTTCTTTTCCTATTCACATTTGTCTTGCTACGTATTGAAAATACTCCTCTGTTGTATTTCTTTCTTTTTGACAGAAGAAAATGTTAAGAAAGAGGTAGAAGCCAGGACCCCTCATTACAAGAAGGTGCACTTTGAGAATAAAACACTGCAGAGACTTCAGGTTTGTTTTTTCCCCTTTGTAGCCACTGCACAGACCCCTCCCAGCTCCCACACCCTCCCGGGAAATGCTGCTATCACAAACGTTAGCAGATGGCAGAGGCTCATTCCAGCTGACCCTGCAACTCAAATTCTGGTGTCCAGCATGCCCTCCCGGGGTCCTTCCTGGTCTTTACTTAGGTAGGCTGATGAAGACAGTAAGAATCTGGGCTTAGCTAATGAGCTTTTGAAAGGATTTCATCAGAGTGAAGGGGAAATCAGTGAGTGAGATTTGTTAGCTCTTTTCTGCTTCACGTTACCAAGCTATCCCGTCACAGCTTTTTGACCTAAGGAGGAAGCTCTGCAGTCTCCTTTTATTTTCTCCAGTCATTGTATCAGTCATGTCTCAGAAGATTAAAATTTAATAAAGATCAGTGCCTAAAAAAGGAAACCTTGAATCATAGAGCAAATAGAGCGAAAGACTGAGCTGCCTTTATCCAGGAATATCATACAATATGATACAGATTGCTGACCACGAGGCACATTGAAGGAACAGAGTCCAGCAGCCAGATGTGCTGCCCAGTAAGGGTGGCCAAGAGGCACGAGAGCAGCAGGGGAAGTCATTATAGTGAGCTGAGCTTTGCTGCCCAGCCCTGAGGATTCACACGAGCACTCCCTGCTCTTTTCAGACAGTTGTGTACACCTATGGCCCTGCAACTCTTTGGGTAAGCTGGACTGAATCTATAAAATCAAATGTCTTCCTCCACTCCCAGCAAGCCAGATGGTTTTGGATATGTGAGCTTTATGCTGATATCCCAAAGCTGATGGCAGCTCTGTACACCAACATAAGAGTCAACATGTGCAAGGTGAAAGGAATCACCTGAAATCTGGGCATAAAAAACTGCACGCCTTGGAAGCCAGTGGAAGATTTCCACGAGAAGAGCGAAAAACATGGTAATGTCTATTTCTGTTGACATACACTTGCTCTTTTCCACATTTTAATTTCTTAATTTCTTTTCCCCTTTTGCAGTATCTATCTGTGCTTCAAAGGCCACTTCTGTGTTCTCTCTGGTAGACGACCAGTTAAATCAATAAACAGATCTTCAACCATTTGCGAGGAATCCCCAAAGCAAAGGAAATTTTGTCATGGATTTGATGGACATTTATCCCATTCATCTTTTCCTTAGCCTTCGGGAGCCCCTGGCTCTTGACACCTGAATAGAATCCTAAATCCATGTAACTCTCAACTGGCTGTGCACAGTCTCCAGGGTGAGTGGATGGGGAAGAGGAAGGAAGTGCTGCCCCCAGTCCTCTCTGCAGCCCCCAGGCTGCTGGAGGGTGGGATTTGATTGCCCTCATTATGGTGTAGCTGCCTCCTATTTCAGCCACAACACCACAAAGGCCCTTGTGAAACCCTGAGTTTGTTCCTAGGACCTCCTGTGGTGGTAAATTACAGTATGAATACACAATGTGGCAGAAAGTAATAATCTTGAGTAATGCAGCTGATCTTACTGCTCTTTTATTTCATTAAGCATGTTCCTGTCCAGCAAGGGATGGGCTCTCAGTTCCTGGGAGCAGATGCTCACATCCTAGAGCCAGACCTGAAAGACTTACCAGGGAGACAGAGGGCATTTTCACAGCCTGGACCCAAATGAGGAGAGGATGCTGGCATTTTGGGGTCAGAATCATTTCTGCTCCAGAATAGATGTGTGAAAGAAGACCATTGGTGGTTTATGGTCTGGGATTTTTATTTTTATTGAAGGTCACTCGCACAGAGGGCCTCTTATAAAACCATATAGATATATTTAGTGCATATCCAGATTATTTTTTTCCTTCCCTGTGTTCAGAGACTTCAGGACATATTGGATAAATTATTAAAGTTTGATCATCCATTCTTTACTTGAAAGACTCCAGATTAAAAACTGCAATTATGGACAGGTATTAAGGTATAAGTTATTTTATTTCAGAAGCTCAGTCGCCTTGTACATTTTTATATAGGTATTTATATATGTGCATATATATATTACATATGTATATTTATGTCATAAATATTATTAAATCAGGGGAAAAAATTGGACTGAATTTCATAAAGGATATGGAAAAATAAGAGTTGAATAAGATCTTGAAATACTGAAGTACTAATGTAAAATGTACATATACTGCAATTTTGTGAATCTTTTGTGGTAATTTAATTCAAATTGAATTCTGAAAATAATATTAGTTTATACAAAATAGGGAGTGGATATAAATTCATCACAGAAGAATAAAGCTTTATTCAACTAGATGATTAAAGGATTTTTTCTTTAATCTAATTTTTATGTGTTACATCCCATTAGTGGGTTTTTAGTGAATAAATCATTTCAAATATGTAATACCAAATAAGTCAGCTTCAGGTTTGACAAGCCATTGACTACACACAGGATAAAAAGCAAGTATTGAGAAGAATGAAAAATTAGCAAAGCTTAAACTCCTTTATGTATAGCTTAGTTATAGCAGTACTGAGAAGGAAAACAATAATTATAGTGGCTAATTCCCCTTAGACTCACAGAGTTTAGTGAACTAATTTCTCATGCATGTGCAATATTGCTCTCTACTGGCTGCTGACTGGATAGGGAGAGACAAAGTTTTAACCCAAGGAAACTTCTTGTGGTTTATCAAGCCCTGAGTCTCCCTGCAAGCCGAGCAGCTCGCTCCTGAGAGGTTTGATCACACAGCAGCAGCCAGCCAGCTTTGGAGGCAGTGCTGCATAGCCAGCTCCTCTATTGCAAACCCAGGGCAAAGCTTTTGGAATATGGTCTGCACCAGGTGGGTTTTGTAGTGCCTGAGGAATCAAAGGAAACAGGAAACAAACATCACGGAGCAAGGCAGGGTGACAACGGTGTCCCTCCCTCCTGGTGACCTCCTGTGTTCAGCCAGCCTCCTGCAGGGAGGGCAAGGACACCCCTGACTGATAGCCTGGAGCAACAGTAAAACATAAAAAAAATTGAAAATCTTTGCTAGGGTTTTGAAAGACTACCAAATATAGTATAGTACTTGCAACTGGTGAGACGTGGTTTAAGGACCAGTCCAAATCTGACCCTCAAGGTTCACCTAACCTGCCCCAGAGGATTCGCTGAGTTCATCCGTTGATACGACTTCAGAGTTGTGAGAGAAGGGAGTGAAAGGAGCTTGCAAGGTCACAGAAAATTTCATAGCATTTTCTTGGTGACTCCCAGATAATTTTCTTGGTCATTTAGAGCATTTTTGATGTCAAAACCAAGATGAACTCTTGGTGAACAGCAGTGACGTTCAGCCAAGGTTCGCACTTCTTGTTTCATGATTATTTTCATCAGCCAAAAATACCTGTTGACAAAAGCCATTCACTTCGTACTGTCCGCATGCTTCAGCAACATGCAGCATTCTGAGCTGAACATGCTACAAAGCTAGCCTTCCTCAACTTAAAGCAGTCAAAGAGCAGAAATTAAGGATCTTAAAAGAGAGTGGGAGAAAAAACTCAACAGCTCTCACTGAACATCTCACAGGGCCTTGGTCTTGACTGAGTTGGTGACTGAGGTGACTCGTTTTGCTGTTTGCTATTTTACTGTACAACTCTAAGGCTAGGTCAAGAAGGAAATCAGGTGGGCTCCCCAGAATGGCAGGTGGCTGAGATGGCCTTTCTGAAAACCCAAAGCTGTGTGTGAAGAAAGAAGACGCAGACTAGATCAAAAGTGAATATCTTGTCTAGGGAGGCAGAACGAAAATATGGCTGTGGAAGTGGGGAGCAGCTCAAGAGAGGACACGGAGGGGATCAGACAAACAGATCCTGTTGGCTGTCTCAGGAGCTAGCACCTCACAGCCCTGAAACGATGGGCTGATTTGAAGGATGATGTGGCTACGACTTATGAGAACTGAGTAAATGGGAGGGCTGGTAGGGATGAAGGTAACCTTACAAGAAAAATAAAATAGATCATTACAAGGAAAGAAAGGCGGAAACTTCAGGTCTGGAAGTCTACCAGCTGTACATAAACTGTTTTCACTTCTACTAAGAAGGTCAGGGGACAGTGAAGGGACATTGAAATACACGATACATTTTTAATGTTTTTAAAAATAATTTCATTCTGTTCACCCTGTGCAAAGCCAGTTCACTTATCCCACTTATCTAAATGTTCATGATGTACTGACTGAAGAAGTTGGGTTAGAAACTACTATTTAAAATTATTTACGTAATTTCAGACTTTTTCGAGTGAATATAAATAAACTACAAAAAATTTCTAAGCTTTCCTGAAACACATTTTAACTCTGGAGAATATTGCAATATATTCTGCATTTAGCTTAAAACTGGACTGATTCTTTTAGGGTATCTTCCACTGTGCTTGAAATTAATTATGAAAGAGTTAGAGATGTGCACTGGCACCCAGAAATGCTGGTGCAGTCCCCTCCTTTTTCTTTCTTATCTCAGAAAAACTTCCTCCCCATGAACTCATCGCAAAATGCCATTCTAGGAATCTGAGGGCTTGATATCCTTTATGGTAATCAAATTACAAAAGTTTTTGTCAAATAAAACCCTATCCATTACATATTCTGTTGGACAGGATCCACCCCCACTTCAGCCCATGGTTTCCCAACCCCTGGCAGGAGTCCTCTGACACCAAAATAAACAACTGAGGTTAACATGACAGTATTTGTCTCTGCACTACCAGTCTCTGGTGAGCGTAAGATAAGATTTTAACATCAATTTTTTCCACACAGGTTTTGCATTTAATTATAGAGTGAGGTCACTGTGTGTTCCAAGAGCAATCATCTTACAGATATGTTATTCTGAAGCCAGCCTTCATTCAGTGTGACACATGCTGGTTACGCACTAGGAAATAGAGCTGTAAAGAGGCTGGGGGAAAATACACTGGAATCTGAAGTGATGCCAGCTAAGAAAGAGCTTATTTCTACATTATTATTATGATTATTATGATTATGATTATTATTATTATTATTATTGTTGTTGTTGTTGTTGTTGTTGTTGTTATATTTAATAAACAAAATTCTTTGCCTTCAGAAGAAAGAAACAAATGGGAGCTTTATAGGTTAGATATAAAACTTTCACATAAAAATGTGTTTACTAAGTTACAACTACCTTCCTTTTTGTGCTAAAATGAAGGGAAAAAAAGGCTGAAACAAATGAAGATGCTTACAATTATGATGTGAAGAGGAACAAAACCCTCTTAAGGTAGAAGACAAGGGTGCATTCCAGGTAGTGTCTTATGAGCAGCTTTGGTCAGGATCCAGAATTTTGTATAAAGTGCACCACGAGTTCTTCTGGTTAACTGTAGGACTGATTTAGAGATCCATTGAAGGACCTGGCAAAACTTTGCAAACTATTGCTGATACACGATTTTGGACTTGGGCTATTTCTGATATCATCTCATCAGCCTTCTTAAAAAGATTTTTCAGTCATGACCTTTGAATCTGAGGCTGCAGAGGTGGTGAGGATCCCCAGCCTGCTGGGGCAGCCCTGAGCATGGCAGGGCTGGTATTTGTTACACAAGCTGAGACCTGGGACTGAGCATTCCCCACTGAACTCCTCATTTCACTTCTGCTGCATCCTGGCAGCCTGCATCATGTTCATCCCTCTTACCTAACAACTGTATCCTGACTTGAGATGGGGCTTTGTGGCACAGTAGAGGGTGGAAATCACCAAAATTTCTGAAGCACCATTGAGCCTTAAGCCCTATTACAGTGCAGGACTATTTTGTTTCTTTGTTTGTTTTGTTTTCCTAAGGTATTATAATTGCTGCAAAAAGTGATCAAAGTTTTCACGTGTTGCAACAGGAGCTCTGAAGATTTCAAAGCTGATTGCTATGCCAGATATATTTTCAGGGTCCTTGCTGCTCTGTTTCAAGACAAAACCTGTCACTGAGGGATGCACTGATCTTTCAGTATAAACAAATAATCGGAATTTCATTTTTCAGTTTCCAAATTATATAAAAATATCTTGAAATAGAGAAGATTTCATTGCTGTCTTCTAGGCTTTCACACCTCTCTGACTCACCATGGGCTCGTACCAAGCCAATGGTACATTAAGAGCTCTTTAGTACCCAGGTCTGTCTTTCCTCATTTCTTGTGCCCACCTAGAAAGAGCGTATGGATTCTATAGGTGAATTCATCCCTGAGTAATTTACACTGATTTATAAGGAACTGATTCTGGGAAAAGTATCAGGAAAAATCCCCGTTCAAAATTTGGGTGAGGCCAAACTTTGTAAGACCTCTATAATGTACACCTAGGGGTTTCAAGGCGTATTTCTATTTTATGTTTCTTGTCATAAAAAGACATTGCATAGATTACTTTGTAAATTCTTGCTGCACTCATAGAGATGCATTCTTTAGTATTTTCCATAACACATTTCACAACTGGAGTATATTATTTGCATAAAAAGTTTCTGCCCAGACCAGCATCTTCAACTAAATTCTAAGAATATTAACTCACTGTGGAATTTTATAGCAAGCTCCTTGTGACAACTACTCAAAAATAAAAACATTTCTTAAGCAAATATGCTGATTTTTGGACTGTACCTGGAAACAAAGCTTCTGGGGGCAGAAGCAATCTGTTTGGAAGTTGACTGTGTTCCTGTGAGGACTCAAACTCAGTGCCAATCCAGTTAGAGCCTAAATTAATTTGCAGACTGTATCAGCCAGCCCAGTGAAACAGCAGCATCCAAGAGGCTTAAACTCCCCTGGTTCCAGTAACACAGAGCCCCACAGCCAGATCTGGGAAATCTGTAAGAGCTTCACAGACTGTGAATCATTTGGCCTCTGATCCTTTGACCAGCTTTGATTCTGACCTGCCCTTCAAATTATTACAAATCATTTTGGCCCTTCTTCAGCAAAAGAACAAGACAAAGCTAATCTCCGATTATCAAAGCACTTTTCTGTCACAGTTTAGACACAAATTCTTCTTTTCTTTGAGCATGACCTGGCACAGCAAGAAAGCCTTCTGACAAAAACATTGCTCTGAGGAAAACTTTAAAATTTGTTTACCTCATGCATGTCTTCGTATCTTTTCTTTTCTAACTTCAATTTCACATGATTATTTCCATTCTCAAGCACTTCCAAGCTTGTACGTGATCTGCATATTAAGGTTTCCAATTCTAGAAACACAAATCCTTCCTTTACATCTGTAGCAAACCAGTATCAGCCTTTATTACTACTGTCAAGTAATTACCACAAATTAATCTCGCACTTCATTACAAAACCAACAGAAGCTAAAAAAAAATAAAATAAAAACACACTCACACAAACAAAAAAACCTCATGGCAGCAATCTGAACAATCAAAAGAATAGGAAACTTTTAAAATTTCTAAATTAACAGGGTCATTTCAATCTTTTAGTTACAGAGTAGCTTCAGAATGTTGACATATAATTTGTTATAAACCAATTCCTACGTCTAAGCTTTCCTTACTTGCATTTTTACAAGATTTTCTCCTAAAGATGTCGAAGCCCTAAAAAAATTGACACTACAATATTTTCTGGGAAAATAACAGTAAAAAGAAATAAATTTAAAATATTGTTACTAAAATTCCAGAGATTAATTTAATTTTATTCAAGTTTGCACACTAGAACAAATCCAGTATCCCATATTGTTTTAGTAAGAATAGGTAGATTATCACTTTCTCATAGCCTTGTTGTCAAATAAATTTAAAAAAATAAATCCTTTCAGAAAAATACCCCAGTAATTTAGAAAGAAATTACATCTGTGGGAAACAAATAGAAAAAAAGTATATATGTCATGAGGAGTAACTAACAATTTTGGAGTCCTAGAAAATCCTAGAAAATTCTTGCTGGTATTCTGTTGCTAAAAAGTTGCCATGGTGTTGCTTTTTACTGCTGGCTTTCCTCTCCTGCATGAATGTGCAGCATATTAGAGTCTCCATACGGGCTGTGCTCATTAAACTAGTCAAAGATGACAATAATATTCCAACATATTGTTGTAGAATTTTAAAGAATAAGAAGCAACATTAAGAAACATCCTAAAAGCACAGACCTGAGCAATTAAAGCAGATTAGCAACCGTTTCAAATATGCATATGCACGCCAGATTTATGTGCTTATGCATTCTGAAAGGTGTTCACTATTATTCTGCAATAGCCCAAATGATTATTGCTCGAAAGTAATGTTTTCCCCATATTTATAGGCACTGCAGACTTTAATAGTGCAACATTTTAGCCTTTTTACCCTAAAGGTGATCAAAAGCAGGGAGATACAGAGAGCTGAAAGACCAAGGCTGTGCTAGCAGCAGTCTGGCATCAGATATCTACTCTTCAACTCCAAATCTTTCTTGTCCCAGCTTTCCCTCTCTATGAAGGGTCTTTATCCTCACCAGTCTGTCTTAACCATAGTCCCAACATCTTCTAAAGCTTGATTTTATGCCACCTGCAAGCAGTATTTTTGGATTTCTTCATAGTATCTCCTGGCAGTGCTGTAATCTTGTTTTGTCGTGCCAACCAAAGCTTTGGTCTTCAGGGGCTACTGACTCACAGTGCACCCCTGAACCTGGCTGCACACAGGTAGATGGCCTGTCCTAGGGCACTTCAGTGAGCTCATTCTATCCCCAGCACTACCTGAGACCAGAGTATCCAACCCAGCCCAACTCCTGAGATCATTACTGGAAGCCTCAGTAAGGTAGGGTATGATAAACCTGGATGTGATCAATGTGAACTTGTTAAGTGCTTACAGTTGCCATAAAAGACAGTGTGAGCTGAAATTTGTCCCAACCTTCACCCAGAGCCTCAGAGCTGTCCAGGACACAGTGTCACCTGCTGTGGAGCATTGTGCAATACATTTTGCTGCTACTTGCAGCCTAATTAAGCTTTTCTTCTTGGTGGAAAACTCATCTAGATATCACAGTGTCCATGCTCGATTAATTCCTGTGGAAGTTGAAAGAATGGAAACTGTACCAAGAACACAAATTTTAACCAGTCAGCACACACAGCCACAGTTTTGTTTTCTTGACTCACTTGCTCACTAGCTTGGTTAAATATGAGTGGCAGCTGCAAATTGAGTTGTTGCTAACTGACACCTCTGAAGAAATAAACTGAAGCATTTTTATTAATTTCAGTAACTTCGAATGTTTTCACATGAGAGAAAGGAAACATAACGGAAGGAAATTTTTCTATCAGCAGCCAGATTTCATAGCCTTGATAGTTTCCAGAATAGACACAGCTTCATGACACTGTGAACCAAGAAAATAAACACAAGTCCTTGCTGGAAATGACACATTAGTACTGTCTGAATTCATTAAGTTCTCCATGGAAAATTGAGATAATTCTCAATTTTGTTGTTGAGGGTACAGAAGAGGCAGAACTCCATCCCTGACAAAACAATACACATCAAGCCCCCTCTGCCAGATAACAATAAAGGAAATTATAATCATGCATCATCAAAGAAACACGTTTTTCTTTCCTAAAAACTGTTTACTTTATTGAGTAGAAGGCTTCAGCTCTGAGAGATTTATATTCTGTTCTTTTTTCCGCCACCAAATGTCAGCCACTTCAGATATTCTCAATTCCTAAACAGAAAAGATGCCTCTGACTCCACAATACACTGAAATGATTAATTTCTGTGGGAATAACAAAAAAAAAAAAAAAAAAAAAATTAAAAATGCAACCATTCAAAATAATAGCTGCAGCAACCACCTATATTGCTTTCCATGTATCTGGAGCTTCATCTTTTGGTATATGCAGAGACTCCCAGTGGGTTATTTCCTTGTGTGCAGCAGAAATGGCTAATGCAAAATTAGTGGTGGAAGTCTATGTGTGTGTGAGTGAAGAGAGAGGGAGGTCTTTCATGAAGGTCTCTTGTATTCCTATCAGGACAACAACTTAAAATGACATTTTTTAAATTCAACTTGAAGCATTTGTAGATGTTTCCTTTTTCTCTTCAGTCCTTTACAGAAACTACCAAAATTAGACCACAGCAGTTTCCAGAAAATCTCAGTAGGAAATCCCTTCATTATCAGTTGCTGGAAAATTGTGTTTACATCTTAAAATACAGCCCAAGAAATGGCAAAATTCTGGTTAACCACAAATCATAAAAAAGTGGGTCTGCCAACGTCCTTTGTAATTTAATTACTTTAGGTGTCTCTCACGGGATATGTGCTATTCCATTCCAGATTATTTGCTAAACTTCTCCTGAAGATCTGCAGTGATGGTATTCCAGCTCCTCAGTTTGCTTTTACAAGCTCAGGTTTAAAAGCCTGCTCTGACATGCTTAGGTGTTTACTTTTCTCCATTATTTGTAATCTCAGGGTTGAAAACTCAGTAAACAAGATAAATTTCCTGTGGGAGATGGGAGGCTTGTTAATGAGTTAGCTGAAGGCAGGGGTCTTTATAGCCTTCTAGACCTGACCTGTTTCATAATTCAACTTGGATTATGCACTTTGCTATTACTATTTTTCTTGGGATATTTTCTGCCTGAGGACAGATAATTGTTTATACCTTTCTCCTGCAGGAATCCTTAATGCTGACCCCTACTGTGACCAGCTGGCCACCTTTCCATATTTTTTTCTCCTAGAGACTGCCTTTACTTGAGGAAAGCAGTGTTTGCAGATGGAATTTTACAAATAAGCACAGAAACAAGTAATAGCACCATTCTTACATCTTTCTTCCACACCACAGGAAAATCCACCTTTCTAACATTTCTAGCCCAGTTGGAGGCAAGAAAAATTAGAGATCTCACAAGAGAAGCTGAGATCAAGATCTTCAAATGGTTGGGTATTTGAAATAAATATCTTATCTCTTGAGCCAGCCCAGCAGTGGACATTTCTTGAGCTTTTCCCTTTCATAAATTCTGACACCTTTTTGCTGCAGCAAAAGCCACCACTCTTCATGCTGCTAACACAAAAATCCAAATAAGGGGAAGAGATTTGATCTGCAGTTCCTTGACATCTAAAGCCCAATTAAGAATACCCCTATCTGTGGAACTACATCAGGTTCATTGTTTTCTCTCTTGGCCAATCCAGGTTTAGGTGCACTGAAGTTTCCTTTAGATGGAGCTTGTAACAATTTGGGGAAGGAAATCCCTGCATCTCTCCCACTCATATTCTTGGCAATTTTGGGGGTCATATTTGAAATTCTCCATGAATTGGGGCATGGACTGGATCCAGCTAGAAGTCTCTTGACTTCTGATAAGTCCAGTGCTGCTGCAGTGCCAGCTCTGCCTGTCATGAGCAAATGCCTGGTCTTGAGGCTATCAGATCTGACCTGGAGGTGATTCTTCCACATAAATCGTAATAAATGGTGCCCACGCACACAAATACACTTGACCCACTTGTGATAAGTGTGTTTCAGAACCAATTATTTATCTCTCTCTAACTTTTATAGTTCAATTTAGCTGAGGAAAAAAATGCTGTAGGGGATGAACAGTCTTGAAAGTCTCACTTTATAAATTGCTGTACTATAATTACAGCCCAATTAAAATTCAGTGTTACTCTCTTCATTAATTATCATCTCAAGCCTTACAAATAAGTTGGGAGAGACTGCTGTTCTGTAGAACATGCAGCTATCCCCACCTGCTTTGAATTTGAGAGAACCATAGCTGAGTTATGTGCTTCAGTAATAGAGATTACAGCATGAAGAACCCATGGTTTGCACTATCAGCCTCCCAACCACTCCATTCCATGGTTCACAAACACTCAAAACTCACCACCAGATTCAATCAGAGTTCTTGCTTCGGAGGGTATCAGGAGCTCCAGGTCCTGTGGACAGCAGTGCAGTTGGAGGCCATGGGATGAGGATTCACAAAAGCTGGTGGTAGGACAGCTAAGCCCACAGGAAAACATCAAGTCTGCACAGTCATGTTCAGACACTGCATGAACTCAGCCTGCTCCTTATAAAACAATAACATCTTACTACTCTAGCCTTAATTTGTGAAGATGTTTCTCCTTCCTTCTGGGACCTACCTAAAGGCACAACAAAATCTGCATGGAACTCAGCCTGGATCAGACCAGTGCTAGCAGGTGATGAGAAGTTCACAAGCTCAATCTGAAGGGGCAAGAACTCCCAACTTCAGTCTGTGCTTACAAACACAGCAACACTGGAACCCATTGCAATTTAACAACTTAGAAAGTCTTAAATTCCCAAGGAAGCAGATGTATTATGTATTATATAATATATTATTACACACACCTTGTATTTCACAAAGAATTGCTTGCTCCAAATGCTATAATGCTGGTGCTTGCTTAGGCTATTAATGCCAAAATCTCTCTGAGTGCCATGCAGGAATTGTCAGGAATCAGATCAACATGAATACATTTGTCAGTTATGGCCACTATAATTTTTTCCAGTACAAAGCAAATGCCTCCACAGATTGCTGCCCTGTGCCATACATACAATATTGGCCCAATCAAAACCCAATCATCCTTCCTTCCACCAAAAAGAATATGGCCACAAACTGGCCATATTTTGTCTTATAACCTTCTCATTCCACAACTAATTCAAATATGATGTTTTTTTGTCAGACTCTCCATTTAGACATATGTTGTGTTACACTGGTGCTTGTACCATTAAAAGTACATGTTTAATTAATTCAGAGTTTATCAATTTTAGTTGGTCCAATGCACTATTCCATCTCTAATTAAATGAGTAAAATCATAGTGCATTAGCTCTGTAATATCTTTTTCCTGTGAGTAAAAAACATAAAAGTATCAAGGGCTGTTTCTTTCTGTTAAAACACAACATGGATCTAACCTCAAGTGAGATGTTTTCCAGCAGCTTGACTCTTATTCCAAATTAGTAACCACATCCTTCACACAGGTGCTGAAAACCCAAAAGGATTCTATTATCATTAGAAGAAATAGCTAAGCTATAATAAGAGAACAGAACAACATGTTACAAAAGGGACTGTAGTAAAAGAACGACTAAACAGACGCATAATTTAAAAGCTATTTCTGTCTTAAAAACATCTGCCAATTCTTCTGTTGTGTTTGGAAACCAAAGATCAAAGTATCTCTTTCTTGGGCAGGCTGGGGGGGGGGGGGGGGGGGGGTCGGTCATGACAACAGGCAGGGAATGAGATGCTCCAGGCTCAGGCTTACAGGGAAGCATGGCAGGAGCCCTGTGCCAACTTCCACACCATGAACTGAACGGAGGATGGCTGTGAGAATGGGTTTGGACATGATGCTATGATATCTCACACTTCCCTGAAGGGATTCCTATGAGCTTCCTTTTTTCCTTCATGCTGGCCAATACCCCAGTGCAGTATTCAATGCTTTCAGACATTTATTGAACATGAGAGCACGGATCTGTATTTGATATGCCGAGCAAATCAATTGCATTTCTTTTTTCCCCCCTTCCTATTTTGCTTGCTGCTCTGTACCTATGTTTTAAGTATGCTTTCTATCCATCAAAGGGCTAATAGTTATTCTGAATTATACATGATTCCCAGGGACTGGCAGACCTTTCTTCTCCAATCTGCATATACAAAACAAAAATAAAGCTCAAAAGAAATGTCAGGGGTAATTAGACAAACCAGTGCCATATGTAGGGACAAAAACGAGACCCATCAGGTAGCGTATGTAAAGTGATATCCCCAGTTATCAAAGTACTCCTTTCTAGTCATAAACTGATTTTCATTTCTTCCTCTCTGGCACTGGAGCAGCAGGGTTTGGAATCTTGCTGCTTTTTCTTTTAACTTTACATTGGTTATATATTTGGGCAACATAAAGGTTGATTTTACATTTCTTTCAGCATACAGTCAATCAACAAAATCAGCATGTCTTCCAGAAACAGAGTTAGCTTTCCATCTTCCCTCAGAGGGTCGGTAAAATGCAATTAATGTTTGCAAAGCTCAAGAATACTCTTGCACAGAAAGTGCTAACTTATTGCCAAGTATTTAATGCAGGCAGTGCTGCTTCTGCCCCAGCTCCCAGATGTGACTCGGGGATTTAAAAAAAAAAGGATCATTGACACACAAATAAATAACAGCTGAGGACTTTTAATGCACAGCCCAGAAAGAGATTCCAAAACGGCTGCCCCAGGACTACTCAACTCTGTAAGAACAAAACTCACCAAGCGGTTTCCTTCTGACCTCAGAACCCTCAGACATGAGGAACTGCGTTGCTAAACTTTCTCTGAGCTGCTTAGCTCAGGCCTGAAGGGCTGCACATCCAGCTCCCAGACACTAAAAAATTTAGCTTTCACATATTGTGTGTCTGAACATACTTTGACTAAACACAATTCCAAAAAGCAGCATCACAGAGACAAAATGGGTGGACTGAACAGCTGAGGAGTTTGTCCTCTGCTTCTATTTCTTTTCCAGAAGTTATTTCACATAACACAAAGAAATAATTTTCTGCAGAGATTTGGCTCTTCTTAACCATTTGTCCCCAGCTAGGAGGATTGAGAGTAGTACTGACTGGTGTGCAGGTGCTTTTTCAATAGGGCAGAGGGAGGCTGCTCACTCCCTGTGGTACCTACTGCAGCAGGTCATGAGCTCTGCAGTCCAAGAGATTCAGTACAAAAGTACCATCACTCATGCTGATGGCTCCAAGAGCTAAATATGACCACCTGGTACACCCTGAAACTTCAAGATTTATATGACATTCTGTGCATCACAGCAATTCTGCTTCTAATCCCAGTTTGAATTAAAGAGCACAGAGGACAAGAAAATTATTAACTCTTTCAAAAAAAAAAAAAAAAGTATATACATTAACCAGGCATGCTCAGAGCCTGGACAAACTAAATTCTATTTGGGATCTGTAGCAGAAACAGCTTCATAGCAAAGTCTCAGAATTGTCATGGCTGTTTAGTCAATAGGTAACATGTCTTGGGCAGTTTTCTTTAGGTGTAGTATGTGATCTTTGCAGTAACTGAGTCAAGAAAGGAAAAAAAATAGCACAAGCTAGATAGGGGTCACATTTTTAATGAAAAATGTTGAAGACACCTGTCTTAAAGCTGCCAGGCCTTTTAACTAAAACAAAACACAAAAAGACTAAAAATACAAAGAAGCACTCCCACTGGAGGAGTGTTTATGTCTTTAAGTGTCTTCAAAACAGCAGCAGAGAATAATGAAAATGCAGAGAAGTGAATACAGAGAACTGCAGAAACTGTTCATTTCCACAGAGGATTTGCAAGGAGACATGAACAGGGACGTTGCCATTGTTCTCGAGATTTGACAAATTTAACTGACACACACTACAGAGTGCAATCAGACCCTGGAGACTGAGAAATCCCTCCTAAAAAAGGAGCAAGGACAATGTTCATACGTGCCTGCATGCTTGTGCCTGAAGACGCCGTGTTGTTACATTTAGATTTAAATTAGATAAAAAGCAGGGAAGGCAGAAGGAGAAGAATTAAGAGGAACACCAATAGATTTACTGTGTCATAAATATGAGCCAATATATGAACATTTTAATGGCCTTGCAGCATTGCATAAAATCACTTAAAATTTTTATTGGTCCAACTAATGCAAGATTTCCTAAGAATTTGTGCTATATATTCAATAAAGCAAGAGCAGTGACTATCAAGACCTATTTATTGAGTGTTATATGCAGTACCTCAGCAGTTTGACTGCATAGTGCTTTCAGATATTTCTTGAGAAGACAAGCTGCTGACTTGTAGGTCAAGAAAGGTACAGAAAAAAGGGGGAATTTAATTTTTTTAATGCAATATTCCCTCACTTTCTTATTGTGTCATTAAATATGTACTTTTGCCCCTCTGGAAAAGTTCCAACAAAGCTTTTTGAGGACTCATTATGTAAACTGTATTTCTTCAGAAGTGGGTACTTTCTCTGATACTTAAATATTTTCCAAAAATTGATGAAATTCATACCTTTTTTTAAAAAATTTGCCTACATATCATTAAGTGTAAGGCATTAATAGTGTACATAATTGTGAAAGAAATTATAATCTGACAAGTTTTATCATTTAAAGGGAATCTGATTTGGACCATCATTTCCCTTTTAATGAGATTACTAAAATGAAAGAGAACATTAAAAATAATGACCCATCTAGGAAACCATTTGCATTTTATCCCAAGTTATTTGTGCCCCCCAACCTTGCACAAATGGAGAACTTCAAGGACCTGTGTCACAGAGCACAAGGGGAACTTCCTAATATTACTTTCTAGATTAAAGGAAAAGCACACAGATAACACCCTTCACCTTCCAGTCAACAGAGATGCAAAATGTCTTAAACATCTAGGACAGAAATAATGTCCCTTCATGCCTAATGACAGGAGAGATGGATTAATGGGAAATCTTAAGGAATATACGCACCTGCCTCATACAAAATATAGTGAAGTCACACTGTACTGTGCTTAAAATAGATAAATTACATAGGTGAGGGGTCATAAACAGGAGATGGCACCTGGAAAGGAGCTCTTAAGATGCACAAGATTATAACAGATGTTTGTCAACCAACCCCAAACAAATTGGAGGTTTGTTCTAGTGGGTACAACTGAGCAGTCACTGCCAAGCTCCCTGTGCCAGGTCACCAGTTCTTGGGGAATGCTTCTCCACAGGGAAGCATAATTATATTCTGTTATGTGTGCCCTCTATCCACACTGGCTCTGCAGGAAACACGCATGATTTATCTACTGCATGATTATCAGTAGAGAGCAAATTCTAAAATTGTTGATGGAAGCATTTTCAGAAAGTCAGCTGTAAATGAAACATCAGGCATGACAAAAAGAGCCAGAGCTTTGCTTTTCAGAGCAGGGTGATGTGTGGGCGAGCAGTTATAGAACACCTAGTATCACCATTTGGGTTATTTCTTTATGCCTTTCTAAATACCCATCCGCTTGGGCAAACACAGCAACACTCTGATAAAGATGCTTTGGAGTGCTGGTAGATTCATACAATTGTTAGAGTGCTTAATGATTACAGCTATTTCAGAGCAATGAAAGTGAAGGTATATTTGACACTATTTGATGCCAGTTTAATTTAAAAGGATATTTTTACTAAACTTTGTGTTAAATTCTTGAACAAGATGTTATTAAAGCAATCAAAAACCTAATCAATCAAGGACAATATAAATATGTATGTATACACTTAACATAGCTGCAGTATTGGTGCAGGTCAGTATTTTGCAAAATCCATGAGGATGGGAATAAAAAGTAGACATTTTATAAGAATCTGTCTTTTTGTTTGGTTATAAATCTTCTCTGAAAAAGCTTCAGTAGCTTCTAATAGACCTCATAGCTAGAATAGCTATTTATAGTCAATGACTCCTTCATAATGAGGCCAAAGGAAATGGAAAAATATATTAACAAAAATTGCCTAGTAAATTTTAGTATTGAGAAAATGATGTGTGTATGTGCTGTATGATAGGTAGTAATGTAAGAACTTAACTCAATCAGACAGTGATCTGCAGATGGACATTACATTCAATCCGAAGATGAAGAGGCTAAATTAATCAAATCCATTATCTATTGGAAAAATGTACTCAGTCCAAATAATTCTCACATCTTCACACTGGTCATGTAGCTGCTGCCTCAGTAGCAATCTAGCAGAGTGCACTGTAGTGAACAGAATGTCTGATTTTAGGGAAATCTTGAAGACAGTAAGGCCATGCATTACAAGATACAGGCCTGAATTGCTCCTAAGCACATTGTACTCCCAAGTGCTGCTGTGCTGGTAGTCTTGCCTGGGCAGCCTGCTGCACATTCCAAAGCTGCATTTCAGTCATCTGCAAACTCAGGCAGCTGCTTTCCACCGTGCCTGGTTTATGTTTGCAGGCTTTTCTTTAAACTTGCAAAAGTTAAAAGAGTATGTATGGGGGATCAAGGAGTGTTGCTTAAATAAAAATAAACAGACACAGAGTTCACAATAATCACCTGATTTCAAAAGCTTAGGCTGCAAGCAAGGGAAGCTGTGCCAGCTGAGATATATTTTATGAATAGACTAGAAGGGGTAGAATCATTCATTCCTGACTTTATGGTCCAATTCTCCAAAAAACCTAAGAAAGGACCAAAAGGTTATTATAATGTGTTTGAAGGACAACCGTACTTCCTATGATATCAGATTTGTTTAAAGATTATTCTCTTGCAAGAAGGAAAGAAACTGCTTTACATTTTTGTTCCTCTTACCCAGCTGAAGAAAAATCCTGTTATCTGTCCATGTAAAGGAATATTGGCTTGCAAAGAAGATGAATTTGTTATGCAATGAACACTGTGGTATTTATTCTTGTGGAGTCGCAACTCACGAGTTAATTCTTTTCTAAACACAAACTGAAAAGAGTGACCTGTCCAGTGCCATGATTCCTTAAGTGCATGAACCAAGCATTTCTTCAGAAACCTCTGAGAGGCACTGAAATGCATAAAATTCAACATTACGCCACACTGGCACCCATCATGTGACTCAAGAAGTGAAACAGAATTGACATTTTAAGAACAATTCATGGCCTGCTTTTTCTTAGCCTAAGACTGAAGGAAATTACCCCCTTTAAGTTGCACAGGGCAGGATTCAAAGCAGGGACACATCTGTAAGGGTGGATTTGTGCTTCTGAGATAAGATGACACCTCCTGAGCAAAGACTGTCCTACAAGAGCAGATTAAAAGCTAAAGCTAAAGCTCTCTGTATAGAATGGGCTACATTACACCTTGGAAATGTTGATTTTCAATACCTATAAATAAAAGTCTAGATGGGTGGGTGAGATACATGGTAGGGTTATAGAGTTATGGTAGTAAATAATATAGTGGCCCTTGCTTTCTGTAGACAATACCCCTGGGAACTACTGAATATTTCAAGTGGGAAAAAAAACCAAACAAAATAAAAAGCAAAAATTCTCATGCAGGGAATTTGGTAATGGTTTTCCTGCGGCTGTAAATGGAGACTGATTTCACTGGCCTTGCAAATTCATTAACACTAGATTTCCTTATTCTGGAAGATTTCTGAGATCCATTCACATAATAATGCAAGCCCTTGCTCTGCCCTCTCTTACTGAGACAGCTGTCTCAGAGGATATTGTCCAAACTGTTTTTCTGACAGGTCCAGTTCAAGGAGGAGAGGAACATCGCTGTTGAGCATCACTCAGGAGGAATAAAGGTTCCTTTGAACTGACTGCCTCACTTCATGGGTGGGAGAATATGAGAAGTTATTTCTGTTCAAATAAGGGCCAAGAAGGAGAAATAATCTCAGAGGAAAACTGAAAATCTGTGATAGTCAAAATGAGTTTAGCATCATGCTTCTGATATGGGAAGTGCACAGCCTTCTTACCTTAAATAAGATTTCCTGGTTTGGTTCTATATTGGATGACATGAATTGCCCTCAGCAAAACAAATTTTTATGGATAGTTGCCATAGGGAAATGTCTAGGAGAATTAAACAGTTCACTGTACTATGGTAGCCTTAAATAAGGCTCTGCTGGCAGCTGCAACGCTGCACCTTGAGGGACAAAAAGGGGTAAGAAGACAAGAAGAAAAGTGAAAGAAGAAAACTGGTAGAGAAAAGGCAAACAATACAAAATCCAAAAAGAGTGCAGCTGGGGACACAGGAGAAGGTCTTAAAGCATTATAGTGGGAACACATTGAAGTGTAGGTTATTGGTGCAGAGACACCAGGCAAACCACAAACTCCCTGGATTCTGTTTCTCCAAACTCAGTGGTTTGCAAACTCCTGTATGACAACTGCATGAACTGTGGTTTTATACACTCATCCTAAGGGATCAGGGACAGTCCTTGCCATGTTCAACTGGGGTCAAAATGCTCCCACCTCAGGAGAAAAGTCTGCACACAGGGGATACTGAAGTAACCTCTCATCTAGGCATAGTATCTAGCAGTGTTGGTTTAGGAAAAGATGCACTTTCAGCAGAAAGTGATGGTGAGTGACAACAGTTTTCAGAAATGTTTTCTCTTTCTATTTAAAATCAAATAATTGTGAGTTTAGGAGAATGTTTTTATTAAGATCGGATTTCTCAGTGGTTTTTAGAGAGACTTGTTGCTCAATCGTTTACAAAAGTACTTGTATTTGGTAGTGTACCACCAAGCAAGTACTTTACACTTAAGCATTTGCAAAAAGAAAAACCAATTTGTTATGGTCTGAATTTAATGTTGACTATAGCTCAAGCAAGAAAACAGACAAGATGGCCTTCTGAAATCCTATTCAGTATAAACGATTTAATTATTCTGTCAGCCACTGAATTGTTTCATTTGATGACATTTAACAGGCATTGTCCTTAACTTGGTCATTTAAACATTCACAGAAGAGAACCATGTCTGTGTACAGACAAGGCAATGCTATCTTTGATTACTTGGACGATTAAACTCTAAGTGTATCTCACGGCTCTTCTTTTAGTGGCAGCTCCTGGACTGTTAAGTCTCAGTTATAAAGACAGATGTTTTAGGAGAAGAGTAACTTACTTGGCAAATTTCAGGAGCGAGGCACAGTGGTTTCTGAACTTGGGCGCAGAGGTCTGAGCCACTGCACTGCTTCATGACGCTACACTCCCAGAATATGTTTGAAAAGCAAAGTATCACTGCATCTTACTGCTTTGCCAGACAAAGGCAAACAAAGGAACTGGAGATCATACCTTTAGCTTTTTGCCTGACTTTCTGGTAATTTGTCCGTCTCTGTATTCCTCTACATTAAAGATTTTTGCAATCATTTAATGTGTTGGAGGCTTCCAATAATTCCACTTAGGGACTGCTGATTTCTTACTTTGAGAAGATCTTGTCCAGTTTGACTAACAGCTTTATTCTACGCATTTTCCTTATTAGGCATGTTCACATCTTTCTGACATAAATTTACCTTTTCATCCCATAGCCTTTTTCTGTCCACACGTAGTTCAACTACAAATCCATGGGCTTCTGTTAGCCTTTTATTTGCAGGCTGTCTGAGCAGTACACTTGTCCACGCCTGATCTCTTTAGGGCTGTCTGTTTCTTCCTTTGGGAGTGTATGTATATTCCATTGTTGGAACACAGTGTCACCCCTGGAGCTAGAGCAAGAGGAGTAAATATGTCACAGCTGTGTGCTGAGAAGCCTAAAATCCTGCTGGGCTTTTTCCCCCCCCCCAACATACATCTATCAAAATCAAATCTATTTTACTGCTGGTTATTTCTAGCTCTTCTTTTCAGTATTACTGATTTCCATGCTCCTCCTTCCCACTGAGTATCAGTGCCTCACACTGCATCCCTTGGAGACAAAGGTGTTTCCTCTGGGAAGAGCAGCTGCTGGTTACCACCTGCTGGCCAGCCAGGCACACAGCTGGGAGTGTGCTGCTCAGTGCTGGTGCTCAGCTATCCGAATTTCACAGGTACACCCAGACCTTCCCAGAAGTTGTGAAGATGAGACCCGAAAATCAATACAAGCGAGTTCTCAGCTGTAGATAAAATAAAAATTTTAGGAATGTTCAGGCAGTCACTGTGTGAACTTTGTCAGATATCATGGCATGTAGCACAGTAAGAACTTTCTAAATGTCTGGAAAACTATTCTTCCTCACATACCTGGAGAAGTTCTGGGACGTGGGGGTCTGGGGCACTTCTATGGATGCAGAAATAACACATGCCTTTCTTAGTTATGAGGAGAAAATGTCCTGTGAAGTGGTTACAAGTCTCCTAGTGAAGGAACTAGATTTCTTCAGGAGACACAGAACAACCACCTCCCACACACCACGCAAAGTCCTTGGCCAGTACCAAAGCCAGGGTGGAGGGTATGGGATGAGAGCAGTGGTTCCTGCAGAGGAGTGGCAGAAGAAAGAGATGGGAAAATGTAGGCCCATGTGAAAACTAGAAATGTCAGCTGGGGAACAGAACCAGGAGGGGACGTTCAGTGCCAAGCACTGAGAAGACACGAAGACCTAAAGAAAGGTACGTGCCATTGCCAGGCTTTGTGTGTTCTTTAGTGCCAAAGAGCTTTCAGCAGAACACATTCCGTACCAAGGATTTACCTGGCCTGTGTGACCAAGTCACAGACACCCTAGGCTGTGTTTGCTGATGTCCATGCCAGCAGAGAGCACACTGGGAAAGGTCTGGTACCCAGTATTCAATGGTATTTATCCACTGCCTGCATTAAACCCACTCCTGAACAACTAGAGCCAGCTGGCCGGCAGACAGTGCTGCTGGAATTTCAGGAGGATGTTACCATTTTTGCTATGTAATCTATTCCAAGTCTTTCAGCAAAGAAACCCAGTCACACATTCATTGAAGCTGTTTGTTTCACCTGTACCTACTGGGATAACATGCAATTTTCACATTACTTAAAGTGGTGTTATTGATAGAGACCAAACTGCACTCCCAGTGACTGATCTATCCATCAGCAGTGGTTTGAACTGTGCTGCTCTCTCGTCCTCTAAGGTTTTAATCTCTGACTCATGAACAACTTCACTGAGGTGTAGAATAACCTCCAGAGAAGAGTATTGTTCAATCAATAGCATTTTAGTAGAAAAGCAGGACATGCATGAGTACACTAATTGAAGAACACATTTCCTTAGTCTCAGCTCTGTTATTGTATTCTAATTTCCCACCGTTTTTACAATTTCACATTTCTGCTTGATAAAAAAGTTCATCATGATACAGAGGATTTATTTAACATATATGAGAATTTGAAGGCAATTTGAACTGTGTGAGATTAATTTGGTGCTATTAATGTTTGCAATTGCTCTGACTAGGAAGAAACCTTGACATCCACAAATGACTTGACACAAAAGAAGTTTTAAAATCCTTGCCAAACTGAACTGAACTTTTTTGTAATCCAGTGAAAAATTTCTGTTTGAGAGAAGTTCTAAGAAGGTCCCAACTGCATTTAAGTTACTTTTCTAATTTCTAGTCAACCTGTTTACCTTGTCTTCCTATATGTCTCTTTTCCCAGGCCTTCTTCTGAGACTAGGCGAGCATTGTAGAAAGGTATATGAAAATTTTGATTTTAATAATTTTTTTCCAATTTGCAGAAGAAATAAATGAAACAAACAAACAACAACAACAACAACAAAACAAATCAACAAAAACCCAAAACAACAACAACAAAAAAAACAGGTTGAGGGCAAAAAAGAAAATAAGAAAATCATACCATTCAGAATTTTTCCATATATTGTGGATAATATTTCTTCCTTTCCAGAAAGAGAATGAGTGAGTATGTCACATTTTTGTTACTCTTTGGGGAAAACCACCGTATAACAGGATAGAAGAGACTTAATAAAAGAAGGGTAAGGGGGGAGGGAAGAAAGACTGAATAGCTGTACCAAAGTAACTGTCTTTTTGTCTCCTCCTTCTTGCCACTGTGACCCAGACAGGATGATCACTTCTCACCAAGACATCCCTCCTTCTTGATATTCTTTGCATATCATGTCTAACACAACAAGACACCAATCCTGACAGGTTCCTTCATGAATGACTGTCATAAACTTATAAAGCCAAATTATCCTATACTTTCCCACAGAGATACCAACTTTTTTTCCCCTCTTAGTGCTAATATAGGCTACAGCAGTGTTTACCTCAGTATATTAAAATATAACAGGCATGAGATGTGTCATAAGCAATTCCTGTTTCCTTGCACTGGAGAAGCTCAGAATGTATTATGGCTTTATGGTTAGCTTTCATTAAAACCTAAAAAAATTATATATACACTACCACTGGGAGCTAATGAACTAAGTGCTATCCTAGCTGAACAGATCCAGAAAATGAGATGTCAAGTGTGGGGAAGTACACCTGTAATTGCCTCTAGTGAGAGAGACAGCTGGAGCTCATCACTGCTGTTTCTCCACACACAGGCTCCATGAAAAGGTAACTCTCTGTCTCTGCTAAATTCTCCCAAAGGGTCAACTTTCACTTCAGCTGGTGTAAAATCTCACACTGCTTTATTCTACTTATTAATTTCTTCACAGCCCAACCTTTCTTAAAATTTTGCAGCTAAAATGAAATCCCACAAACACCCTGAGAGTGACACCTTTGGAAAAATAATTCCAGAGGATACTCCAGGTTTCTGGGCTAGGTATATGCATAGGTATATATGTATATATAATATGCATATCAAATCAATCTAAGTTAGCATTAAAAAGCAAGTTCTAAAAGCAGTGGGATGGAAGGGAATTAGGTTTTTCAAGACCTATTGATAAACTCTAAAGTCTCCTGTCAAGACATACCTTTCCAAAAGATAGAATTTTACTGCAGTAATGATACTTCTTTTCTTTAAAAGAAGAACATAAATGTATTCCATTTCTAAAAGAAAAAAAAAATTGTGTGCCATCAAATTCATTCAGGAGGAAGAGTTAAAATAAACCAATAAAGTTAACTGGAACACTGCCTTTCCACAAAAATATTTTAAAGGGATAGTATTAGATTGCAGCCAGAAAATAGCAAGTGGCAGTTTCCATTCCAACCATTAAATATGTTCACATAATTGACTACGTTCCTGAGATATTGAAAAGTCCTGCTGCTCTACTAGCTTTTAAAATTATTTTCTTTTTCTGTGTGATTACCATGGTAAGGGGGCCCCACTGCCTGAGCATGGGGTCCTCACATCAGGAACAGAGCAGCCCAGCCTCCACCACCTCATCTTGTACCAGGGTTAGAGACACCTCACAGATCAGTGGGGGCTTTTTCATTCAGACTCATCATCTTTGGGAATCCCCATTTTCTTGCCTGTCTGAAGTCTGGACCAAGGTATTTTGAGTGTTTTGTTTTGCCTACCTACAACCTTAGGCTTACCCTAGGTTTGTCACGATTATTTTTTTCTCTCCTGTCTGAAAGTAAGAGCTCTGTCATAACCCTGAAGTAGGTGAGAGTACAGCAGCAGCCTATGGGCTCCACACCACGTTGGAAGAAGTGTCCTTCCAGCTCAGTGTTGGTGAACTCCCACCATTCACTGTCCCTATGAGGGTCAGTTTTCACATATGAAAAATTCTTCAGAGCAAGAAGAATAAATCACTTTCCCCTTCATGTTGCCACCCCTTGGAGTTGCCTTCCCTCGGCCCCAGAGTGAACCCAGGGCACCTGTCAGAGTCAAAAATGACAGCTATCCATCTGCCTCTTTCTCAGCATGCTCTTTACCTTGAGCACGTTTTTCTAGCATGGTGGTGATAGATTTTAATCATTTAATTAAATCAGTCACTGTCTATTTCTGTTTTCACTGCCAGTAGGCTCAGCAAACACTTCTGAGAACTCAGGATCCTTCCAAAAACTAAATGAAGTGCAGGGATAGAGTATACCCTCTCTTACACTGCACAAGTGACTGCAAACCAGGGCTATTCACATGCATTCTGCTCAGGTTTCCTACTTAATGATAATCTCCAAATCTCCTAAATGTATCTGGAAACATGTTATATCCTTAAATCACTTTTGTTCAGGAAGGTACTTTTTTGATCATTTGCCAAGCTGAAAGAGGGTTTGATGTATGGCTAAAAAACTAAACTCAAACTCTTGAATTAAGAGTAGAGGACATGAATTTTTGTAACTAGTTCCCCAGTTCTGGCACCCATTGTAGCACAAGTACTTGGTGCTAGCTAGTCATTGATGAAGTACCTTTTGTCCTTTTAAACCAGAATGCCAGGTTTTACAGCTGCAGAGTGGAGTGGGCTCATGAAGAGAGTGAGACAGTGAAACTATCCTTGTTATACTTGTTACCCTATCCAACAGCAATCTTGGGGCTGCAATGGTAAAGCTACTTGAGAAGGACTAAGCACATTTTTGTTAGGATGTGAAAAGTGAACCCAAAAAACCCCTCACTTTCTGACACATTTCTGAGTCAGAAACACACCTCTCAGTAAGGGCTGGTGCTTCCCTCTAACACTATGACACCACAGATTCAACCCACACTGTTTCAGAAAGACAAAGTACCTCAGCAAGGGTTGGCTTCCAGCAGACAAAGATGATTCACCTGCTCCACAAATTGCTGATAAATGGCATCACCAGAAGCTCCTTTCACTTCTAAATAACAATGTTTTCTCCAAATATTGTGCTGCAGTGTCTTCAGTCTATCACCTCTAAGGCTTCAGTTGTCACCCTTTCCCTTTCACCGAGAATAAGTGATCACTTCTTTTTATTTGTAGGTAGATAGATTGCCTATATAGTTGCCTGGTCTTTTTGGTTTTCCTCTCACATCTCTTAAGTCTTCCCTTACAGCCCTGACAAAGAATAAAATTGCGAGAAGCTCTCCTTTACCAGAGAACATTAAGTAATCTTATTAAATTGCATTTTCCTCTGCACTATCACAGGTTTCTATCTACCTTTCATAAAGCATGAAACAGGAACTTTGTTTTGCAATTCAAAAAAAAGCCCCCAAAAAGGAGAGCTCTGACTCATTTCCCCATTTTGTTAGCAGCCACAAAACTAGCCCATTAAAACCAGCTTCCAGTCAAACTGATGTTTTCTTAACATATGGTCCTCAAAGCTGTGCCAGCTGTGGTGCTCTCTACAGCCAATCACTGTGTTAATTGAGGTGAGCAGTGAAAACATAAATTCCTAAGCTGCAGCACTTTTTAAGATATTTAGAGCTGACTTGGATAAGCCATGCTAAACGACTGAAATTGTGTCTCCTGTTCTTTCATGTTTAAGGAAAGTGATGGTTTTGTTTGCTTGCCACAGCTTGTGGCTGATAGCAGTAACAGAGACACCAAACGTAGCTTTGGTTTCTAAGCTCAGTGTTAAACCTTTAGCAGGGTTTAACACTAGACCCAGCCTGAGACATGAAGTATGTGAATCTTTATCAGCATCTTCTTTGGCCCAAACTGTTTTTTCCATTAATCATTTTAAGCTAAATAGGCATTAACAAACTCAGAAGTCTCACCCAGGACAAGTTTTCTCTCCAGCATCCAGTTTGGTTTATGGGACCTTACATGCTGTCAAAAGAAAGTCCAGATTTTTCTCATTATTCAATCTAATCAATCAGGTACTGGCAAGTTTTAATGCAGCAGGGTTGTAAATATTAAAGTAATACATATTTTTAAAAAATCCATAGAATCCTGTGCCATGCATCTCAGAGAAGAGCCGTGGGAGAGCGACCCAATTCTGCTGGAAGTAACAAAACACAGAATTCTTCACTAAGCTACCTCAAAATGCACAAAAGCAGCACATCTCCAGCCGGGGAGGTTTGAAAGCCACCACGTGCAGAGCTTTGAGGAGGTGTCAGTACAGAAAGGCCAAGAATTGATGCAGGGTAAGCACAGGGGCACTGACTGTCCTCCCTGTACCACTATTCTACCTTGCAGAAGGCACTGGGCTCATAAAAAACAGCACCAAAGAAGATGAAAGGAAATAGAAGTGCTCAGTCCTGTCAGGGTGTACATGCAGCTCGGGTTTTAGGGAGTTTTGAGGAAAAAACTTCTGTTCTGCTTAAACCCTTATATTTTTCCAGCAATGAACTGACCCTCTGGTGTGTTAGCAGCATGGAAATTGATATAAGCTAGAGTTTTTGTCATCCTGACTCTTCTTGTGGTAGCATTTTACTCTGTCATAAGTTCCTAGATGACAAGCCCAAAGGCAGTCTGTTTTTTTACAGCAAGCATATGTTGACTAAAAGAATTAAATCACTTAATAATCATTTCATGCATGCAAAATAAGTTTCTTTAAAAAGCATAGATCCTCTCTTCTTTGACATTATTTTTAAACAGGGGCATTGCCTATGCATCTTCAAGAATGAAGAAAAGTCCTACAAATCTAAAGAAATTATCTTCTAGAGCCCATTAGATTTGAACTATTGCATTACAAGGTGTAGCCCTCTCCTTGTAGCTAGCCATTTAAATCTTTATTTGCTATGATCTCTGATATGTCATGTCATTTTGAACTACAAGAATGAGTTATTAACTTGAAGAGAGAAGCACATGGTCACAAATTACTTTCTCTTACTCTGGGTTTTTATGGTAGTGGTTGGGGGGGTTTTTTTTGTAGGTTTTTTTTATTTTTTACAGCTTCTCCAGGTCCTAAAGAATATGGTTCGAAATTAGGGTCTTTGACAGCAAAAGCAGAGCATATTTTATACCTCCCAGAGCTACAAGAAACAGCTGTATACAAGCATAAAACCCGACAGATTCTGTCTGAATGTGCTCCAGGTCACTGTTGGCCCAGTTCTCAGTTGTATCCCAGCCCCTGCTGTGCCATTTTTTTGTGAGCCATCTCCTGCAGGACCCCTCCAGCAATGGGTCAAATGCTGGGCAGCCCAAAGCCAGTGTAGCTGCCCAGCATTGTGTCCTTGGTGGTCCAGAGCCACAGGGAATGCCCAGCTCTGCTGGAGCAGCACTTGGAATAGTCCATCTGCATGCTGGGGAAAACTGGGTTACTGCACTCTACAAGGGATTCTAACTGTTATAAGGAGAAAAGAACTGGGCTAAGAGATGCAAATATATTAATTTTATTTTTCTTTCACATGGTCTTCTCTTGGGGAACAGTCCCTGTGCCAGAAACTTTACTGGCTCAAGAGTTTGGCACAGTGCTTTTGTCCCTAGGCCACTGTACTCATTTGTGCTAATTATAAGGTTAAGGAGGATTTTCTTTTTCCTCTCCCCCAGTGGATTGCATATTCCACAATCAGATGTTCAACCTAGATTAAATAAAAAAAAGAAAAAAAAAAGAAAAAAAAAAGGAAATATAACCTTCAGGCATGTTATTTCTCTTAGACTGGATAGTCCCTTAGAAGGGACTCCACAAACATTCTCTGTTGTTTCACAGGACACAAACATGGGGCAGGAAATAAGTTTGAGTCATTCTTGCTTTTGGATGGATGCTGTTGTTGAAGCAATTGTGGCTACTTTTCAAGGGGCATACAGACAACCTGGTGATTACTGAAATGCTTGGGTCCTCAATACCTGAGCTAACTGAAAATTAACAATATTTATTAGAGAATGGCCATGACATAAAATAAGCTTTTATAAGTTCTTCTGCAAGTTTTCCAGGAAGGGTGTCTGAAATCTGAACTATTTTAGCTTGAACACTAATTATGCCAGATTTTTCCATTTTTAATTCATAGAAAACAATGAGGAAAGGATACCCTTGTTATAAGGGCAAAAAATGCAAACAACCCTCCCCACACACCCACATATTTTCTAGTACAAGGTAATTTCAATAGACAATTTTTCAGAAGACTTCTTTGGTTTAGTAGAAAGCTCTTCCTCGGATTTTCTTAATGTCTCTGACCAAGTCATGTCATTTCTCCAACTCAGCAGCATATTTGAAAGTAGATAATGTTTTTTCATCCATTTTTCGTTTGAGTGTTGGCTGTAGGGACAAGATATTTTGGATGGGCATTCTCTTGCTATTTTCTGTAGGACACATTGAGTTACCACCTATCCCTCACAGTTTCTAGGGATTATCCTACTACTACCAATGATAAATTAGACTAATTCACATTAACTGAACATTTCCCTCAAGTATACTTGTGACTCTCTGAAACTATAAGTACATAATTATAGAAGCACAGCTCTATAAGGATTAGTTGCTTGCTCTTTAAATTGAATCAGTGTGTTTCCATAGTACCCTTGATCATGTTCTGATACTTGTATTTGAAAATTTACAAGGAGAATAAGTGAATAAATTGCATTGCAAAGTGTATAAAACCCAGTAACTTGGAATTTTAAACAACATTCAGCCTCCAGGGACAGAAGTAATAATTCAGTTTCTTAGTTACATCACCAAGGTTCTGTGCCTTATGTATAAACATATTTGTTCAGCTTGCTGGCTGCCAGATGATCTCCAAGATGGATGGTTTATCATGGTTGACTGAGCATTGCCAACCTGCACATATACTAAAAAGTAGCCCTTCTGACAGCATCTTTACTTCTTATAAAGGCTAATAAGTTTTTAATGTACCTTATCATTCTGAAACAGGACACACTGTTTGTGCTATGTCTATGGAATCAGCATGGTTACCAAGGTGGCCCATGAAATGACCTTTCCCCAGGAATGTCACATCTCTGGCAAAGGTCTCTTGTCACATATTGCAGCTCAAGAACTGCAGCTTTCAGTCTAAGCTGGGTTTTGGCCTCTCTGGGTCATTCTGTGAATGGCACAGCAGCAGCAGTGGTGCACTCTCAGTGCTTTGTGCTTTAAAGCAATCTAGGATAGCTTGAAGGGACTTTAAGTACCAGGCTGGACATAATGCAACCCAAAACCCTTTCTTTTAAAATATCATATCAACAGCTTATTCAAAATCCCTCCGTTCTTGCCAGCACCAAGAGACTCAGTAAAATGAGCTTTGCCATGGGGAGATCCTTGTCAGTGTGGTTGGTGACCCTTGGAGCTGAAGCTGTCCACTCTCACCCTGAGAAGTCATAAGCCTGAATGTTCAGCTGCAACTGAATTTTGTTCCTTTTTTGGTGAGGGAACATATTTCACTCTCTTGAGGGCTAAAGGGGCTGACAAGAAGGATGTTTGACTGTCATGCCAGATACTCACAGACTACAGGACACAGAAGTGATCTTATTCAGATATTATCAATTCTCACTGAAGTAGGGACCGGGTTAGGGTTGAAAACTAAAGTAGAATGCCTTTGAATCCTGCACACCTGGAGCTGCACATCACGGGTTTCTATAGGAAATGGGACAACACAATGTAGCAGGTGCTTGATTCACATGAAAAGCTGAAAAGTGTTTCTTAAGTGTAGAAGAAAGCATGCTTGGCTTCTCTGAGAGCTGGGCATTCTAAACTTCCTGTTAGCACAAAGCATTGCAAAAACTAAAGATACAGTGGGGATAATGTGGCCAGCAGTCGCAATAGTCTAAGAACATTAGTGATGGAGGCAACGTTTGGCATGATGAAGATTTATAAATGCTTAGAGTTCCAGTAAACTGCAGTTAGATAAAAAAAAAATGAGATAGGTCTGCAGAGCATCCAAAAAGCTTTTGTTCAGCCAGAATTTCCCTGGTGCAGAGAGGAAGTAGGGGACATTACAGGCTGGGTGATGTGGTCACTGATATGAGCTGAGCAGGCAGGGAGAGGGATGCTCTCCTCCCCTCTCTCCTCCTTCCTTGGTAGCTGCAGTCATGGTCCCTACACCCCTCAAAATTTTCTCTGCATGCAACCTAAGCAGGTCTGTCAAATGACAGCTTATCTATGCTATCCTTGTGATTTCTTTCAGCCTGGTTTTAAAAATAGTTTCTGAGCAATTATATGTCACATAAGAATAAACCTGCATGCTGGTGCATCTTTCCTGTCACCACGAAATAACAGCACTACAGTTTCTACATTTCAGTCTTGTCTTATTTTCTTTTTTTTTTTTTTTCTGCAAAGATCAACAGCTTCTGCAGCAAAAGGACACAGTATAATCAGGAAATCATCAGCCTGAAGTAAGTATAAAACTTGCAAAATTATGCACTCTGTGAAGAAACCTGCTGCTTTTTTTAGCATCCAAGCACACATACTGAAAAACTAAATCCTCCTATAAAACAAAGTCAACACAATCCTCTTCATATCACCAGGGTTTCACTTACTAATGAGAACATTGCTTTTTTTTTTCCTTTTCCCCTGAAACTAAATACTTTACATATCTCTGGTATGCAAAGGTGGGGCTGCTTTTGGAGCTTCTTTGTTTCACCACGTTCACAGAACTTTTACTAAGCCTGTTTCTAGTCGTTTGCATCAACAAGGTGAGCCCCTGAGATGTTCTGCCTTCCTGGTGTTCATACTTAAAATCTGAGGAATTATCATTCCTGTAGAAGTCAGCATCTCCTGCACGCTGCCTGGTCACACCAAATAAAGACACAGAAAACTCACTTATGTCCTTCTCCATCCATTGAAATGCTTAAAAAAAAAAGCTGTTGGTTTTCCTGAGGATGTCTCAAGGCAATTGTTTTGCAAATTAGGAGCCCTGCCTTCCCCTCCTGCCTTGAAATACTATCGTACATTGCCTCTCCCAGAGAAGTGATTTGCCACTGCCTGCAGCTACCTTGGACTGTTCCAGAACTTGCTGAAAAAGCTTTTCCTTCTGAAACTGGCAGTCCTCCGTTTGCAGTTGGGTTTGGTAGCCCAGCTTCATGGTTCTAAAACATGTGAGGTGTCCACTGATAAAAGCTCATGGCCACACAAGGAACTGCAGCATCACTACACTGCTATCCAGTAGTGACCACTGGATTTGTTCCAGGAAAGGAAAACACAAAACCTAGACCTCAACCTCTTTGCCGTGGCAGCATTTTCACAGAGTATTCGCTGTATCCCACAAAGCCATGGTTTAGGTGGATGAGATTTCTGTGTGCTGCTGAAATATCTCTCAGACACAGTGAGTGTGAACTGATTGAACCACTGTGCCCGAAGTCTGCACAGACAGCTGCAGATACATCTGACAAGAAAGCTGACAGAATTTTTAGCAGATCCTTTTGCATGGCTCACCATGCATGGTGAAGTAGTCAAAAGGGAATGACTTGAAATGACCCCTGAAAGACAGAGAGACAGTGGGCAAACACCAGCAGCAAAACAAAGCCTCAGTGGCAGTGACAAAGGTATCATTAATATGAAGGGGATTTGACAGAATTTGTGGCATACTGACTCATTATTAGCAGGATTTTTTTCCTGGCTTCCTTTAGAGTGATAACTCCAATAAAACCGCAGGATGACCAGGGATAACAATGAAAAATAACACCAAGGAAAAACCCTTCTGGGGTTTAAGAGCAAAAGCCCTTTTTGTTTTTGTAGCTCAACCATTGTTTGTCTAGTTTTTCAAAGCCTTGCAACACTAAAAATAATGAATGATAAAAAATAATAAAATCAGTTTCATTTCTAAATTAAATAAATAGACAAACCTACTGCAGCCTATGAGCTCACCACTGGTGAGTGTGTGCTGCTTGAGCAGAAGGGGTGGTGGTGTTTGTGAAGGCAGCAAGAACAATAATATATGCAGAGTGCCTGAAGAAGACACACAATTATAAACACTTCCTGCAGAGCACATTAGGTCTGCAGGTTCATAAATGCTTGTTAGATCCCATATTTTAATCACTCATCTAGAAACAGTCTGAAAAAAAAGGAAAAAAAAAATCCAAAACCCAACAAAAACATATATTCAAGGTCAGGAGTAATTTTTTTTTTTCCTTGAATGGGAGGGACAATTTTGTGACTTTGCACTTCTCAGAACCATTGTCTGTTCTTGTGCACTGATTTTGGCCATAGGCCTGATGTCAGGAGAGAGATCCCAGGTACACAGATGCATCAGGAGGTTTGTAAGGCCAGACCCTCAGCTGGTATAAACTGTGACCTCACACTCACTTCACATGTCACCACATGGCATGAGGAGAGCTGCTCTCACCAGCTGGTTGGCATCAAGCTTCTATTTTGTAAACTTAAGCTGCTCCCAAGAAGTTGTTTACAGAACAACAGTGGATTGCTCACTGATTTCTCAGACACTGAGGAAGCCAAAGAAAAAAGGAAGAAAATCAACTTCTAAATGCCCCAAGCAACCAGAACAGAAACAATCCTCCCCACTTCTGCAACACCTGGAAGAGCTGATTGTAACTGCAAATCCCAGTTACTGTGACAACAACGCAGCAACATAGATAGTTCTTTAAAAACAAACTGAGGTGAAGCAGTGATATTGATCACTATTATTAGCAGAGTGGGTCAGCATAATTTAAACCTTTCCATTAAGGCAAAAAGATGGGTTTTCATGATAGGACATTGGTGCAATTACTGAGCTGAGTAGGAGGCAGAAACGTAATTATGTAAACTAACTGAATTAAGAGGATTGCACAGTTCATTAGGGTCCATTTTTTTTGGTCAACATTTTGGATCACCAGCTGCTATAGAATTTAATTTCCATTAAAAAGCATTAATTGCACGTCTTGTATGAAAGCAGAGCAGTGGTGTCAGTTGAGCAGCTCCATCCTTGCTACTCTAATGCAGGTGTGGAAATAGCCTTCTGCTCCACACCAGTGCTCCAACAGCCAGCCCCTATTCCCTCATTAAACCTTCAGTGGGACAGGACACCTCTGCCAACTCTTCCTGCTGTCACAGTTTGGTAGGAACTTGGATAGTTGATGCCGTTAAGGATTGAAAGCAGCATTTATTCAGTAAAAATGACTGAAGGGAACATCCCATTTTGCTAAGTAATTTCAAGGCCCTTGCCAAAGGAGTTTCTCCATGGCCAGAAAGAAGTGAGGAAATAAAGAACCAAGGAGAGACTTGGAAATCTATGGATGAATTTGCATACAGACAGTCTTCATTTCACACATTTCTCATCTCTGGTTTTATTGTCCTTCATGTCATTGTGAGGTAAGATGAAGGCAAATATTTCTCTGTGTCCTACCAAATAAATGTGAACAGCACCTTTGATCCTCAGCAACTGAAGAGTTTCCCATCTGTAAGAAGCCAA